>NW_027531522.1:3428879-3454163 GCF_008692635.1 Crocuta crocuta | reverse complement strand
CTTTCCCTAAAGATACCCCCCTGCCAGGGTTATTCCCAGAGCCACAGACTCCCAGCACCATAAAATGCCACAGAGAGAAGAGAATGAAAAGTCCCTGGGTCCACCCCCTGTGGATTTCACAGGTAAACAAACTGAACCCCAGAGACACTGAACTAGCTGGTGACACGGCCGTGGCACCCAGGGCTCCTGGACCTCAGCCCACTGTCTCCCCTGGGTGGTCTTTGTGGGCGGAAATTGGATTCGGCGGTCTCTCTCCTGGAAAAGCAAGATGTTAGCTTTGCCTGTTTTCGGGCAGAGGAATAGACTTTGAGTTTTCAAGGCCACGGTCAGGCCCAGGAATCTGAGAGCTCCAGAAGCTGTGCTCCATTAAGTGCATGGCCACCTTCGGCACCTCCTTCCCCCTCCAGAACCTTCCTGGAGGCCAGACACGGGCGGCCAGGCCAGGACTTGTATGAGGCGGGAAGGGTGGCTCACCGGTCAGGAGGTGCTCGCCTCAGACTCTAGGGGCGGCGGATTCCGGGGTTTTGCAGCCTGAGGGTCTCTCTTGCCTCACCCTGGTCCCTGCAGGTACCCCAACGGGCAGAAGAACAGGGAATGAAAATGGCAGGGACAGGGTGGCCTGGACAAGGGACTGACGCTGCAGAGTCAGCAAGCCGAGGTGCAGCAGAGAAGAAATAATGCCCGGGGAGGAACCTAGCCCCGCACCTGGGCCCTGCGTGTCAGGAAGGGAAGGGAAGATCCCCGTGAGCCACTTGAGTGAGACATGGCCACCTTGTCTGAGACCTTCATCACCCCCGGATCCTGGGCTAAGCTGTCATTCCAAAATCAGAACAATGACTACAGGGACAGAGCTGCTCCCTGGGGCTCCTCCCTGAGATCAGAGACCCTGGGGTCATCCCTAGGCGGGCAGGGCTGGGAGGGACCGCCTGAGGGTCCGCTGTTGCCGAAACACATGGAGATATGGTCACCGCATAACCTTCTACAAAATCTCAGCAACACTCCCTGAACACCTGAGCTAAGCATCACAGTGCTTTGCCACGGACAGCAAGCCCCCCTGGAGCCCAGGGACACCCCCCTCCCTGCCCCAACCACCACTGATCAGTGTGCACTTAACAAAAATCTCTGGGCTCATTGATAGCATATAATGCAGAATAACCAAATGATGAAAGCAATAGTAAAACAGAAAGCAGTAAATAATTTAAAAAAAAATTCAACCTTTTATGAGCCTTTCAGCATTTTTTCCACTGACTATGATTTTTTTTTTAAATATAGGAGTCCTTGCATGAGAATTGTAATATGTATGCATCCTAGGACTATGTTATGAATTTATGAACTTTTTAAGGAAATTGTTTCCAAAGTAAGGCGTTTTTTCTCAATTCATTTCAATCAGTATGCTTAACTCCACTTGCTCAACAATGCTTTCTGTGAATTTAAAATTTCCTTTTTGAGGCACCTGGGTGGCTCAGTGGGTTAAGCATCTGACTCTTGATCTCGGCTCAGGTCATGATCTCACGGTTCGTGAGTTTGAGTCCCGCTTTGGGCTCTGCACTGACAGCGTGGGATTCTTTCTCTCCCTCTCTTTCCCTCTCTCTCTGCCCCTCCCCTGCTTGCATGCACACGCATGTGCTGTCTCTCTCAAAATAAAGAAAGAAACATTAAAATAAAAGTTCTCCTTTGGTTCCTATCACTAGTATTTTCTTGTTAGTGCGTGTACACTCCAGGATTATTTGTATTTAAATGTATCTTCAAGTAATTTTGTCCACTTTCTCACTTATTTTGCTGTTTAAGCAGATACAAGTTAATTTTCAATGAGGAACCCCTACCTTACTGTCGTAAGAGTCTGCTAATTGTGCGCTCTGCCTGTGTGCTGGTGAGATGGGAAGTTATGCCCCCGGGAAGGGACGCCTGCGGCTAAGCAGAGGCTGATGGCACCCAGCCTGAGGTCCCCTATCTGCCTGCATTCATCAATGCAGAGGGAGGCCTCAGTTCTCCTTCTGGCCCCTGGGAGGGGGTTTCAACCATCCAAGGAAGGACCCCTTTTCATGAACATCCCTCTAAGATTCTAGACAAGGATCAGAAGCCCACCGAGCCCTTCAGGAGATCCTAGAGGAGAATGACACAAGATTCGGGGCAGAGGGAGGGAGGTGACTTAGCAAAGTGTTGGGCGCAGCCATTCTTCTGGCCTCCTTAGGTACCCTAGCCCTGTTCTGCTACCTCCAAGGACAGTGGCTGAGGTGTGGTCAGCCTTGATGTTATATAGCATCCACCATCTACCCAGCGGTCGTGATGCTTCATGCCTGCCACCGGGGACNAGCTAATAGACTGGTTGGTGCTGCCTTTGAGGTCCCCTTGGGAGACTCCCCCAAATAACCAGGAGACATAAGATAGCTATGTCCCTTTTAAAGAAGGCGGCACCTGGGTGGCTCAGTCGGTTGAGCACCCACTTTGGCTTAGGTCATGACCTCGCAGTCTGTGAGTTCATGAGTTTGGGTCCCACGTAGGACTCTGTGCTGACAGCTCAGAGCCTGGAGCCTGCTTCAGATCCTGTGTTTCCCTCTTTCTCTCTCTGCCTCTCTCCACCCCTCAAAAATAAAATAAATATTAAAAATAATAATTAAGAAAAGGTTTAAAGTATGTTCAGGGAAGCTCAAAGTAGTGTAGTCTGAGCTTTAAAAATGAATGGGACTTTGAGTTGTAGCTCCAGGTTGGGGAAGCCTGTATGTACCCTAGATTACCAGTAATGATTGTAATGCTAAATTAAAGAAATTATCCAGACACAATATTTCTTTACTCTCTATTCTAATTCTGATAGTAAAAGAAAAGCATGAAAAATTAATCCAAATCAGGGCGCCTGGGTGGCTCAGTAGGTTGGGTGTCCACCTTCAGCTCAGGTCATGATCTCATGGTTTGAGTTTGAGCCCCATGTCGGGCTCTGTGCTGACAGCTCAGAGCCTGGAGCCTGCTTCGGATTCTGTGTCTCCCTCTCTCTCTGCCCCTCCCCACTCAAGTTCTGTATCTGTCTCCTTCAGATATAAGTAAACATTAAAAACATTTTAAAAATTCATCCAATTAAAACTTTACTAAGCTATTCCTCTCTGATGAAATTGGCAAATTCCAAACATTCGCTAGCCTGCTCTGTTGGTGAGATGATGAAGAAGCAGGTCTCACAATACAAAATGGGGCAACCAATTTAAGGGCAATTTGACAATATCTGCCAGAAGACCTACGCTTAACATCTGACCCAGCAATTTCACTCTTAGGAATTCATCCCAAAGGTACATTGGGGGAAATAAGAAAGAGACAGTGCAGCACTGTTAGTAAAAGGGAGACTGGAAATAATCCGAACGTTCTTCAATAGGATGATGATTGAATAAACTGTACTCGGGTACACAATGGAGAATTGTCCAATTATAAAAAGAAACGAAAGCTCGCTCTATATGCTATTATGGAGTGAGCTTCAGGATATATTATTGTTAAGTGAAAAAAAGCACAGTGGAGGAAAATGTGGGTAGTGTCCTACTATTGATCTAATAAAGAGGGAGACTTCTCCAAATAAATTCCTTTGTAGATTTGCATTAGAAACTCTGAAAATACTTTCTATAATTCTCAAACAAAATTAAATTTAAAAAAGCAATTCCCAATCGAGACCAAAGTGAAATAATGGACCTAACTGTATGTATCATGTTAGTAGCACAACCACAGAGAGGCACAGTCTTAAATGACTTTAAAACATGGTAATTTGGGGCGCCTGGGTGGCTCAGTCGGTTAAGTGTCCGACTTCGACTCAGGTCAGGATCTCACGGTTTGTGGATTTGAGCCCCGTGTTGGGTTCTGTGCTGACAGCTCAAAGCCTGGAGCCTGCTTCAGGTCTGTGTCTCCCTCTCTCTCTCCACCCTCCCCCTCTCGCACTCTCTCTCTCTCTCTCTCTCAAGAATAAATAAATGTTTACAAAAATTAAAAATAAACAGATAAAAACAAGGAGCATTGTAGTGGCAGTCAGCAGTATTGTGGTCTCTCAGTATTTCCCATTTGAAGAAACAGATGACTGAGAGCTGGGCCAGGAAAAGTAGAAGATGAATCTGGAATATCTTGTCGGAGCCACACGGCAAGGAGGCTGTCCAGCACCTGAACATGATCATGTCAGAGCACTCAAGATCCAAACCGAGAGGCCCACACAGTCTAAAGATGGGACAGTTTGAGGAACAGTAAGATCAGTGTGTGCATGACAGTACAACACTGCAAGTCTGTTCACATCGCGAGATCCTATTGATCCAAATAAGACATCCATTGGTCCCCTTTGAGGACATTAGGTAACTAACTATTTTGAAAAGCACCTGCTATAGACCAAATGTCTATACTCCCCCCCCCCCCCATTCATATGTTGAAACCTAGTGGCCACTGTGATGGCATTTGGAAGTGGGGCCTTGGGCAGTAATCATGTCGCGGGGCTAGAGTTATTAGGTCAGTAATGGGACGGGTGCCCTTCTAAGACACTCCAGGGGGCTCCCTTCCTGTCTCTGCTACATGAGAACATAACAAGATGGCCATCTGCGGCCCAGGAATGGGCCTTCACAGACGTCGGATCTGCCAGCGCCTTGATCTTAGAATTCCCTGTCTCTGGCGCCATGAGAAATAAATTTCTGTTGTTCATAAACCTCCCAGTCTACTGTTTTCTGTTGTAGCAGCCCACATGCAAATAAAAGGAAGGACTCAAGCACTCATCCTGCTTTACCTATAGGGACTTTGCCTCAGGACCATCAAATCCTTGATTTCGGAGAGGTTTCTCTCTGTAGAAGTAATCCAGATAATAAACAGATAAATCATTCAGGACCACCATTTTGCAATCCTTAATAAAAGAATAGATCTGGGTAATCATCAAAAAAAGAAAAGCAAGGAGACATTTGAAGTAATCTTACCCCAGAATTCAGAATTCCAGACTGAAACTGATGAAATTGGGTTTTTTTGTTTGTTTATTTTATTTTTGTGTGGTTTTTTGTTTGTTTGTTTGTTTGAGAGAGAGCAGAAGTGAGCAAGAGGCAAAGAGAGAGGGAGAGAAAGAGAGAGAAAAAGAACCAGGGCTCACCTGAAGCCCGGCTCGGGCTCAAGAACTGTGAGATCATGACCTGAGCTAAAGTCAGATGCTTAACCACCTGAGCTGCCCAGGCGCCCCTGAAACTGATGAAGCTCTAACAGCCGACTCTTCCTAGTTCCCAGGTCCTGGGTCCAGTCTCCAGAGCTGCTGAGCTCCAGGACAGCTTTCCTGAGCATACTAAGGGAGGAAAAATAATTCCCTCCCTTGCTCAGATGGTTCCTGAGAATACACCACCCGGCGGGCATTATGCTGAACATTTGATATGTATCATCTCATTTAATGCCTACAGCAACCCAGTGAGATAGGTATTGGGATCCCCGTTTCACAGGCAAGGAGGTAAAGCAGCCACATTGGGATTCAAACCCAGATCTTTCTGATACCAAAATCGGTATCTGGGGCACTACTTTACAGGTTACTTGGACCCTGTGTCGTCATCAAGCTGTGTGCCATGGATCTAACATCCCATATCGATCTTGCAGTGAACATCCTGGCAGAAAAGCCCTGGAGAAACGGCAGAGCTGACCCCGGAGGGGCAGGAAGCCAGTTCTCACCTGTGCCAGATGGGCCCCGCCCCAGGGGGCAGCCAAGCTGGGCCCCATCGCTGTGATGGCTCTTGGGCGCAGGATTTCTAGGCCCCTTGAAAGACAAAACCCTGACAGAGGAAGCTGTCAGAGGAGTCGGGCCATCAAACGGGCGGAGGGGCCCTGGGAGAACACAGCTGTGGCCCGCGGCGGGTGTGGACCCAGCAGCCGCCCAAGCAGAGGGACCCTGGCCTCGTGGGGCCAGAGCAACGTGGTCCCTGTTGCTCAACCCGTCGACTGCTTTACTCGAAAATTCCACAAAGCCTTTTATTGCTCTGCCGAATGCTGGAAAAGGAAGGAACCCAAGCGTGTGAATGTCCCTTCTTTGGGCTCCAGACCTGGTGGCCTTGGGATCCCTGAGCGCTGTGCTCTTTCTCCGGCGTCCTTTCTCAGGAGGCCCCCGCCTTCCCCGCCAGCAGACTGACTCCTAGGTCTCGGCTTCCTGTCCCTCCCTGGGAGAAGCCTGCGAGCTCCTGGTCCCGGTCAGGTCCTCCCCTCGCACAGCCTGGACTCTGTCATGTTTCTTACTGCACCTGCGCTTCATAAATTATGTCACTACTTATTTAACGTTCCTCCTCTCTTGCTGATGGGCTGCACGCGTCTGGCTGTGGTCTCCCAGCTGCCACTAAGCCACAGTCCCCCCACGCCTTTCCTGGAGGAACCGGATGCAGGTTTAAAAGGCAAGTCTGATGGGTGACTTAGAAAGCTGGGGTCTGACGTTGCCCTGCCTTGGAGCAGCAGGCTCTGGAAAATTCTCCAGAGGCAAGACTGGTCCCCTTGGTGGAGGTGATAGGCTCAGAGGGGGCCTCCCCGCGTCTGTCACGTTGCTGCTGTTTTTCCGGGACCCCCGTAGTACCCGGTTCACAGTAGGTGCTCACTAAATACTCCACTGAATGACTGACTGGTAGTCTGAGTCAAGGGCTGCAGAAAGTGTTTTCCATGTAGAGTTCGGGTAACCTTTAGGTCATCCCCCTGGGTCCACCTTATGTCGATGTCGACCCTGTGCCTGGCTTGTCCTGCTCTGTCCCCTATCCCTTCCAAGAATGTCCAAGGTTTTTTGTTTTTTTTTTTTTTTAGGTTTATTTCTTTTTGAGAGAGACAGAGACAACGCGAGCGGGGAAGGGGCAGAGAGAGAGGGAGACACAGAATCCGAAGCAGGCTCCAGGCTCTGAGCTGTCAGCACAGAGCCAGACGTGGGGCTTGAACTCAAGATCCCTGAGACCCTGACCTGAGCTGATGTCAAACGCTTAGCTGACTGAGTCACCAGGCGCTCCACAAATGTTCTAGTTTGG
This sequence comes from Crocuta crocuta, assembly GCF_008692635.1. Taxonomy (NCBI): domain Eukaryota; kingdom Metazoa; phylum Chordata; class Mammalia; order Carnivora; family Hyaenidae; genus Crocuta; species Crocuta crocuta. The sequence goes on along the minus strand of NW_027531522.1, from coordinate 3,447,198 downwards.
AGGACCATGTATTTGGATGCTCTAGTTGAAGAAGCAATCAATCCGAATTCTTCTTCCTATTAAATAAACACATCTTAAATAAAATCATTTCAACATGTACATATATATTAAGTTTATTATTTACTTTGGGAGAGAGAAAGAGTGCTACAGTACAAGCTGGGGAGGGACAGGGAGAGGGGGAGAGAGAGGATCCCAAGCAGCCTCTGCACTGTCAACACAGAGCCCAAGGTGAGGCTCGAACTCCCAAACTGTGAGATCAAGACCTGATCTGAAACCAAGAGCCCAATGCTTAAACGACTGAGCCCCACCCAGGTATTTATAATTTTGAACCAACTTTTACATCTTTTATATAAAACCAAGCTCTTTTAGACATCTGCTCTGAGCTAGAAATGAAGTCAGAAGTTGTTTTTCTCGTATCTGCATAAAGTGATCAGCTACTAGCCCCCGCCCTTGTGTTTTATAAAGGTTAATACTGACCTCAAATTCTTTTTGAAGAGGAAGGGGGACAGTTGGTCATGATCCTATTTTTCCCCAACAGCTAACACCTGAGTCCTGGGAGGAAACACTGGCCATCATGCAGGCAGGGGTGAAAACCCCTCACTCTGAGCTCTAAATTCCTTTCTCGCATTGGTTCTAGATTCCAGAATATACATACATGCAAATCACTTTTTCCCCTTATACGAGAGTAATAAACATTCAGTTTGGAAAATTCAGAAAATACAGATATGCCAAAAGAAGAAAATCTAAATCGTCATAACCCAATGCCCAGAGACAACCACGATGAATGTTTTGAGATCATTTTTCTCCCAGGAAAATATGTACTTTTTATTTTTTTAAAAAATGGGGGACCATTGGGGACCATTGAAAAAAGATTAATACAGAATGTATAGAGGATCTAACAAACCTACCTGCACTGTTCACCAGAAGGATTGATGAATGTGAACGTCTGATAATAATGTGTGTAGCTGTGTGTGTGTCTAGCATATGTGTTTCCAGTATTTGAATAAAAGGTAATATCTCTACAGATTGATCTGAAATCTGTTGCTTCCACTCTCCAGTCTTTAGATCTATCTCCGTGTTGATGTATGCAGCACCAACAGATTTGCTTCAACAGCTGTGTGGCATTCCAGTGTATGAACAGATCACATTTCATTCATTCCCCTATGTCCCCTATGGCTAAAATGTAGGTCGTGTCCAATATTTTACTATCACAGCTACTGCTGCAAGGAACCCCCCTGTACAAGTCACCGGGTGCCCTTCTTCAAGGGTTTCTTATGATGGGAATTCAGAGCTAGAACTGCTGGTTGAACGGTATCAATCCTTCAAGATTCCGGGTTGACTTCCAAAGCAGTTTTGCCAATACACACCCGCCCCGGCTGTGTATAAAGGTCCCCACTTCCGCATCTCATCAGCACCCGGTACTATCAGACCGCTTACGTGGTTCCCAATCGAATGGGCTGGAAACTGTACCTCATTCTTGTCCATTACCCTTCTTGCCATGATTGGCTGTGAATCTAAGCCACACGCTGTTCTGTGGACTTAATGGGTCTTGAACACCTTCTCGCATAAATAAATGCTCTCCCATATAATTCGAAAGTGTAGTATTTGAATGGCCATGCCATTGTGTTTGTAGCAAATGGCCCGCCATCGGACATTTACACGTCCTTTCCCGAGGGCTTGCCGTTAGAAATGGCACCCGGGAGCTTTTATAGCAAGGTAGTGACGACGGCGGGCTTTAGATTCATACGCAACCTGGCCTTGCCTCTGGGTCCCCCACTCACCAGCCACACAGCCCTGAGCAGGACCTCGGATCTCACGGTGGCACAGAGACACTGCAGGTCACCCCTGAGGCCAGCTACTGCCTGAATCCTGATTCTGCCGTGTACTGGCCGTGTGGCCCTAGGAGAGTTCTCTAACTCCTTTGTGCCTCAGTTTCCTTGTGTGTAAAACTGGACATGATAATGATAGCGCCCAGGCCGGAGGTTGCTGGGAGGCGGGTGGCTGGGGCCTGGTCTGGCGTAAGACAACACCCAGCCTTCGTCATGTGCCCGCTACCCTGTCTAATCGGAAGGAAACAGAATCGGCACCAAAATTCTTGCTGTGACCCGCAAAAGTCACGTCTGATTGGCCCAGACGGAGAAAGCGAAGCTCCGAGGAGTTAGGGTCTGGCCCCGGGTGCACAGGGAGTCAGATCGGTCTGTGGAGACCAAACGCGAGGCGCCCCCGGTGTGCCCTCTGGCGTCCCCATTGGTGGCAGGAGAGCAAAGCGGGGATGCCGTGAATCTGTGAGGTGTCGGTCCTTCTGCGTAGTCGTTCCGTGGCGTCCCACGACGGCTCTCCCAAGGGGCGGCCCTACAGCATCCGCTGGCTCACCGGTCACTCTGGGGGCGCAGGTGTGTCCCCGGCCGGCAAGGTGATACTAACCCGACGTTTCCAGCACCTCGCCGCCAAGACCGAATGCTGAGCACTGGTTCCAAGCTCCGTGTCCTGCTCACTGCTGGGCAACAGCGGAGCCTGGTTGATGCCCACGGNGCTAGGATCTGCTAGTTGCCCAGGCAGCATGCAACCCTTCGTGACCCCGAGCATCTTGTCCCTGTTCCCGTGATTTGTTATCTGGCCCGGAGCAGCCCGGGGCACCTAACGTCATAGCCGCTTCTCCTGGGCCAGGCCAGACAGCAGGGGTGACAGTCAGGGGACGCTGCCACAGCCTGGACACTCAGAACCGCGGCTGAAGGTTTTCACGCGTCCACCCCTTTCCTCCCTCTGTTCCCTTCTGGAATCCTTCTTGGACTTCTGTCACTCAAACGCACAACGGGGACATTTCCAAAAGGCGATAAGTATAGGTTTCCTTTCGGGGTAAATCACTTGAGAAACGAGAAGATTATCCAACCGCAGGAAAGTGACCAATGAGATTTCTGGAGAGTCTTTCAATCCCAAATCCCTTTGGGAGGATACTTAGGAAAGAGTTCTAAAACTCTAAACCACAAGGCAGCTCTGTCAGTATCGGTGCTCTTCTCCCTGGTCACAGTAATGACAAGTGCTGGGACTCCTATTTTAAGAACTTGAAAAAGTCTCTCTCTGGGGCGCCTGGGGCGCTCAGTCGGCTAAGCACCCGACTTCGGCTCAGGTCATGATCTCACGGTTTGTGAGTTCTAGCCCCGCATTGGGTTCTGTGCTGACAGTTCGGAGCCTGGAACCTGCTTCAGATTCTGTGTCTCCCTCTCTCTCTGCCGCTCCCTCTATCATGCTCTGTCTCTCAAAAATAAATGAACATTAAAAAGAAAATTTTTTTAAAGCAACTCTGCCCTCCAGCTGGTGAGGGGGAAGAAGGAAGCTTCCAGACATAGGTGAACAGGGCTCTGGGAAAGTACTGGGCAGTGCAGGAAATGACGACAGACACAAATCCTCTGTTCCTTCTTCCATGCAGAAAGATTCAAATTCCCAAGTCCGTGAACCTGAGCCGGCCTCAGCGATGTGTGTGACCTTCGTGTGGCATGTGGCAGAGGTGATGCTATATAACCTACAAGGCTCGGCCAGGAGATGTCTGCCTTGGTCCTTCCCGCCTTCTGGGGGAAGCCAGCTGCCACAGAAGACGTCTTCCCCATCGAGGCTGCGGGAGAGGCCCCATTGATGATCTTTACAGTCCCAGGTGGTTGCACCTAAATGATCTTAGTCAACGTCACATGGAGAGACCTGCCCCTTCAAGCCTGCCTGAACTCATGGCCCACAACATAGAAACGATAAAATGGTAGTTTGGGGGGGGGGGCACCTGTGTGACTCAGTCCATTAAGCGTCTGACTCTTGGTTTCAGCTCAGCTCATGGGATATCGCAGTTTTGTGAGTTTAAGTCCCATGTTGGACTCAGCTCTGACAGCGCACAGCCCGCTTAGGATCCTCTCTCTCTCCCTCTCTCTCTCTGCCCCTTCCCCACTCGTGCTGTCTCTAGCTCTCTCAAAATAAATAAACTTTAAATAGTGATTTTCGAAACCATGAAAGCTGGCTTAACATCGTTGGTTTAACTCGATGGCCAACACAAGAAATATCCACTAAAGACGAACATACCCACATCCTATGACCTACCTTTCACTCCTGGATGAATATGCAGGAGTGAAATTTATCGTTATTTGCACCAGAAGACATATTCAAGGAAGATCAGGGCGATGCTTTGTTCGCAACAGCCCCAAACTGGAATGAATCCTAAGAAGGCCAGATGAGAATTATCCATCTGCTAGGCTGGGCTGGATGGAACCAGAAAGGAGCAAGGAGATGGAATGGCCAAGAAGCCTGGTTTGGCTGCTTGCGACCTGAGTAGGGCAACTCACATACATTTAGTTTTTACTTTTTTAGGTAAGCTCTCCACCCAGCGTGGGGCTCAAACTCATGACCCAGAGATCAAGAGTCACATGCTCTACTGACTGAGCCAGGCAGGCGCCCCAATGAGATGGTGGTGCGGTGCTGTGGATGACACCCACTGTCACAGCTAAGCACCCGCTGGAAGAGGAGGCACACCACAAGGTCACCTTGAGTCGATAGGAGCGCTCGTCCACCCGCAGCCAGGTTAGAGGAGATTGGCCTGCGGCTGAGGACACAAGATGAGAGCTTGGGAGAAACTAGCCACCGACACGCCCTCAGTCCGTAGACAGAAGCCAAGGTCTGTGCACAGCATCCCAAACCGGATGTCCCTTCCCCAGTGTCTCATGACTCTGCCATCATGATGAGCTCGAGGCACAGTGGTCCCATCTAATAATACAGCATCATAAAAAAGCAGGCAGATCAATGGGGGCAAGACGGAGTCCTGGGGGCTGAGGAGGGAGTCCAGCTGACCCCATCCATAGGTGGAAGGAAACTCGCAGTAGGTGCTGGAATCTTACCAGACCTATTTCTGGGCTGCGGGGGTGGGCCCTCTGGACTCCAGAGAGCCGTGGCACCCCAAGTCTGGGCAGAGCTGAGCTGGGAAGCCCCTCCTCTCTCTGCTTCCACTGTCGGGGCAGAGAATCCTCGGTGATCCCTATCCCCCTGACCAGCTGTAATTTAGAAATTGTACGTGGTTTAGAAAGTNGAAGTCGGACGCTTAACCGACTAAGCCACCCAGGCGCCCCTAAGCATCTCTTTTAAAGAGGACCTTGACTTTTTCTTGGACTGCAATAGGGTTCGCTCTGCATTCGGATCCAGCTCGACCAATGCCCCTTTCCTTCACCTGCCCTACCTTAGACCTATGAGACCTGTCCATTGAGATCGACAGCTTTCTCCCACGGACATCACCTGTGACCGAGCACTCAGTATGCCAGGAACTGCTGGGGATACGGGGTACCTGAATTTCAGCCAGGCTCTTTCAAAATATCCTCCCTCCTTCTTTTTTTATTAAAAAATTTTTTAGTAATTTATTTATTTTGAGAGAGCACCAGTGGAAGACAGGCAGGGGTGGGGGGGGACAGAGGATCCAAAGCCGTCTCTGTGCTGACGACAGCAGAGAGCCCGATGCAGGGCTCGAACTCATGAACCATGAAATCATGACCTGGGCCAAAGTCTAACATTTAGGCTGAGCCACCCCAGCCACCCCTCCTCTCTCCTTGATTCCCACCCTCACCTTTCTACCCAGAGCCTGGGCCTAGGGGGTCCTTCCTCTGAGATCCCAGGCATTTGGTTACATATTATAGCTCCAATTCCATTAGGTTGTTATTTTATTTATTTATTTTTATTTATTTCTAGGAGAGAGAGAGAGGGAGAGAGACAGCATGAGCAGGGGAGGGTCAGAGAGAGAGGGAGTCACAGGCTGAAACAGGCTCCAGGCTCCGAGCTGGCAGTCAGCACAGAGCCCGACGCGGGGCTCGAACCCACGAACCGCAAGATCATGACCTAAGTGAAAGTCGGACACTTAACCAACTAAGCCACCCGAGCGCCCCAGGTTGTTATTTTAAATCTGACTTCCTTATTAAGCTGTCAGCTCCTTGAGGAAAGAATTTGTTCTTAATTTTCTCTGTAGTCCCAGAGCCCAGCAGAGTGCAAGGCACATCCTATGAGTGAATCAGTGTTTGTGGAATATATAATATCCTTATGAACTGAGTATAAAATAATAAGTAAGAGGAAGCAAGTTCTACTATGTGCCGGCCTTGCTCTAAGCATTAGATACGTTAACTAATTTAATCTCCAGAAATGCCTTATGAAATAGGTCATAGTTAATACTAGTCTCTGCATTTTAAAATTGAAAACCTGAGGTGAGTGGTGAGGATTAAGTAATTTGCCCAGGGTCATCAGTGGGATAAACCAGGGCTTGAACTCGGAAGGCCGATGCCAGAGCCCACACACTCAATCACATCGCCATCAAGAGCTGCAGCCGGGAATCAGAGAGAGGGTGACCGTGCGGATCCTCACCAGCTCACCGCCCGTACATTAAGGGCGCTGATAGATTCACAATTATGAAAAACCTTGATTACAATAAAACGCAACTTACCTTAAGCCTTAGGTTGAGCAAAGTCTATGCTGCGATAATGAGAGGGTCGCCCACCCCAAGAGAAAAACAATGGCTAAAAGTAGCCATTATTTCTGACACATATAATAGCCTGGAGTGAGTGCTCTGGGCCAGTGGGCAGCTCACCTCCATGTGGTCATCCAGGGACCGAGGCTCTTCTGTTCTATTGGTCTTTCCATTCCCAAGGGCTTTGTCTTCTGTGTGGCTGGGGCTTGGGCACACTGAGCCCAGGTCACACCCAGCAGGAAGGTGGAAGAGAGCACAAAGGGGAAACACTCCCAGACTTAGATGCCCCGTCTTTGGGGAGAACTTGGTCATACAGTCATATGTAACAGGAAAAGGAAAGGAAAGTCTCCCTGGGCAGGCATGCACCTGGCCACAAGTCCATGACCATAGAGAAAGACAGGGGGACTTTGAGGAGAAGTTAGCTGTCTCCAGCACATTCAGTCCTCAAGCCTATGCTGGTCAACATTTTATTATTTACTTTCTTAAGGACAGAGAGTGTCTGCTCATTAAATTAGAGGATAATAGTATGGAGAAAAGAAAAAATACATATTGGATGACAGATGAGGATTTTTTAAAAATTCAAAACCTTGGGCAATGGTTTGTTAGACAGGACACCAAAGCCATAAGCCAACGAAAGAAAGAATAGAAAAAGTGAACATCATCGAAATGAAAAACTGTTGTGTTTCAGAGGACCCCATCAGGAAAGTGAAAAGAAAACCCACAGAATGGGGCAGAAGCCTTGCAAATATACCTGAGAAGAGTCTCGTGCCTAGAATCTGAAAAGAATTATCACAGCTCAATTATAAAAAGACAAACCCAACTGCTTAAATTTGGCAATCTGAATAGCTGTTTTTCCAAAGAAGATATACAGAGGGCCAATAAGCACAGGAAAAGGGCTCAACGTCATTAATGACCAGGTAAATGCAAATCAAAACCAAAGTAAGGTTTGGTTACCGTATCCATGTGTACGGCTGTAATAAAAAGATGGATAACAGCAAGTGCTGGGGAGAAAATAGAACCCGGGCACACCGCTGGTGGGAATGTAAAATGGAGCAGCCACTTTGGAAAATAGTCTGACATTGAGCTACCGTATTCTACTTCTGAGTATATGCCCAAGAGAAACAAAGACGCATGTCCACTTGTACCCAATGTTCATATTAGTAACTTGTGCACAAACGTTCATAGCAGTAACAAGAGGAAATTGATCATGGCCCCAACTAATATCCAGCTCCTAGACTCTAGGGGGGAGACATAGCTTGACAGTGACATCAGAGAAAGGGGGTCCAGGTTTCAGCAGATCATAAGCTCATTATGAACAAAGAGCACAACAGAGTGGCCAGGACAGTTAAACATGCTCACCTGAAGATTGTCTGCACCCAGTGGATCTTAGGGCAGCTATTAGAAGCTTTAAGGCACAGGGTTCTCCAGAAAATGGAGTCAACAGACATCTTTCGGTGCTAAACTCAGGAAAAATAAACACGAGAAGCTGAAGTCGCTACAGCAGTTACTGCCAAGGCTTAAATGTCAGAGGGGTCTAGCTGGGGTCAGACGTGGCCGTGACCCCCACCCCTGGTGTGCCGCCCTCCGGGTCCGAGTGAGGAGGCGCTGTGCCGATCTCGGGGTGGGGGGGAAGTCCCCACAGTTTGGAGCTGTTGGCTGAAGATCTGCATTGGGAGCCCTATTTGCCAGGCTTCCCGTGGACTCTAATGAAAAACGAAGGTTGGTCAGTGAGCCAGGAATCAAATGGGTTTGAAAGAGGAAAATCAAAATTATAACACAGATATTTTTTAAAATATCTCCCGGGGCTTCTGGGTGGCTCAGTCGGCTAAGCATCTGATTCTTGGTCATGATCTGAGCGTCGGCTCAGGTCATGATCTCACAGTTTGTGGGTTCAAGCCCCTTGTCGGGTTCCCCGCTAACAGTGTGCAAGAGAATCTTGGGATTTTCTTTCTCCCCCTCTCTCTGCCTCTCCCCTGCACGCTCTGTCTCTCTCTCAAAATAAATAAACATTTTAAAAAAACCTTCCAATTATGTTTTCTTAGCAATAAGTCAGTCTCTCATTCTCTCTTCTTCCTAAAATGTCAGCTTGATTTTTCTTCCTTTGCATTCCACCCCTCTCTCCAAAATAATCTGAAGACAGAAAGAGCCACATGAAGGGCTTAATGTCATTGTTCTGACTAGGTTTCTGATGTACCTTTGAGCTCTCTGGCAGAAAGAAAACAAAATTGCTTACAAAGTGCCCACTTTCAGAAAGGAGAAAGCACATCACATTTTCAAGATAGAAAAGATTTACTGACATAACGGCAAAAACGAATTTTCTGACATGAATCTTGATTTCAGAGGATAAAATGTAGGTAATGGAAAATCATTTTTCAATAAAGCAGAAAAAGCATTTTGCTTTATATGCATTGCTCTGAAGTTACTGATCTCTCTATTGTTTCCACCAGAGGTCTGCATATGTCAGAAATCCATTTAAATAGCTCAATCTCTGCTACAAGTCAGTCCCACAATAAAGAAACCAGCAGTGATTTATGTACCCTCTTATGTCCCAGCACTGGTGTGAATGAAAGAAGAGATATAGAAAGTAGGAATGGTGTCTGCTTTCTAGAAACTTCCTTGGAAGGTAACAGTAACACACAGGAAATCATCTGAAGCAGGAAACTGAAGACCTTCAGATACCGGGCTGGGTGGCAGCCAGCAACTTACCTTTGTTGTGTCAGAGATCCATAGGAGAGATCACTGAGAACCACAGCGGGTAATAAAGCAGAGTCGGAATGACAGTCTGGAAACCCAGTCTGAACAGTTCTGACCAGTCTTCTCCATAAAGAGGGCGGGAAGCTCACACCCATCCAAGAAAGGCTGGTCCCGTGCCAACGAGGCCAGGGAGCAGAAGCGGCCACGCCACAGGCCTCATTACAGGACAGCCATCCCCCACGCCAGATGCAACCCCACCCAAACAAGAGAGTCTGGGGACAAAGGAGACCTAAATCCCTCGGCCACCCCCGGCCCCCGCCCCTCTCGGCATCGCCGCGGCCTCAGAGGGGCCAGGTGGCATGGAGGGAAAGTCTGCCATCCGATCCTGGGAACTGGCACTTTTTAATCTGCTCAATTAGAAATGTAACGACTTCTTGCTTCCATTTGCCAGGCTGGCAGGGAGAAGGTACAGAAGCCAGGCGAGCTGGTGTCGCTTAGCAAAAGCTGAGAAAACACAACCGAAAAGCGACCTCCTTCGGAATGATAAGGATTCACGAGAAAAAAACAAAAAACAAAAAACAAAAACCAACCTGGTTGTGCCCAGCTCTTCTTCCTGGCCGTCCCCGCTCGGTCACGACTGCAGGGCTGTAACAGTCGGGGACGTGGGCAACATGTCTCTTTTCCTCATCCCTAAATGGGTGGACTAATCCATCCTACCTGCTTCGGCAAAGATGAAGACAACGCGGGGTGCCTGGGTGGCTCAGTCGGTTAAGCATCCAACTTCAGGTCAGGTCATGATCTCACAGTTGGTGGGTTCGAGCCCCACATCAGGCTCTGTGCTGATGGCTCAGCCTGTTTCAGATTCTGTATCTCCCTCTCTCTCTCTGACCCTTCCGCACTCATGCTCTGTCTCTCAAGACTGAATAAATGCTTAAAAGATTAAAAAAAAAAAAAAAGATGAAGACAATGCAAATAAAGCGCTTACACCTGGTGTCCGATGCCTAGAGGCTTCCGTGTGTGCTGCTTTGACCCTGTTGGTTGTTGGTTCCTAGCAGTTTCTCCCCTCCCTCTGGCATTGCTCCACCCTCCACCCTCCCGACATCATTGTGACAACAGGCCTCCAGAGAGGCGAGGAAGAAGGGTTCAATCGTAAGGGCACTCGGCCAGCGGGTATCTCAGCAACAAGTCAAGCGGTGGCCTGAAAATACCCAGAAAGTTGACAGGGACATTTCAGGAAACCCCAGGATGTCATTTCCAGGATTGCAATGCACAGTCACTTCCACTCGGGGCCTCCTCCCCCTTTGCCGCCCCATGGAACACCCATCAACCGTTGTGTTTCAAAGGGGCATAATGGAGCCACGTTTTGTTTGTGGAAGGCAGCATAACAGAGCCACGGCCTACTCCCTCGAAGATGTATGTGGCTACCCTACCTTCCATAGCAAAGGGGAATGAGGGGCGCAGGTGCAATTAGGCTTGCAAAATAAAGGGAATCTCCCGGGTGATATGGGTGGGCCCTAAGTCATCACAAGGTTCTTAAAAGTGGAACGGGGAGACAGAAGGTGTGTCGTCAGAAGAAAATGGTCAGAGAGCTGCGATGTCACTGGCTTTAAGGATGGAGGAAGGAGGGCAACAAGCCAAGGGGTGTGTGCAGCCATCAGAAGCTGCAAGGCGAGGAAACAGACCTTCCTCTAGAGCCTCCAGAAAGGAACGCAGCCCTGCTAAAACCTTCATATCACCCAGTGGGACCTGGGTCAGACTTTGAACCCACAGACGGTGAGACAATAAACATGGACTGTTTTCAGGCCCCAAGTCTGTGGTAATCTGCTAAAGCAACCAGAGAAAATGAATAGGGGCTTTCTGATCATCCTGGTGACACCCATTCTGCTTCCCAAGGGGTGTTTCTTACAGAAGTGACACGCATCATCTCCATGAATTTTTAAAAATTTTTAATGTTTATTTTTTTATTTTGGGAGAGAGAGAGAGCACACATGAATGGGGGAGAGGCAGAGAGAGAGGGAGACACAGAATGCAAAGCAGGCTCCAGGCTCCAAGCTGTCAGCACAGAGTCCAACGCGGGGCTCGAACCACAAACCATAAGATCATGAGCTGAGCTGAAGTGGGATGCTCAACTGATTGAGCCACCCAGGCACCCCTTGATTTTTTTCTTTTATCCTGATATAACAGGCTAGTTGAATGCTGAGTCCTTGGGTCCTGTAACTATAGGTAAAAGTGTCATTGTGTACACACGGTAACCCCAGTGCCCTAGGAGTACAGAGTGGCCAGGAAGGAGTTACCGTAGCCAATACATGAGGGCATGTCCTGCCTCATAGACCCTTCAGTGCTTGCCAACCTCATCATCACTCCATACCTTATGAGCCCCAAGATGTGAGGGAGTATGCTTTTCCATTTTTATTCATCAGAGATACATATAACTTCCAACCAAATCTTGTGATTAGTCCGAAATGGCCAGAGCTCTCCGAGGGATTCGTAGAATTCCAGGCAAAAACAAAGCCAGGAAACTTTAGAAATCCAACCTTCAGGAAATGTTTCCATTTTCTAAGTTCCAATTTAATATTTAAAATACTTTGTGAAGCCCCATCACCACTTCTATGGCTTCCTAAACGTTTCAGATTGAGAACTACTGAAAGTATTTCATTCGGGTGATCCACTTACCCCTCAGCATCGAACTCGGTTCACACAACTGTTATCTCTGAGTACCTCTCAGCTCTTTGGGTGGTGGGTTTTTTTTACCACCATTGGTAGATTCACTTCAAGGCCAGCTCAGTTTCCGATCTGTCAAGTGTATAGCAATGGTGACATCCATTGTGAGCCTTGAGAGGACTCCATAATCTAATACTGAGGTTTCCCCCAGTCTGTCCCTGGAAAAAAGGGGGGTGGGTGGGAACAAATTCCCTTCAATCTCCTTGCACGGGCCATATATTCCCATTCCAAAACTTCCAGTTTATGGGGGTGTAACTATTAGAACCACTACTGAAGACAGTTTGGCCTTACCTACCTACTGAAGGTAGAGATGTGCATACCCTCTGACCCAGAAATTCCACTTCTAGCTTTCTACTGAAAGAAATGTCTGCACACGTGCGCTAAGAGACACGTACAAGAATGTTCATAGCAGCGTTATTCATGATGGCCCAAACTGGAAACATCTATGAAGGAAATGCTACACAGAGTGGGGTGTTCATACAATACAGTACTAGACAGCCATGCAGGAATGGTGCTACCTGCCACAAAAATGGATGTATCTCTATTGCGCCAAATAAAAGAAAGCAGATACAAAGGAATGTTCTACAATTCCATTTGTACGATGTTCAAAAAGCAGATGAAACCGTAGTGTCTAAGGATTCAAGCTTAAGGAGACAGAATTCTAAAGAAAAAGAAGAGAATGGTTACCGTAGAAGTCTAATAGTTATTTCTCGTGGGGGGCTGGAATGGATTTTGACTGAGAGGGAGAATGATAGGGGCTCCTAGGGCCTTGGCCACGTTCTAGTTCTTCCTCTTGGGCGCACTTGCCTTGTAGTAAAACCCCTGAGCTGTGTATTTAATGTATTTTTCTGTCTGCGCACTTTATCTCACACTTTAAAAAAGAAAGGTTAAAATTCTCATTCTAAACGATTTCCTTGAAAAACGCAGTGCATCTGAAATTTTCTTATGTTATGATTTTCCATTATAAAACACACTGGTGAGCAAAAGAGAACATTTGAAAACAATCCAAGAAGTGGGGAAAATCACTTTTAATTCTTTCTCCCAAAGATAAACACTGTTACCCGTTAGTATATATCTGTCCACTCCTTTTTCTATGACTAGTTCTTGATGTTGTTATTTCTCACTGTAGGTGACCATATTTCTTCAAATCTATATTTTAATGTTTTTCACTTATCGTTATCCTGTAAGCATTTTTGAAGGAATTGCAAACGTTCTGCCTACTTGTTTTAACTGACCACGTGTTTGACCTAGTGATGCATCATTAAATGACTACTAACGTGAACAGCATTTAGGTTGTTTCCTCTTTTTCTACTTATAAATAGTGCCGTGACAGAACTTTCTGTGCACACGCTTTTACAAATTTCAAATTATTTCCTTAGAATTGATCCCCAGAAATGGAGTTTCTGGAGCAAAAACTAGTACCGTTTTAAGACATGAAGCATGTCCTTTTTCCAGAGTTGGAATTCGAGGAACTCACCAAGTCCCAACAGGCTCATCTTAGGTCCATTTAGAATAGCTCCTCCCAGGGGCGGCTGACTGGCTCAGGCAGTTGAGCAGCCAACTTCAGCTCAGGTCATGATCTCGCAGTTCGGGCCAGGCTCTGTGCTAACAAACAGCTCAGAGCCTAAAGCCTGCTTCAGATTCTGTGTCTCTCTCTCCCTCTCCCCTGCTCATGTTCTGTCTCTCTGTCTCTCAAAAATAAATGTTTAAAAAAAAAAAAAGAATAGCTCTTTCTAGAACTGGGTCAACTGGTCTGTTGCTTTCTCCATACTGTCGCTCCAGTCCAACAGTACCACTAAAATTGAATTCACATCCCTTTCTCTCTCTACCCACTGAGATGCATGGCTCAGGTGTACTTAGATCACCCAGTAAGAATTCTTAAAGGAGCAGAGTTATAAGTTTACCATAAGTGTCTAAATGCTTAGAGCAAGAATTTTTTTCCTTCATGTTTATTTTTGAGAGAGAGAGAGAGAGAACGAGCGAGCAGGTGGGGGAGGGGCAGAGAGAGAGGGAGACACAGAGTCCAAACCAGGCTCCAGGCTCTGAGCTGTCAGCACAGAGCCCGACGCAGGGCTCAAGCTCATGAACCGTGAGATCATGACCTGAGCCGAAGTTGGAACGCTCAACCGACTGAGCCACCCAGGCACCCCTTAGGGCAAGAATTCTGACAAAGTTTTTAGAGTCTTCACTGTGAAATTAGAATATTGATGTCTATTGGAGGAATATATGTGAGCATAAATAAGATAATGCATGAAAGATATTAAGCATAGTGTCTGCCACATAGCTGTCTACAGACATGAGTGCTCTTCCTTCCTTTTTTCCCCGAGACTCATCTTTTTTCCCCCAGTGATGACAGGATCAAGGAAGAAAGAGAAAGAGAAGGGATATTTTCAGGAAACAAATACCACAAAACCCATAACTTCCAAGCATATTTTGTTGAGGTGGCAACATCTATAAGATGTAATTAGAGAGGTCCAAACCCTGCATTCTCCTGGACTGCTACCATACCTGGGAATCTTGCCATTTGAGTCATTCTTATAAGCTGGGGAACTGTCACCAGACTGAATCGTTTGCTTATCATAGTTTTGTATAGGGGAGTGTTTCTCCAAATGTGGTTATTTGACCTTTTTAGAATCACCTGGTGTATTTGGATGAGTAAGGCTAGACTGTAAGAAGCAGTCCCTGAATCTGAGGAGCTTACCAGCATAAAACTGCAGTTACTGCTTATTTCAAGTTCATGAATAGGTTGTAAAGGGTGGTCTTCCCATCCAGGGGCACAGACTCTTTCTACCTAATGTCTCTGCTATCATGCAGGGCCTCAGAGTCCTCTACTAGATTCTTTGGACCCAGCTGGCAGATACCAAGAGAAGAAAGACTAATGTCAAGAGAACACAAGGGTAGTTTTAGGAACCAATGCTAGAAGTCATCTATCTGCATCACTTTTGCTTACATTCTATTGGTCAGGATTCAATTACAGTCCCAAATAGCTCCAGGAAAGGCTGGGAGCTTCATTTAGCTCTACTCAGGAAGAAAAAGAAACAATTTTGGTGATCTCGTTGCATACCTGGGGTGATTGTAAAGGTATACATTTCAGTATACATATTTGTAAATATATTTTTTCAGTGCTACCAATGCTGAATCAGAATATCTTGAGCCTAGGAATGTGAAGTTGAAACAGATGATTTTCATGGACACCAAACTGGCTCAGAGGTGTTTTTGATGGTTGCCAGCACAGGGGACAGGGGCTGCCCTGTCATTGATCTTACCTTAGATGCCAACCTGAGTACTCAGAGTATTTTTGCAAATCTTTTAGGACATTCAAGAACTATAGTATAAGGACTCCCAGGATGGCTTGCCTTCAACACTCAGATTCCAACATTGCGTTGAGAGAGGGTAAGCACGGGATTTGCCAGGTCCTTTTAGCCATTTTATTCTTCCTAAGACATCGGGGATATCGTAGGGCAATACTGAGTGACAGCAATAGGAGCCAGCCCACATAACTCAAATCCATTTACTTTAGGAGCATTGTTGAGGTCAGTATTCCAGACATCATTTTATGGGGACACATGGAAGAAATTTCTCTCAGGTGTGAGTACCATAAATAGTTGTTTTTCTGTGAGAAGGCAGTTTACTTGTATTTTACACACTGTGGATCGTGACATTTATCATGTTTCCTCTTTGCACTAACTTTTGGAAAGTTTGGAGCCTAAGTGTTAGACCATCTCTTGCAAGTGTACTAACTTAGTCTCAGTGTATCTCATTTTTCTACTTTTAACTCATATGTGTTTCTTTTTTTAACTTGTTCAAGTGTACATTTTTGCACCT
Organism: Crocuta crocuta; assembly: GCF_008692635.1. NCBI lineage: Eukaryota > Metazoa > Chordata > Mammalia > Carnivora > Hyaenidae > Crocuta > Crocuta crocuta. The sequence continues at coordinate 3,431,483 of NW_027531522.1, read as the reverse complement.
GCTACTTGGTTTCTATTTTCAATGTGCAGGTCATAGAAATGGGTTTTTAATTATTAAATATGATATTGTGACAGAAAAGTGAACAGAAATATTGGTCCATGGTATTTCAACCATGTTTTGACCCATGAGAAATGTTTCTCACAAATGACATGCATGAAGCCTGCATCACCCATTTAACCCAGCACCAAACTTTCCTTAGAGACCTCAGAATAGAATCATTAATTGAAACCAGATGTACCTTTCCAAGGTCACTCTGTCCCAGTCATCATTTCTTTTTCTGAAGTGTAATCCTCTTTTTCTGAGCCCAGAGATAGTACAGAACCTAAAAACCTTCAGGGAGTAGAATGTTGGGCAAACAGCTCTTGGTGTTGATAAGTTTTGCTCTCTGTCCAAACTACTCACAATAATGTTTAAATCAAATTGTGGAAAGAAAGCTAGAAAAAAAAAAAAGGTCATGTCCTTTGAAGGCATTCTAAGACCATTATTTAGCAAAAAATTCCCACACTGAATTTAGCTATGGAAGGAATTAAGAGAAAGGTACCCCAACATCCACTCAATTAACTAAAATTTAGTAGGCCTCTCTTTATGTTCCAGTGCTGGTGGCTTTCACGTTATTCCCACTTTACACACGCGCACACACGAAACAAGCACACCCTCTGGGAGGGAGGGAAGTATTAAGAGGGTGGGGTCGAATTTCTTTTAGCAGCTCCACTGGCCATTGATTTGGGAGTTGTTGCCTCCAAAGGCATGGCCCTTACCTTCAGCACCAAGGCCAGCGCACCTGGCTCTTAGGGCGCTTCATTAGCGAACCCGCAAGCCCAGAACTGTGATAAAGAAATGTGGTCAACTAAAACGCTCCTTCCTATTCTTAAAAGAACATAATAAATTGTTCTTCATGGGGTGGCCACCGGTACCAGCAGGAAAAGTATCTGACGAGGGATGAAAATTTATTCGCGACCTGCCTCCTTCTGAATCTAGGCGCGCACGAGAGCGCGCGCACATTCACGCGCGCGCGCGCGCTGCCGGACGGGCTGTATGTCGGTCAAGTTCTCCTCTCATCTCTCCCAGCACCTCTTAGTACCGGGAGGCAGGAAAAGCATCCTTTGCCTCTTGTCCCAACAAAACAGCGACGCACATGCACAGACGGAGACGGAAGGTGGGAGAAAGGAGCGCAGTGCTCAGGACTCTGGTCTTCTGATATTTGTCCTTCTAAGAGCTTTTTATCTCTTGGGTCTCTGTATAACCCTTGACTTTAAGGCTAACAAACAATAACAATCTATCAAAAAGATTGCCATTCCCAACTAAAGTAAAACAAATGCGAGGAAGAGAAATCGGACACTGGCAACATTATTCCCATTTCAAGAATGAGGAAATTGAGCCGGAAACGTTAAGCTACTTGCCCAAGAAAACACACTGACTCAGTGACAAAGGCGAGCCAAAAAGCCAGATTTCGTCTTCCTTTCTGGTGGTCTTTCATCAGCAATATAGTTGCCAACTGTCTTCAGGAGCCCCAATTCTGTACCCCTCCCTCCGGGCCAATTATCTGGAAACCAAAAGAGTAGAAAATCGAAAATGAGATGGAGGTCGGCGCGGATGTGAGGCAGCGGATTGCTGCCGCTTCCTTGCTTCCTTTTTTAAAAACTAAAATCGACTCTGCCTTTCCTGGTCGACAGCCCCTTGCCTGCGGCGCGACTCCTGGCCTCGGCGGGGGTCCGCGCAATCTGGGCGCCTCCAGCTGCCTCTTCTCCACAAGTCGCCAGGCGCAGAGCGTAGGGCCAAACTGGGACGGAGCGAGGGTGCCCAGAAACCCGTGCCCGTGCCACTGCCGGAGCCGCCCTGGGCGCACTGCGCTTGGCGCTGCTTTCTCTCGCTCGCCCCACGCGCGCGCTGCTTGTCCTGAAGCGCAGCGGGCGTCAGGGAGGCCAGTGGGCAGCCAGCGACCCGCAGGGCTGAGCCCGAGGTCCCGAGCCTGGGCTGTGTGGAGCGTGGAGCATCGGTTTCCCCAGCCAGCTCCCTCCAGGGTTAGCACTCAGTGCCAGGAAACCGCACGGGTCTTTCCCCGTCCCCTCCCCCGAGCGCACCCGGGCCAGCTTCCATCTGATTAGAATGTTTCTTCCATCTGATTAGAATGACAGTAGCTTTCAAGTCATTCATTATGAGAATTTTAGTCTTAAAAGAAAAAAGAAGGTCCCACTGTAATTGTGAGTTGTAATAAATGCAAACTTCTGGTGCCTTCCTCTGCAGTATGTAAGACAGTAAAAAATGTGTCTCGTCCAAGCGCACCCCCTCCCCAAGCCCATTGTGAAGTCAATCGCTAACAAAGGGGACGTGTGAATATTCAACACCGAGTCTTTCAGTTGTATTTTCCGGAATCCCTGAGTTGGCTTTTTTTTTTTTTTTTTAAATCGGCGAATACCTGTTTAAGTTTTAAAAGCACATGGAAATAGCCCGCGAGCGACCATATAATTTGATTTGCCAGGCAATCTGCAGAGCGATCGCACATCATTTATAATGTTCATTGAGCATTTTGCCTAATTGTGTCTGTCTCTGAAAGGGCAGCGCACCCCCTCCCGACCGCGAGCAGCACAAGTGGCGACATTCCCA
>NW_027531522.1:3408432-3428856 GCF_008692635.1 Crocuta crocuta | reverse complement strand
CCCGGCGACCGGGAGCCCCTGACACTAATAGCTCGCGGCTCAGGTACGAGCGGGCGCCGCGCTTGACTCCATTCAATTCACAACCGGCCGCGCTTGCAGGTGTCGCCTTTTGAAACCCCCATTCAGGCGGCCGCTGTTCACTTCTCGCTGCGCCGCGGGTTTTGTAGAGGCGCAAGAATGGGGCTGATTATTCCCGTGCCCACATGCCGCCCCCACACGCCCCCACCCCGTCGGGCGCGAGGCTTTCCTTGGCCAAAAGAGGCGTTTAATTAGTTCTGGGGCCGCAGAGAGCCAGCGTGACCGACAAAGCCCGGCTCCCCAGGTAACCCCGGTTCCCTGCGGCCCCGGGAGGGGGCGCGCGGCGCCAGCGCACCGGCCTCAGGCTGCGCGCTCCCTCCCGCGCCGCCGCGGCTCCCCTGCCTCCTTCTGGCTCTCCAGCAGGCCAAGGCTCGCTCGCCGGCTTTGGGTGACCTGGGCCAGCGGCTCCCGCGGGCCCCAGGCGCGGCCAGTCAAGGGCGCTGCTCCCCCTTCCCGCCTTGCTACCCCTGGAACCAGAAGGGCCGGGTAGATGGAAGCTTAACTGGCGAAAGACGGTGGCCGTAGCTGTCTTGCGCGTGGTGTTCTCCCCGTTTCCTGTCATTCTCTTCTTTTTCCCCTCTCTCCCCACGGGGGTAATGTTTCCGGGAAACACTTTCCCCCTTTATCCGCCCCCTGCGGCTCAGCGCGGCGTGCGCTAAGCTCAAGGGCGCAAAGCTGGGCGCGTGAGATGGTGAATGGCTGCCTCGCCGCCGCGGCCAGTGACGCTCCTTTCGCAACAGCTGCTGGGGCACCTGCGATGGCCCAAAATACACACAGCTGGTGACGGCACCAGCCCGGGTCGCATTCCCCGGACCGCCTGCGCCACAGGTACAATCACCCTCCCAACCCCACCCGCCCTTGGAGGGATGCGCGCGCCCTGCCGGGGCAGCCCCGGAGCCGGGATCGCTCTCCCAGGGCCTGGCCTTTTACTGTGGGCTGCGCACGCCCCCGGGAGTTGAGAGGTCGGAGGCTAGGCGCTGTCTCGCCAGACACCTGCGCTGTACCTCTCAGGACGGAGTGGGCGTCGGCCGCCAGGCTGGGCCTGGGGCTGGGGCCCCTCCCGCCTTATCATTTGATTTCCGCGAGCGTCTGAGGACGCCGGCACCCATTCGTTCCACTCGCTGCGCTCTGTGAACGAGCCTGGGGCGGGAGGAGGGAGCCGGGCTGGGGGAGGGCCGGGTGGTCTCCCTCCCCCGCCCGCCCCGCCGGCCGGCCTGGAGCACAAGTGTTGGGATTCCCACGGACCGGCGTGCTCTGCGGCTGGAGGCCCGGGCACCCGGGGCCCGGGAGACGTGGCGGACACAGAGGGGTTTGTAGACAGGGTGACCTCCGCGCTCCCTCTCTGAAAGGGCCTGAAAGGAGACGTTTATGGTGCATTACCAGTCAAGGGCTCAGGTACCAGCGCCCTGTGTCGGGAAGCCCCGGCGGCCGCCCGTGCTGCAGGCGTCAACTATACAAACGCCCCGGGAAGGGGGGCTCTGAGACGCGGGCTGGGGAGGGGCGCTTGGCTGCGCCAGCGCAGCGTTTCGTTTTTTCTCCTCTCCGGCGAAGGCAGCCAGCCTGGGGTGCGGGCCCAGGTTTTAAAGGGGTGGTAGAGAAAGCAGCGGGGGCAGGGGACTATAGCAGGCTATTTATGGGCTTCGTTTGATGGAGGGGGTAGGGGGAGTCCCGACCCAGTTTCAAGGCTGAGGGCAGAGGGAGGTCACAAGAGAAGAGGACTTCTGAGTGGAGGCGAGGGCTGTGCCAGGGAAGGGGCCTTTGCTCATGTTGGGGTGCTTGAACCTCCAGGGGCCTGCTGGATTGAGCCTGAATTTCCCAGGTAGGCCCGTCTTCCCCTTGCCTATCTTCCTGTGCAGAGATGGGCCTGAGCCTGGGCGCCCCTTTCACAAAGATGAAAGCAGTGGCCTCTCTTCTCCGGACTCCTCCCAGCGCCAGAGCCACCCCCTGCCCGGAAGAAACCAAGGAAGCTGCTATTCCCTGGGTGGGTAACCCCCGTGGGCCCCTCTGTTCTCCCAAAGACCCCGCAAGCCAAGAACTCAAACCTGTCAGGTTGGCGTCTATAGAGCAAAACCTCCAAATGCTACTTTCCTTAGGGAGGAGAATGTTAATGGACTTGACTTCCTAGGTTGGCCCTCAGCAGCCTACACAAGAGTCGAGATACTGTAGAAAAATAGCACAGGACTATGTAACAAGTGGGTTTAATGATTTTCAGGGCCAACCTGAAAAAGAATGAGGCAGACACCGATTTTAGTAGTGTCTGAATGAAGCCTCTGGGTCCTCACAAAGGTTCTAGAGGCTGTCTGCCTTCTTTCCTTATCTAATATTAGCTTCTTGCTCATATTCTAGTATTTTCCTTCTTGCAGGTGCATCACCACAATTACTCGTATAGGCATCATCTCTTATTAGAATTGGCTTTTGACTGAATAAGATTAAGAGATTTTCTTAAAGTAACAGAAATTGGGAAAGGGAATTGGTGAAAAGGATAGATGGGTGTGTGTTTGAAAAGAATAGTATGAGAGGAGAATAAAGGGGAGAGAATAGATTTCTTACAAAGTAAGAAAAAGTCCTTCCCGTCTAAAAGCAAGGAGCAAATCACCCCCACTCTCACAACTGAATTTCTTGAATAAGTTGCCCAAATCGGGTGTCTCTATTTCCTCACCTTCATTCAGTCCTCAGCACACTGTATTCTGGCCTGCACTTTCACACTGAAACTCTCATTAGTCCTTTTTACCAGTAACTTCCACCCCCCCCATCCCCACCCCCATTTAAGGACAATTTCCAGACCTTATCTTGCCTAAAACTGCAGGAAAACAGGCCCATCATTCATCCTGATACCAAGAGCAGAATCCTCTGAATCATTTTTGTTTCTCTCTCTTTTCTAAGCCCCCATGCAGTGAGTCACCCAGTCCTGAAATTCTCTTTCTAGAATGTGTCTCCAGTCTGCCCAGCCATTCCCCAGGTACAGGCTTTTGTCTCTGCAGTCTTCTGTCTCCCTGCCTGCCTGTAACTTGCTTTGCTCCAATCCATTCTCCAACCCAGCAGCCCAAGTGTCCTTTCTAAATGGTAAAGTTGATCATGTTCCCCCTGCTTAAAACCCTTCTACGCCTTCCCCATTCCCTGACTGCTTATGTAGAAATTATAAACTTGTGCTACTTAAGTGCTACTGTACTAGTCAATTACACACATTATAAAGAATAAGACATACCCATTTTAAAATAATGAGGTAAAAATATAGATCATAGAGGCGCCTGGGTGGCTCAGTCACTTGAGAGCTGAGCATCTGACTCTTGTTTTCAGCTCTGGTCATGATCCCAGCGTTGTGGGATCGAGCCCCGCATTGGGCTCTGTGCTGAACATGGAGCCTGCTTAAGATCCCCACTCTCTCACGGGGCGCCTGGGTGGCTCAGTTGCTTAAGCATCCAACTTCGGCTCAGGTTATGATCTTTCGGTTCCTGAGTTCGAGCCCCATGTCAGGCTCTGTGCAGACAGCTCAGAGCCTAGAGCCCGCTTCAGATTCTGTGTCTCCCTCTCTTTCTCTCTCTGTACCTCCCCTGCTCGCATACTCTCTCTCTTTCTCTCTCTCAAAAATAAAAATTAAAAAAAAAAGATTCTTGATCTCTCTCCCTCTGCCCCTCCCCAGCTTACACGCCCCCCCCACTCAAAATATAGATATATAGTTCAATGATAATCATTCCCTGTTTGTCTGTTTCACATTTATTTCAACCTCTCTTTGCTGTTCCCCCATAGTTGGTAAACTCCATGGAAAAAATGCCTGTTTTATTCATCATTCTGTCACCAGTGCTTATCACCATTCCTGACACAGAACAGGTACTCAATAAATGTCTGTCACACAAATGAACACGGTGCTTCTCAGAAGCAGCCACGTTCTTCATAAAAAGGCTACAAAGCAGAGAAAACTGCCCCACAGAGATAAGAATCAAGCAGAGGTTGCAGAGGAAGGAAAAAGAGGCACAGGAAAGATGAAAAGAATGTCCAGACATCTTTCTGGAACACAAGGCATTGACTAGGATGCAAATTAGGCTGCTGTATAAAACAGGGTTAAAAAAATGTACAGTGATTTAAATGGGATGGAATTCTGTGTCTCATAAAAACAGAACAAAACTGGATAGGCACCCCAGGCTTGGTTGAGGGGTCTAAATGATGGGGGGGAGGGTTGAACCCCTTCTGTCTAGTTACATACCAGTCCTCAACCTCTAGCTTTCATCTCATGGCTCAAAGTGGCTGCTACAACCGCTGCCATTGCATTTGATTTCCAGTAGGAAGAAGGAAAGTGGCAACATAGGACACCTTCTTCCTCAAAGATCGAGCATCAAAAGTGAATAGCACTTCTGCTCACATCCTATTAGTTAGTTTCACAGCCACACTGAGCTACGAGAGCAACTAGAAAATGCAGTTTTTATTCTGGGTGCCCATGTGTCCAGCTAACACTGTGCACGGTTCTATGACCAAACGAAGAAGGAGAGAACGGATATGAGAACTGTCAGTATCCAAGGTACCTCGTCCTGCTGCCTTCCTGAGGCCTCGCTAAATTCCCGCTCTCAGATTCTCAAATACCCCGGGTACCATATGCTGTAGCCCTCTGTTACTGTTTAAGTAGTTCAGGTTGGCTTCCGCAAGCTGACATCAGATTTTAAACTAGTTCGCTAATGTGTTGAGTACTTCCACAGTGACCCAAGGCGAAGTGCAGCAACACAAGAGTATCAGGTAAGCCAGGTTATGCTATATAGCAGCCACCCCAAATCTCAGTGGGTGACCACAACCAGAAGTTTCTAGCCCAGGTTCCCTGTTCCGTGAGGGTTTCCAGGGGGACCCCGTGCATAGCGGGCACTCGAGGTCCCAGGCTCACAGACGTTTTGCTTCTGGAAGGAGAAGCAAATGGCACACTGGCTCTTAAAGCTTCCTCCCTGAAGGGACACGGCGTTTCTACTCCTCTCGTATTTACCCCAAAGCCACTCCTCACCTCAAAGTCAGCAGGGAAGCCACAAGCTTGTCATCTGCCCAGAAGAAGACACAGAGATCACAGCTTGCCCTGCCAGCTCGCTGCACACGGGCCAACCGTTAGGTGCAAGCTCTTCGGGTTAACTCTTCTTACTGTAAAGCACCCAGAATGCCTCACACAGGATCCTTCGGTGCCTTCCCCTCTCCTCTGCTCCGATCTGCCGGTCTTCGATGAAAAGCCTGAAGTATGGGGTGGGGGTGGGATGCGCCTAAGGCCAGGGTCCCCATAAAGCTCTCACATCATTTTAAATCAGGGCGGGGAGGGGTAAAATGGACCACGCATCGCTCAACGCCGTCAGCAATCTCTACACGTTTTCCTCCTCTATCTTGGATTTTTACAACGGGTTTGGGCTCAGGCATGGTGGGCTTCAAGCATCTGGAAAAAAAAAGACACAAGGACACGTGTGAGGAAAATACAGAGAAAGAGGCTTCCAAGGCTGTAAAGACTAAATAAAGGGGAGCGATGCAGGGGCTTCAGGAAATCTCTGGCCACTCCCAAAATGTGGCGGTAAGGCCACATTTTAAAAACTTCGTCCCTGTGATTTATGGCATTACCTTTCAAGGGCACTGAGACATGACCCCTCGATTGCTATGTGGTGCCCACACCTTAGTGGAGCAGATGTTTTCCTTTATGGCTTCCGGCTGAGATCGATGGCCCCGAAGTAATCTCTTAAAGAGGGCAAAAAGGATAATTGGGAGCATTTGCACATTCTTTGAGGACACGGGTCTTGGTGGGGCATATATGCGGTCATCAGGAGGCCACTCCGGGCCTGAGTGGAGGCACGGCTAAGAAAGGAGACACAAAAAGGCAAAGTGAAATGCACGGGCCGTGGGCTTGCTCGAGACTCAGGCTGTCACATCCCATGGATTTGCTGGCACCCACTCCCCTAAACGGAAAACCATGGGCGATTGCCCGCCTTGGGCTGTTGTCAGTGGATTCAACCTCCCAGCAACACATTTCTGCCCCTTCTTGTGTAATTAGATTCACTCAAGACTCACCTAACTCAGTATCGTTCTCCTTATAAGCTCTCGGTCTGAGCCACTAACCCTCCACAACAGCCCTTACTACCCAGCATTAAAATAACTGCTCCCCTCTCTAACTATCCCCAGGATGTCTTAAGTCATAGAGACTGCATCTTACTCATCTCTGTATCCCCAACATTTAACATGGTGATTGAACACAGTTGATGCTCAAAGCATGTTTGGTTGTTTTTAATGTGTGTGTGTGTGTGTGTGTGTGTGTGTGTGTGTGTGTGAGACAGAGAGAGAGTGAGAGAGAGAGGATGAAAGGGGGAGGGTCAGAAAAAAGGGGAGACACAGGATCCCAAGCAGGCTTCAAGTTCTGAGCTGTCATCAGAGAACCCAACGCAGGGCTCGAAACCACAAACCGTGAGATCATGGCCTGAGCTGAAGTTGGATGCTTAACCAATGGAGCTACCCAGGCGCCCCTCAAAACATGTCTTTAAAAGGATAAATTAAGGAAAACAGGGACACCTGGGTGGCTCAGTCCGTTAAGCGTCGGACTTCGGCTCAGGTCACGATCTCACAGTTAATGGGTTCGAGCCCTGCGTCGGGCTCTGTGCTGACAGCTAGCTCAGAGCCTGGAGCCTGCTTCAGATTCTGTGTGTGTGTCTCTCTCTGACCCTCTCCTGCTCACACTGTCTCTCTCTCTTTCAGAAATAAATAAAAGTATTTTTTTAAAATTTTTAAAAAGGAAACCAACTTGACAATAAACTATTAAAAACATAAAAGGATAAATTAAGACTGAAAAGAAAGTGTTTACATTATCTCAGTATTTCCAAAATGTTTATCTTTCTACATAATGACGAAAAAAAATAAGACAGTTTGGCTTTAAAAAAAACATAATTGATTGTTTGGCATTCATAGTCTACAAGATGTCCCATTGGACTACAGGAAACATTTTAGAACTTTAATTATATTTTTTTCTCATCTTCCTAAAATTTTGTACGTTTTTAAATGTATGCATCATATTGATACAGTCTTATTTCTATGCAATTTTAAATACATAAATATATATAAATTCACATTTAGAGTCCATACTCAAACATGGTAATGATAAGGTGTCAGGCACAGCTGATCTTTCTCCCTCTGACACACACACATAGTATTTTTCTTTCCTTATTTGATAGCATTCCAAATTTTAACCAGGAGCATGGCAACCCACTTAAGACCATATCTGTCAGCTTCCCTTGCAGCTAGCAGTGGCCATGTGATGACTCAGCCCAATTGAATGTCAGCAGCTTTGATGTGCGCAAACTTTAGGTCATGTTTGTAAAGTTGGGTTTTTTTTTAAGTTTATATATTTATTTTCTGAGAAAGAGAGAGAAAGAATCCCAAGCAGGCTCAGCGCTATCAGCACAGAACCTGACTCGGGGCTTGAACTCAAGAACTGGGAGATTATGACCCGAGCGGAAATCAAGAGTCGGAGGCTTAACTGTCTGAGCCATCCAGACACCACCAGGTCATGTTCTTAAAAGGAAGGGAGTGTGCCTTTTCTTTGTCCTTCTTCTTGGTGGCTGGGAGGCAGACATAAGGGAGGGAGCTGGAGTGGCCACGTTAGACCTGGGATTAGGAGCCATGTTTTAGAAAGACAGAGAAACAAGCCACAGGAAGCTTGACCCCCAAGCCATTTAGCCACCATATAAACTTCAGATGGCTTATGCTTAGATTGTTACATGAAAGAGACATAAAGGTAATATATTTTTAGGTTTTATTTATTTTGAGAGAGGGAGGGGCAGAGCCAGATCGAGAGTAAGTGAGACAGAATCCCAAGCAGGCTCTGAACCAATAGCACAGAGTCCAAAGCGGGGCTCAATCCCATGAACCACGAGATCATGATCTGAGCCAAACCAAAGAGTCGGACATTCAACCAACTGAGACACCCAGGCATCCCTAAATGCAATATTTTAATTGCTCTCATCTTTCAATATTTGTTTTATAAAGTCAGACCTTTATCCAGAATAATGCAAGGTGTGCAGTCAAAGGCATTCAAGTCTTAAATTGATTCCTTTATGTAGAAAATCAGGGCTCAAGGTGAGAGATACCAGCGGAAGAGAACCCATCAATTTTGGGGTTTGTTAGTGCCTGTGATATCACTTCTCATTCATCCCTTTTTCTCTCCATTTTTCTTCTGTGCTTCACAGACATTTAAACAACTTAATACTGTACCGTATACTTGAACGTTCCTATGAGAGCAGAGCGTTAATGATGTTATCATAACACCACCAATAAAACAGTAATTGTGTGATAAAGGATGTGTTAACTCACCTTACTGTGGTAAACACTTCACAGTATATAAGCATATCCAGTCGTTACATGGTATGCTTTAAACTTATATAGTGTGATATGTCAATTATATCTCAATAAAGCTAGGGAAAAAAGAGAGAGAAAGGTTTATATTGAGTAGCCCCCCGAGTATAGGGGAAACCAGGATGGAAGCTAGCGTTTACTGAGTACCCACTGTGCACTGGATTATTTTACATATACCATCTCACTAACTTCCCCCAATGATCCTTAAATGGACAGTATCATTTCTTCCTATTTCTATAGTCGGTGAACCTACAGCTCAAAGAGATTAAATAACTTACCCAAGAACAAACAACTCTAAGGAGGAGAGCAGATACTGAAATTTGAACTCAGATCTACACAAGTCAACTGTCCACCTTGTTCCATTTTCCGCTCTTTCGTACACCAAACTCTCCCTCTCGCGAACTTGCAAAACTCTCCCTCTAGCTTCTCTCTCGTCCTGCTTCACTTCCTTTATGCTTTGCTCCCTTGTCCCGTTTCCTCTCCACCTTCTAATCTCATCCAGCACATGAGGATTATTATTATTTGATAATCTTCTGGACCAGTGTTTCAAACTTGACTTTGCATGCTCTTTTTTTTTTTAATTTTATTTTTAATGTTTTATTTATTTCTAGGAGAGAGAGAGAGAGACAGCGTGAGCAGGGGAGGGTCAGAGAGAGAGGGAGTCACAGACCGAAACAGGCTCCAGGCTCTGAGTGGCAGTCAGCACAGAGCCCGACGCGGGGCTCGAACCCACAAGCGACCTAAGCGAAAGTCGGACGCTTAACCGACTAAGCCACCCAGGCGCCCCGACTTTGCATGCTCTTGATCACTCTCGTGTGCTCTCTCTCTCCCCTCACCCCCAGCTCTCTTTCTTCAGTGTTTTTTTTAACTGAAGTATGGTTAACACACAATGTTACAACATATTGATCTGATAACTCTATATATTATGCTATGCTCATCACAAACTTGACTTTTGATGTATGTTATCTACTCATATGTGTATATGCACATATATGTGTATCTGTACACATACATATGTGTATCTGTACATATATATTATATGTATATATATATGTATAATCTCCACCCTCTTCACAGAAAAACCAAAACAAACACCAATAGAAGCTTTTATGGGCCCTCGGTGTCAGCTTAAATTATTATTAATATGAAATTGCTCAAATATTTACTAATATAAAGTAGGCATGCACTCGAGATGTGTGTTGTTAATTTTTTAAATCAATAAGTCAATAAAATTCAAACTAACCTTAATATGACAGACAATATGACTTTGTGGTAACGACATTCGCCATTTACAAAGTTGACATGATGTTGGTCCCTATGGTATCATCATTTCTCCCCCCAGTTGAATTAATTAATTTATCATGGAAACTGCCATAAAGGCTGTTTGTCTAGCCTGTTTTGTGGTTATGTAGTCTTTTCTAGGCAGAAGCACAATATTCTGTGTATTTTCTTTAGTAATTAAAATAGCCTCTTTGTTGGTACCACCACAGTCTTAAACATAAATGTTAACTCAAATTCAGGGTCCAAGTTCAAAGGCAGGGCCAGGTTATAGGGTGGGCATCCAGATGGAACAGAATATGCTCATAGTTTGTTGTCCTTTTGTCTTAAGATAATCATCTACACAACGTCACAAAAAATGAAAAAAAAAGTGTCATAATTCATGGAGCTTTAATTTAAGAAATATGGATCCAGAGAATCCGAAGTCCATGGAAAAGAGCAGTCCAATGATAGGTTCTCACCAGGACAATCAAAGTCCTGGGTATGGAAACAGTCCCTAGTCATGAAAAAGAAGAAGCTTTAATCCACTGATTGGAGAGGCCTGAGCAGACTGTGAGGAGACTGTATCATATAACAGGCCCACTTGAGTTTTCCTCCCGGGTGAGGAAAGACCTCAGGCTTCTCCGAAGGGCCAGTGAGAAGGGAGGAGTGAGGGGGGAAAGCCCGCCCCTGCCCCACTCTTGTACGCAACATCTGCGTGTGGGTCTAACCAGTGTCCCTGAGAGGCTATGGCAGAAGAGAAACAGGGCAGCTTGGCCTCCGTGAACACCCTCGATTGAGTGTAGTGGTCCTGCCCTGCCGCCTCCCAGGCTTTTCTCCATGGGTATCAATGGGCCATTCTTCTAGCCCCCACCATAGAGCCATGAGCATTAGCAAAAGGCTATAACCAGCCTAAGCCTAACTGCCCCCAGAAGTTCAGAGAACGGCTGCCCCTTCTAGCGTAAATGCAGAGTCAAGCTTAGTATCTGCTGATAAATTTGTTGATATGTGCCCACTACCAATCCAGGAGATTGAGTAGAGGTTGGTGGGCAAAGCCAATAAGAATGACTCCCATCTGGGGGCGCCTGGGTGGCTTAGTCGGTTAAGCGTCCAACTTTCGCTTAGGTCATGATCTCGCGGTTCGTGGGTTCGAGCCCCGCGTCGGGCTCTGTGCTGACTGCCAGCTCAGAGCCTGGAGCCTGTTTCAGTCTGTGACTCCCTCTCTCTCTGACCCTCCCCTGCTCACGCTCTCTCTCTCTCCTAGAAATAAATAAAACATTAAAAAAAAAAAAAAGAATGACTCCCATCTGAATCGTAAGACTTCTGCTTCCCACTAACAATATATACTCGGCCATTCCGCCATCTACTATCAGTAGATACTGAGCATCTACTACTGCTGAGTAACTTACTGACAAACCGCTACTGTGTGCCTGACACTGTGTTTATATGTGGCTCACTTAACTCTCACGATATGCAATGAGCTAGTAGAATTGTAATGTCCTTTTGCACAGGCAGAAATGGAGGCACAGATGGGCTTGGCGACTTGCCCCAACAGCTGATCAGTAGCAGGGCCACTGGAATCCAGGCAGTCGGGTTCCAGAGTCGACTCATGAACTCTGTGCTACCCAGCCTCTCCGGCTTAATGCCTGGGGGTCGCAGTGGAAGGTGAGGGGCTACTTTCCAGGTCACGAAACCAGGTTTAAGCCTCTAGTGGAGGTTTAAACTCCCTGAGAAGGGTTTGGGGGAGGCAAAACCCAGGGCACGCAAGCCATATGCAGGCGGCTGGTTTCTTGAAACACGCAAGCGTGAAAGTCGGACTCCTGGAGTTTGGGGTGGCTTTCCCAAATAACAGACGTTTCTTGAATATTTGCAGGCCCTTTCTTGCTAGAACTAAGCATGGTCTCCCATAAGGTTCTTCACGGAAGGTTAACCCAGCTAAGGAAAAATGTTTGCTCGACACAGGACTTTAAGAAAACAGCAATAATAAGACCACTTCAGTACCCCAATGTCTTCACGACTGCCGAGTGGAAGGTAAGGTCCTATTGATAGAAGGTAGAAAAAACATCTTAAGGGAATCAAAATCGTGGCCAGCCAAGTAAGGAATAAATCCAGACACGACACAGAGGTGTTCTAAGAAAGGCAGGAAGTCTGATCTGAATCCTGACTTCCTGGGGTGAGTGGCTCTCAGGTGAAAACAAAATCATACGGTGGTAAAGTCACATGCTAACCCATCACGCTGCTGTTAAAGCCTGTCAGCAAACATGTGGGGAAATGGTGATGATGTCAGCCAAGTGAAAAGTCCCAGGAACAAAGCTAGGAAAACATGGAAGCAAATAGACCAAAATGTTAACAGTTGTCATCTCAGGGCTGTGGGACTGTGGACGATGCAGGCAATATGGTGGTTCTAATGAGCATCTAGTAATTTTTTTTAAATTTTTTAATTTCTTTTTTAAATTTATTTCTAGGAGAGAGAGAGAGAGACAGCGTGAGCAGGGGAGGGTCAGAGAGAGAGGGAGTCACAGACTGAAACAGGCTCCAGGCTCTGAGCTGGCAGCACAGAGCCCGACGCGGGGCTCGAACCCACGAACCGCGAGATCATGACCTGAGCGAAAGTCGTACGCTTAACCAACTAAGCCACCCAGGCGCTCCGAGCATCTAGTAATTTTAAGTTGCCTTTATGTTGTCGGATCCCGATAAATCTTGTTTGGTACGGATTTCATGCAGGGGATTAACACCTGTCCCAA
Source organism: Crocuta crocuta (assembly GCF_008692635.1). Classification (NCBI taxonomy): domain Eukaryota; kingdom Metazoa; phylum Chordata; class Mammalia; order Carnivora; family Hyaenidae; genus Crocuta; species Crocuta crocuta. The sequence continues at coordinate 3,416,428 of NW_027531522.1, read as the reverse complement.
TGCTGTCCCATTTCACCCACACTGCCCAGAGGACTCAGATGATTACAGTCAGGGCTCACTCAGGACCCTGTGCCTGCCTGCCCCCGCCAGCCCTCATTTGTCCTCTCTGCTAGAAGGTTCTTGCTGACTTCTGAAGATGGCACATGGTGCTATCCAGTCTCTCTGGAGGGCTCTTCCAGGGCTTCTATGAAGAGATCATAATCCAAAACTTGTCTTAAAAAAGTTCATTAATTTTAAAACTATTTTTTTTAATGTTTTATTTATTTCTGAGAGAGAGAGATACAGTGTGAGCAGGGGAGGGTCAGAGAGAGATGGAGACACAGGCTCTGAAACAGGGTCCAGGCTCTGAGCTAGCTGTCAACACAGAGCCCGACGCGGGGCTCGAACCCACGAACTGTGAGATCATAACCTGAGCCGAAGTCGGAGGCCCGAACGACTGAGCCACCCAGGCGCCTTTAAAACTATTTTTTTGCATATCTGTTCACATATTTCAAAAAGCAAAAGATCCAAAAGAGTCTACAAGGAAAAATTCTGTCCATTAGCCACTCCATGCCTTTCTCAATGCAACTGACATCATCAGTATCTTATGTATATCCCATGGAGAGATATTTGATGCCTGCACAGATATGCGCATATTCACTGTCCTCGTTTTTAAATGCAAGTGGGAGCATACTAACCCCGCTTGCCCCCTTTTACTTAACGATGTATCTTGGAAATCATTTCATATCACTATACCCAAAGCATTCTTGTCCTTTGCTGCGGAATATACCACTATCTGGGTGTGACACAACCCACGTAAGGCCCTACAGACTGACATGGAGCTAGAAAACACAGACAGCTTTGAAAAGAAACACACAGGGTTGGGGCGCCTGGGTGGCTTAGTCGGTTAAGCATCCGAGTTTCGCTTAGGTCATGATCTCGCGGTTCGTGGGTTCGAGCCCCGCGTCGGGCTCTGTGCTGACTGCCAGCTCAGAGCCTGGAGCCTATTTCANCCCCCCCTAGAAATAAATAAAACATTAAAAAAAAAAAAAAAAGAAACACACAGGGGTGCCTGGGTGGCTCAATTGGCTGATCATCTGACTTTGGCTCAGGTCATGATCTCACAGTTTGTGAGTTCCAGCCCTGCATTGGGCTCTGTACTGGCAGCTCAGAGCCTGGAGCCTGCTTCAGATTCTGTGTCTCCCTCTCTCTCTGCCCATCTTCCATTCGTTCTCTCTCTCTCTCTCTCTCTCTCTCTCTCTCTCCCCGTCTCTGTCTCAAAAATAAATATTAAAAAGAAAAGAAACACACAGAAAAAAAAGCCTAAAGTTCCTGTTTCTATTAAATTCTTTTCTTTTTTTAATTCCTTTTCACTGCTCACTATGGAGGCCAAGCCGCGGAAGTCTGGTAATAATGATTTTTGGTGTTTACATTATAAAAGGCCAAACACCTTTCAGAAGAACAGGACTGAAGGACAGAGCTCAGAAGCTTTGCCGTTCAGCAAGTAAACCGCAGTCTGATGGGAAAGACTTATTTGGATAATTATATCAGCATTTTGGTGTTTCTCCCTCAAAAGATTAATGTTTAACAGTGAGAGATGTAGAGCCGAGAAGGAAGGAGGTGGGTGTTCAGCATGTGGATTTTCTCTGTGTTTCACGACAGACCTGTATCTTCTGCCCTCATTCCCAAATGGGACATGGCCCAGCTGGGTTGGTTGGTTTGTTTGTTGTTGGTTTTTTTTTTTTTTAGGCCAAGAAGCCTCGGAGTAGAGAATGTTGGATGGCAAAATCTGGAAAACAATTCTGACGTCTCACCTCCTTGTGCTACAAATCTACTTACTTCTACTGGTGACTCAATGCTCGCAGCTGTGTTACCCCAGGAGAGTTACTTGGCCTTTCTGGATCTTACTATTTGCAAACAGTAACAATACCTGCAGCGTATCTCACGGTGCTACGTTAGATGCAAATCAACCAATCCGTGTGAAAATCATATTAAATCAGCTACATTAAGCACAGAGACAGAGGAGAGCAGAAAGATGCAAAGCCACACAGACCTGGTATTGCATTCTGACCCCCTGTCATACTGGCCGTGTAACCACGGACTGAAGGCTAAGCCTTGCTTATTCACCCGCTGAAGTAAGGAGGACACCTTTCAGGTTGCAGAATTATGAGGGTGAATGATACACGTGTCTGAAAGTCCTCCAAAGTGCTCGTTCCTACCTTTTCTAGCATTCGTGTTCCTCTGTCCACCTACCTTAGGATAAAACAAAATAGAAGGCCTTGGAAACAACTCAAGGAGCTCTGACTAGTGGAAAGGACCCAAGGAGCAAAACAAAGAAAACCGGAGCGAAATCCTCAGGGCATCTGGTGAACTGGAACGTTCATTACAGGTGGAGTGAAAAGTACATGAGAGGCACGGCGAGGTGGCGGGGGGGGGGGGGGCAGTTCAAGGAAAGCCCTGTCCGCTGGGTCGAGCATCCTCAAGGCGCATCATTTCCAGGATGGAACAAAATGTCACATGATCACAAGGGGCCTTCTCAGTGGAGAAACCATCCATAATCAATAAAGTGTGACTTTGGGGCCAGAGAAAGTCCCATGATCCCGTATTTAATTCTGCATTCTTTGTCTTAATGCCCGGAATAGCACTATCCAGTGATTCTTCCCTCACACACAGGAGGTGCTGTGGTGTCCGAAGCGCGGCCAGGGCTCCGGAGAGCTGGGGAAGCCAGGCAGGGGGTCCTTGCTAATGTGGGCAGACTCAGAACAGGGCCTGGACTGGCTCCAGTGCACACCAATATAAATACACCCTTTACGAATGGAACCCGCTCCCGGCTGCCAGCGGAACCAGCACTGAGCTCAAGTAACCTGCTGCGTGGCCTTAGGGAAGTCACCAAGCCCCGATGAGCCTCAGAAACCTTTCTCCATTAATGCCGTGATTCTATTTTTCAAATCCTTCCCTAAGAGAGTAGGGATAAGGGGGCACCTGGGTGGCTTAGTCGGTTGAACGTCCGACTTTCGCTTAGGTCATGATCTCGCGGTTCGTGGGTTCGAGCCCCGCGCCGGGCCCTGTGCTGACTGCCAGCTCAGAGCCTGGGGCCTGTTTCAGTCTGTGACTCCCTCTCTCTCTGACCCTCCCCTGCTCGCGCTGTCTCTCTCTCTCTCTCTCTCTCCTAGAAATAAATAAAAATATTTAAAAAAAGAGAGAATAGGGATAAGGAATGGGTTGCTGGGGCACGGGCGGTGGGGTGGGCTCAGTCAGTTAAGCGTCTGACTTTGGCTCAAGTCATGATCTCACTGTTCATGGGTTCAAGCCCCACATCAGGCTGTGTGCTGAGAGCACGGAGCCTGCTTTGGATCCTCTGTGTCCCTCTCTGTCTCTTTCTCTCTCTGCCCCTCCCCCACTCTCTCTTTCAAAAATAAACATTTCTGGGGGGCGCCTGGGTGGCTTAGTCGGTTAAGCATCTGACTTTCGCTTAGGTCATGATCTCGCGGTTCGTGGGTTCGAGCCCCGCGTCAGGCTCTGTGCTGACTGCCAGCTCAGAGCCTGGAGCCTGTTTCAGTCTGTGACTCCCTCTCTCTCTGACCCTTCCCTGCTCACACTGTCTCTCTCTCTCCTAGAAATAAATAAAAACATTAAAAAAAATTTCAAAAATAAGCATTTTTTTAAAAAGAAGAAGGGTTGCTGAGGGCACTAAAGTGGAGAGAAGAAAAGGTTTCACAGCACAGGGCAGGGAGGGGGAGTAGCAAAGAAAGAATCAGGTACAAGACATACAACCACCTGACGCGATCACGTCTGTGTGAGGAAGGGGGCCATTTGGGGGCACGAGGCGTTCACATGGACCCACTTTCAAGCTGGGAGACGGACCATGAGCCACATCCGCAAGCACCTGCTTGCAAGCACTAAGTGCGGACCGCGGGAGAGTTTCTGGGGAGTTTGGGCCCCAGCGGGGAGGACACGCACACCGAGCAGGCATCGGACCCCATGGGCACAGACGAAGGCCAGGCGGAAGGATGGAGAACCGGAGGCCCCACGCTTCACTAGGGCTGTCTGCCTGAAGTTCCTCCCGGGAAGGAGCCAGGGACCTGGGCGCCAGCTCTCCAGCTGTTGTCCCCCAAAGCGAGGGCAAGTCACTGGAAAGGTTTGATGGGAAACAAATTGCAAGTATTCAGGTTCTTGAGACTCCTGGGCAGGAGAGAGCTGTGAGGCACGGTGGGGGTTGGGGGTGGGGCACCGAGGCTTCCTCGGCGCCCAGTGGGCCTTGCCACAAGTTCTGGAACTGAGAACCGTGAAGATGTAGGCACAGCCCTGACAGAGTGTGCTGGGAGTCAGCTGGGCCCAGGACAGCAGGTGGCACTGAGCGACTCTGGAAAGACTTGGAAAAAAAAAAAATCACAAGGCCTCACCAGTATTTAGAACTAAAAAAGGACCAGTTGACTCTGCCACTGCTGACCTTAGGGGATGGGTGTTAGTTTATAAGGAGGCAGCGATTTCTCATAATGTCAGGCGACTTCTCTCCTGAGGGCAGAGGATGGGAAGAGAAGGGCGCTGGACCTCAGCAGGGGTGTGGAGAGGCTTACAGCCCTGGGACCAGCCCTGCCCCTCTCTTCCTGAAGCACACCTGCAAACTTTTGACCCTGCCCCTCTCCAAGTGCCCAGACGGTCCACGCAGAGTGGAGGGAGGGGCTGGAACGAGAGCTGGGCCCCCGGCCATTTCCTCAGCCAACCTGTTACTTCCAGAGGCGGAGGGCAGCCGTCCACACTGCTGCGACCTCCAGTGACCCGGAGAAAATGTCCTTTATTAGTGGTGAAGTCTTTCTTCTTTTTATTAGAGAAAAGAACAATCATGTCTTACTTACAGGCATGCCCACACCAGCATCCCAGTATCTGCAAGGCCTGGCCCTCCGCCGCAGTAGGGGCGCCCTGCGGACGGGCGGACGGACGGACGGACGGACGGCCATTCTCTGCGGGGAACACAGTGACAGTGAGGAGCTAGAGGGTGAAGAGGGGTGCGTCTGGAACAAGTGAATATCTCCTCTTTCCTTCCTACCTGCTCATCCACAAAGCCCGAGGAACTGTCCAGAATGTCCACACTAGCTCTGCTCAGCCTCAAGGGGCACTAAGGTTTCCAGCTCACTTCTCATTAGCTCCCCTAGGTGCCCAGGGTACTTTACCACAAATTCACTGAGCATATGGAAGCTGATTTTCTGTGGAAGCTGTTAGAATCACACTGGGTGAAAAGATACCCATATACACACCTACGGATTCCCAGGCCCCTAGGCTCCCTCCCCAACATACCCATGACACACACACCTTCTCAAAGGCCACCCGGATCTATCAGAGAGGGCCCCTCAGCCTCTCCAAGACAGAGCTTCTGTCTGCCGGAAGCCAGGCTTCCCTTCACTGAATGGTTGGCAATATTTGGATAAGGCTTTGAAGTCTGATCATTGACTACTCGTCCAAGTTCTCTGATGGATCCAGGAGCATCTTCCTGCTTAATTTCCGTCTAACCAAGTGAGGGAAAGGGATGAGGGCCTTGTAAATGTAAAGAGAATTGGGTGCACACCACCAGCTGGCTAGATGGGTGGTCCTGACCCCTCCCCCCCCACTCCCCAACAGCTTCCTTCTCTTTGAGGTGAGACAGATGAATCTAGATGCATGAGACTGCAGCTCAAGTCTGACACAGGGTGCTCATCCACATTTGAGTCAGCTTTAAGGATAACCACCTCACCAGGAAGGGGCACCGGCTGACACATGAAAGAACTTGCAGTCAAACAGAAAGTCTTTGGGTCAAAATTGCGTGGGGTTTTTGATATTCATCTCTGGTCCTCTAATCTTACGTAACTTTTGCCTTTACCTTTGGGTCACAGCATTGAGTTAAATACAGTGTAAGGTCTAAAACCAAGAAGAGGGTTGAAATCGCTGCTCTTAAAAGGGGTGGCCTTGAATTTTGAGAGGGGCCAGAACCCCTCCCCCCCCAAGCCTCTGGTGAGACAAGGGTCTGAAAAAGGGAGCGTCTGGCCCACGAGGCCATCTACTCTCAGTCCTCTGTTCAGAGAACCTACGCCATTCTCCTCTCCAGGGAGCAGGTTGGAGCTTGGCTTCTTCAGGAATTGCCCCGACCTTGAAAGTGTTTCTTTGTTACTCTTATACTGAAGAATTCGTGTTGCATCGCAGGCTGTGATAAAGCGTGTTGTGGGCCAGAGCACACACGTTTTATGGGTTTTTGTTTTGTTTTTTAAGGTCAAGAAAGAAAGAAAATCATTCAGGGACACTCTCGGTGGCCACTCAGACAGGTGAAGGACCCAGGCTTTGAAAGGGTTCACACTCGCCCTTTAACGCCCATGCCCTCCCTCCGGACGGCTCCGGGACAGACCGTTCATTTGACTCCTTTTGTATCGGGTTTTATTGCTCCGATCCCCTAGGGTCTCGATTTGCTCTCCGAAGAGACTTGCCCCACTGAGCTGCTCTCCGAGGCAGCCCCTGCAGGGTCCCCATCTNCGACCCGCACCGTCCGACGCGCAGAGACCGTGCTCAGCCCCCTCAGGCCCGCGGCGGCACGGAGCATGGACGCGGTGCTGCTGGAGCACTTCCCCGGGGGCCTGGACGCCTTCCCGTCTCCTTACTTTGACGAAGAGGACTTCTTCACCGACCAGTCCTCGCGGGACCCGCTGGAGGACGGCGATGAGCTGCTGGCGGACGAGCAGGNCAGCTCGGGGAGACGGGGACGGCCTCGGGAAGGCCCCGGAGGGGCTGGGTGAGCGGATCCATGGGCGGAGCGACGGACGGTTAGAGGGTCCGTCGGCACCCGCGACCTTGAGCACGAGCTGGCGTTTCGCAGGGTTTTCCTGCCACTTGACCGCGGCTGGGAGGGCGTGCGTCTCCCGCAGACTTGCGGCTCCGGGGATTCTGGGGAGCGGGCTCTGGGGGCTCGAGGGGTGGAGGAAGCGGGGTCATTCTAATAAAACCTGGCCGAGGCGCCCAGGAGGGGATCCGATCCTAAAGGACCAGAAGGGGCATCTCCGAGAATAGAGTTGGACGTTCATGGTGTGTTTTCTCTTCTCACCTCCTCAGGGTCCCCCTCCCCCAGCGACCCGGATTACGGCCTCCCCCCCCTTGCAGGACACTCCCTCTCATGGACTGATGAAAAGCAACTCAAAGAACAAAATATCATCCGAACAGCCAAAGTGTGGACCCCAGAGGACCCCAGAAAACTCAACAGCAAATCTCCCTTCAACAACATAGAGAACGAACCGCCTTTTGAGTTTGTGTCCTGAGAAATCCCAGACCCGCCTGAGGATCTGATTTTGTCTCTGTGCATATTGTACATGTAAATATCTATAATGTAATTTAAGAATCACATTTTTCTAAAGGCAATCAACTGTTATTTATCTATTTATTATCCTGTCGAGTTAATGAAATAGACGATCTCTTTTTAAGTATATAATTTATATAATTTATCCTGATTTCTCTAAAAATATGCAATAGCCTGTGATTCCCCCCTCCCCCTCCCTCCCGACCTTTGGCCGAACTCTGCGTTGTTGGAAGAACTCTGGCCGGACAACTTCATGCTAATTTATTGCCAGATATGGTTTATTTCTAAGCGATGTCAATAAATGCTATTTACACCTTTTTCTAAAAGTTACTTGCTTACTACACGATGGGGTGGGGGTTGCTCTCTTTTTAAAAAGAAGTATTAACTTTGTAAAAGATAACTGAACCAGGCATGCGAAGTGTAGCTATCTAGCAAGAAACCACATAGATTTAGCTGAAAGTGGGTGAGTAAGAGGGTTAGGCCCCACCTTTCTAAGAGGGCCTTCATCTGCATCCCTTCCCCAGAATAGTAACTTAGGCCTTTATTTAACCTACCCTCCAAACACCCTATGAGGCAAATGGACATGGCATATTTATAACTCCCATTTCTCAGAGGAGAAAGTTAGAGCCCAGAGACGATGTTTGACTTACCGAAGGTCACCCCTACCCTGTCTCACCATAGTGCTTGAAATGAGCGAGTTGGGTC
>NW_027531522.1:3344956-3403349 GCF_008692635.1 Crocuta crocuta | reverse complement strand
CCGCCACTCTCGCACTTCTCCCACCCCGGGGACTTCTGATGTAGCTCTTTGTAATTTAGGAGGAAGGACTAGACAAAGATCGGGATTAGATACTCACCACGGGCTAATTAAATCCTCTCTTTTCTCCTCCCCCAACCCCCTCAAACCTTGCAGCCAGATAGGAATCTTTAGTCCCCCACCCCCACCTTCAAGTGCTCCTAGAGAAAGCTGGGTACTTGTGCACTACTACTGCCTCAGAGGAAGTGGTGTTCTCACTCTTGACGTGCATTTTCCCCGAATTATTTCTGATTTTGCGATTTCTTTTCAGCGACTGCACCCCTTTAGCTCCTTTCTCGTTTGGACCGCGGAGCGTCCCTCAAACAGCTAGGTATCCAGCTTTGGAGTGCAAGCCTTTGAAACTGAGTTCTGGTGATAAGGCTAGCTAGGAGATGTTTCTGGAAGGGATTTTATTACGAGATGCAGTTGGGCAAGCGTTGGGAGATGGATGACAACAGTTTGTCGGCATTTGGATTTTCAAGGAGGCGTGTGGGCTTACCACGGGGGCAACGTCGAAAAAAATGTATGCCCTGACACGCTGAATACAGATGAAAATTTTAAAAGGGCCAGTTCTGAAGGAGGGCTGCCTGGCCCTAACCCCTCCCTTAACACTGGTACATAAAACTCAGTATTAGGGTTCAGAAATCCGCGTGTTGGCAACGGCGAGCGCGTGATGTCTCTGAGCACTTATTTGGAAGTTTTTCCATACTTTTGAAAACATACTTGACGCCTCATTTCTTTGACGGCTGCTCAATAGACACCAGGAGCCGCTGGCTGAGCCGCCCCCTCCCGGCTCTCCTCTTGCTGGCAGCGCTTTCATCCAGGGCTTGAATTGTGTTGTCAAAGTTTAGTAGACGAGAGAGGAGGGGGCATGAGAACGGGGGAGGGGGGTGTTTTGGAAAGTCTTGGAAATCGGTATATTTTGCAGGTGTAGAATGTGCCTAATAACCATGGCTAGTGCGCGCTCCCCAATGGCGAGGGTATGACAGGGACAGCTGGCTCAGTTTTCAGTGTGAAAACACCCCCTCGGTGGACCAAACACAACGACACTGACCTTTCCGCGGGGGGAACCAAGATGTGCCTTTCACTGAATTAGCCATAAAGACGTCTTGCTATGACTTTTGTTCCCCACGAAAGCAAAGAAATATTGCGTTTAATATGAGAGGTACTGTTCACAGCTTTTCCGTGCCCCTTAAGAAATATTACAGTGCTGATTTACTGGCCCTTTTCTACCAAGTTGGCCCCAAGGCCGGGGGTAGAGGGGTGGGGATGGGGTGGCAAGGACAGAGGCGGTGGCGGTGGGGCCTCGCACTAAATTGCCTGTTGCCTGTTTCCAAAGTTCCCTCTTTGCAGCAGCAAATTTATCAATCTTTTCATCTGACAATACTTAGAAATATATCATTGTCATCCAGAGTTGTTTGATAGATTATCTGCAGGCACACCAGCCTTTTCCAAGGTCAAGTTGAAGATTCTTGTTTGCTGTTTAACCGGGTTGTTTAAAAACTCAGAACAATGCCTGCCTGTTAAATTTTCACTCGTTCTCATGGGGCATTCGAAAGCAAGTTTTCCTATTGACCCGTGTGAGGATGTTTCATCCCTCTTGAGCTTCTGAATTCAGCGACCAGGGCTTGGCAATGGAATCAACAGAAGAAACGAGATTTAACCTTAGCACTCGCGGACGCCAAAGAGATTAAGCCATCTTTCACATCTCCTCCGAGTGTGTACTAATTTTTCTCTGCGTGTCGCGGGCTGGTTACAGCCACACACATCTCATTCAAATTCTGCCTTTCTTCTTGTGGGAAGCTGCAAAAACACTCCCCTAAAGTGGAAGTGCAAAAAAACTGTGGCCACTCTGGCCTTTGTGAGCACAGAACCTGTTGCTCCGAGGACACTTTAAAATAAAGTCAACCTCTAAATCGTCGTCGTGCTTTATGGACATATTTATTTATGTTTTTAATGGAAACACAGGCTTCACAGTTTCTTCTATATCTGCGATGATTGATTTTTTTTTATTCAGCCAACTTTTATTTACCTTGCAAAAATGTTCTGGACCAATGTGATAAATTACAGATATGCAAATTTCTTTGAATGGTGTTGTAAGTGTGTCTAGCTGGAGCTGAATAACTCCTTGCAAGTCAGTCTGTGCGCACTCAGGACCCCAGGGAGCTGATCAAAGCACCCATTCTCTTTCATCCCCGGTATTCTCCTCCAAACTATTTCGATACAATATGTTTCCATGATGCACTTAATGTGCTAGGGACATAGAACTCATTACAACCTAGCTAGTTCGGCCGACCTCTTTGTTCCGAGGCAGAAAGTCAAAGAAAAAAGGAAAAGCATTGCCAGTTGCCAGCTTTCTGAAATGCTAAAGCATGCGTCATTTTTCACTAGGTCTCGTCTTGATATCCTCAAAAGACAAACTATGAAACCGGCCTCAGCCCTTTCTGGCATTAATTACACTGCTGTCCAGCCGATCTGTTTTTCCTATTATATGCATTTCTCAGCAGGGATTTTTTTTTTTTTTTTTGCAAGACTAATGCAGCTGCGAGTTAAACTATGAATGCATTTTTATCACTATGGAAGAAATAAGGGGAAAGAGTGCAAAACGTACAGCTAAACTTTTTGAAGGCTTCTGGTAGATAACAGATTAGGACCGAACTTGGGACATTTTTGCAATTTATGTAAATCTTGAAATTGACTAAGAGCCTCCTGCGTTTCCAGTGCGCCCTCAGTGTTCTGTGGAGACGCGTTCAGTGAGTGCCATGTGAAATTCTGCTTTGATGCTCAGATAAATCTTGAAGGTGAAACCCTTTCAAGGTTTCTCTGAAAATTCTGAAGTGAAACCGTCTGCCCTGCACCCAACTAGGAGACTGCTTCCGAGGAATTTCTGCCCCAGCATAGTAGTACAGAGAATATAAATTCTATTTCATTTCCTCCGTTTCTTGGAGGGTTGATTGGTTGGTGGAAATGGCTGGCAGCCAGTTCTGGGAAAGATTCCAGACCTGACTCCGATTAACCCTCTCTGGTGAAACTCTGCTGGAAACCAACTCACCAGCAATTGCCATTAATCTACTTACTAATTAAGCCAATTCATTTCTAAAGGAGAAAAATTCCTTTCTTTAGCCAAACTGATGGGAGGAAATTTGAAAGAAGCGCCAAACTGTGTAACTGTAATTCAGCCAAGGACTGCTAAAACAAGGTGTTGATATATAGCAGCAGATTTAAAACAAGTTTCTAGGGCAACACTCCTTTGCAGACGGTGGTATATAGTGCATAGTAGATGAAGCTCGAATAATGCTCCCCGGCGCTATGCCACCCCATGTACTTGCGTTGAAAATAACACGTCTCTCTCCAATTAAATCTTGTGCCTTTTACGCACAAATAAATCGCCTCTCTAGTTTTCTTTCACACCAGAGTAGGTCAGCTTTACGTGACAGCTACCACAGATACATTTCTTGAGACTTAATAAATAGCTTTAGAAATGTGTAATTCAGAGTACGTGTCTGAAACTGGGCTACAGACCGGGCCCAACTTGCAGCTAGGGGAACAGAAAGGACCAGGCTGAACATTACGCACAGAAGGAAGCAAACTTGACTTTCTGTAAGTGATACCTGACATGCTGCAGAGACACGTGAATTTTGGCCTTGATACTTACCAGGAAGCAAAACCCCAATGAGGTTCTCACTTATGTAAGAATTGTTTATGACTTTTAAGATAGGGCTGGCAGCCCAGTGCCCATGTAAGAGAAGAATGGATCTCCCCAGAGGAAATTTAAAATCCCCTCGGACCAGGCGTTAAGGTTCGCCGTCATGGGGATTAATTGGCAAACAAGAAGGCAGCAAATCAGTTTGACTTTGTGTTACAGAGAGAGACTATGGGTAAGACTATGGGTAAGAGAGGGAGTGAAAGCTTAGTGCCTCAAAAAATTTTTTTAATTGAAGTCTGTTCCTCCCCACCCCGGTAAGGCTTTGGGGCATATTGCTGAGCCCAGGAAGCGCCCCCTATGGCTTTGGCAGCCCCTCGAAGTCTGTGCGTCCCGCTCCCCCAGCACGAGCGAGCACCTGCAGTTAAGGGTTTGGAAAGGTGCGCACAGCCGGCACACCTCGCGTTCTCTTCGCTTCAAGGGCAGGCCTTGTCTTGAGTTAGTCTATGTCGTCATCACCATCATCATCATCATTGGAGAGACGAACAGCTTCATTAGAAACGCCCGTGTAGGTAGTATCCCTTTGCCAGGGAGGCAGGCCTGGCGCCAGGCGGGACAGGGCCCTCTCTGTGGTCCCGCTCCGCGCAGCCCAGCGCATTGCCCCTACTCGGTGGCGTCCCTATCATTCACTGGGGTGTTCTGGAGTATCGACGGCTTCTCCAAAGGCTCTTCTTCCGGGGTTCCAGACAACCTCCCTAAAGATATGGGGAAAGGAATACACGTGAAGTTTGTTTTACTTGCTATGTATGAACCTCTTCCCGCTCCTCATGCAGAGCTCTTTGCCTCATTTTGAGTGGGTTCTCCCTGGCTGGCCCCTCAGTAACCTGGAGGAAGGGTAGGACGGGGTGGGGTGGGGGCAGTCAGGTCCTCCTTGACCTTCAGAATACCTTATGTCAGCCACGTTTTTTTCTGAGACAGTTTTCCTGTGCTCCATACTATAGCAACAGTCTTAGGAGCCCGTGACCAAGGCCAGGAAACGACCTTCTACTGAAGGTCACCTTCCTAGAATTAGGAGCAGTTGTAAGAGGATTTTAAAAGGCAGTGGTTGTCTTGTGTTTGGGGCCAAGGATCGAACTAAGATTTAAATTTCCATTTGCATTTTCAATCTTTCCTCCACATGAAACAGAAAATTCTGAATGAGAAGGAAAGAAAACCCGTTGGCAAGGGTTGTGAAGTTGGGGACCGGGGAGCCACCCCCCCACGCAGGCTAGGCTCTCTGCTCTGTAGGGAGGGACATTTACCTGGTGTGTAAATTGTGAGGAAAGCGTTGGGGGTCTGAGACAGGAAAGCCACAACATGGGATGTGATGTTCCAGCTTTGAAGGGGAACAAAGGCCCTGAGCTAATCCCAGTGAAAGCCAGGAGCGTGGACAAGGCAACAAAGAATTGCAGCCTGCGGTCACCGGTAGGTGTCAATGTGGACACTTACAGCCGGGGCAGTGGGAGAGAGGAACACAGAGACAGGCTGTCATTCCAGGGCTTAACATGAACAAAGATAAAAACGTGACAACGTCGCCTTTCAATGGTTGGGAGGTTCAAAGTGGATTGCTAGGGAGTCTATGTGGGTCAAGTCTTTTCTGAAGCAGGGCCTTTCTTTTTCTACCCAAGTATCAGCCAGGGAAGTTCTGAGGCCCTTTCCCCAAGGTCATTTTTCTTCCTAAAGGAAGAATTCCTGAAAATAATGCCCAATTCCACCCACTTGCCTAAGGCAAAGACACGGAGCATTCAAGATTCTTAGACATCGGGATAGAAGGTGTTTTTTCTGCACCCCAGAGACCCAGGTGGCTGCATTAAGCCTTAGTGAACTTGAACAGCCTACCTTAACATTTGCATATCTAATGAAAAAAAAAAAACAGTTCCTTTTATGAAACTGTGCATTTATGTAGATGAATCTAGGGGTACCATCATTTAGAAAGTATTGCTCTTGTAAAGAAATTTCATAGTATGCTGTTGAAGGAGTAGCGGAAACCCGGTAGAGTTAGTATGCCCATGATTTCAGACTCACTACTACAAATCAGCAGACTAGGCATTTGCCAACGAATGGATCTCCTCTATAATCTGGGAAAGATCATTGGGAATCTCCCGCTAATGCAACTGATTAGCAAAGACTATCTTGGAGAATTAATAAATGGAAATGACAACAAATTGTGTTCATCCTGAGGACTCAGAAATGTTGTCTCTAAACTCCGCTATCAAAACCAAAATACAAGTTTAAAAAATCATAATGTAATAAAGTTCTGACTTTCTGTGGGGGAAATAAGTCCCTAAATAATAATAAAAAAAAGGATGTAAATATCCTTAAAAGACTAATGACATTTCACAGGTAATGCAATTTAGAAAGAAACACTTCCATGTTTTCTTTTCCAACAATGTGCATTTTTGTAAACTGCTATAAATTGCAATTCAAAAGCACTGATCTCGCCATCCCCAATCATTTTTTATACTGATCAAATGAATGCAGATACTCCCATTTGGGAGGGGCAACATGACATTTCACTTGGCAGTTCTAAACAGGTCACAGACCTTTCACAGACCCTAAGGCAGTGGGAGGGAGCTCTTTGCTAAACCGTGTAACCAAATCAAACCAATGGTTACCCCTTTTCAAAACCATTGGAATGGTTTGCACAATGCTATTCACATAGCAGCACAGAAACTGAAAGGATGGTCATCCAATGGAAATTTCTTTCCTTTTGTTTAAACCTGCAGAGCTCAAAAAAGTAATACTTTGAAGGAAGACAATGACGTTTACCGTGATAAAAATCGTAGGCAATAAACATGCATGTTTATTGGCAGAACACGGCATAGCTGTGGTCACCCATTGGTATGTATATATATGCACACGTATGTATGTATATGTATGTCTATTTATTGGAGATGTTGCTTTGTTGGAAACATTAGGCACAAAGACACAACATGGCTGCCCTGGAGATGACCTATTGCTTTCAAGTTGCTCGAACACATCAGAATTTCCATTGTTAGGGTTGATTAATTGAAACTGATAAGTTACCATGAATAAAGATTGTTTTTCTGTTTAATGTGGTGGGCCTGATTTGGTAAATGCCTCATTCATGTAGCTTTGCGGTGCAGCATATGGGCAAGAGTCATTCAGTGTCGCAAACATATACAATTTATTATGCTTGTATGGGCACAACCAAAAGGCCTTTTTATTTTAATGACAACGTTGCGATGAAAAATTTTACGTAGAAGAGTCACGAGTCACGTGAAGTGCGATTTTGCCGTTTATACTTCGAGTTTCTATCTTTGTGTTTCTGGGAGTCATTTTTAAACTATAATATTTAAGTACGTTATAAGAAAGAGATGTGTACATCCAAATTACACGGTAACAGTCACGGGGAATACAGCAGACTTGATCTCAAATTTAGCAGGCGTATGAAGAGCAGACACTTTATTATCGGATGCCACCTGTGCATTATACTGTCGATAAAGTTACCACAAATGTCTCATTGAGATGCCACCAACCTGCCTGCACCGCCCCATTTACAACAAAATACAAAGGAGGTTGGTAAATAACATGTCAGTTTCCCCCAATGTCCTTTTTAAAAAAAAATATTAATTAGTAAAATCAAAAGACAACATTTAAACATAATTTAGGGAC
Organism: Crocuta crocuta; assembly: GCF_008692635.1. Lineage (NCBI taxonomy): Eukaryota > Metazoa > Chordata > Mammalia > Carnivora > Hyaenidae > Crocuta > Crocuta crocuta. Next base: position 3,395,995 of record NW_027531522.1, on the reverse strand, counting down.
TATGGCATGAGAAAACAGTGGGTTTATTAAATTTCAATTTTCTACAATTTATTTACTGTTCTTGAGAGCTGGAGTCACTTTTTAAAGCGGTAACCAACTAAAGATTGCCAGGAGTGTTTACTGATAAAGGTAAGGTTTCTAATGTTTCCACAACGAGGTTGTACGGAAACTTTTTTTTTACTCCATTTTCATTTAGGCTGCTCGTGTAATCACCAGCAGAGTACTGGCCAAAAAAATATGAAAGGCATGCAAATGAACAAGGGAATGACTGTATCCAGCCATCAAAGAGATAGTTACCATATTCAGCTTTTAATGTCTTATCAAATAAATTCTCTGGTCATTCATGTCCATGAAAGAGTTCAAGTTCACCCAACATTTCTCAATTAGATTAGATGGGTAATCTCAGTTCAGCTCTTCTGGAGAGTAATAAACCACATTGGTCACAGCTGACCACCGCTAGTATGCGTTCCATAAAGGACTGGATGTCCATTGGAAAGCTAATCAGTGCACCGTCACTTGTAAAATTCCCTCCTGCATTTGGAAGTGATAATCTGTATCTAATTTTTAAAGAAAAATTTACTCTCCTTTCACTCTGCTGAGGCCAATTTCTTTTCTGGACCTGAATAGAGATCATTGGGGAAACAGTACCAAATAGCTTTGGTATGTGTATAACAAAAACCCACCTCTTTGTAGAACATAACAAATTATGCAATGTTCACAGATGCGCTTCCCATCGTGCCTTTTGTGAGAAAATGAAGGCCCGACTCTGTTCCCCACCCCCCTCTTTATGAAAGACTAGGCTGCCAAAGCGATCTGTCCTAATCCTGGAGAAAAATAAATATACTTAATATGGAAGCCTTAGATCGTTATTTTTAGAGTTTCATTGGGACTTCTGGTCTGTGTAATCTGCACAAGTATGAATTTGAGGTTACAAACAGCTACGTGTTCCTACGAACAGGCGAACAGCTTGGGGCCTAGGGATTACATTGTGCCTGTTTCTCTAACTCACCTCTGAAGGGTGGGTACTTAGTGGAAATGCTGTTTTCACACAATTTCATGCTTAAATTTATCGGTTACCAGGGAAATTTAGTAATTTTTCAGTTACTTTTTTGAAATATACACACTCTAAATATTTTATGTTTTGTTTCTCTATTTTGGCTTTTGATTATCCTTCCCCCCCAGCATTAGCGGGCCGTAATTGACATACAGCCCTGTGTAAGTTTCAGGTGTACAGCCTGAGGACCTGACTTACTGTATATTGTGAAATGAGTCCCACAGTAAATTTAGCTAACGGCCGTCATCTCCTATAGANAACCACGAGATCATGACCTAAGCGAAAGTCGGACGCTTAACCGACTAAGCCACCCAGGCGCCCCTCCTATAGATATTTTTAAAAAGAAGAGAAACAACCTTTTTTCTCCTTGTGATGAGAGCTTTTAAGATCTACATACGACCCCAGAGGTTGTTTATCTCAAAACTGGAGTTTGTATCTTTTGACCACCTTCCTCCAACTCCCCTTCCCTATTTGGGGGAAGAGGCCGTAAGTAGATCATTCTGAGTAACAAGGTAGCAATTCCTGCAGAAATGGTGAAGTGGAGAGGCCTTCTCCCGCCCACCCTACCTCACCGCACCACCTTAAATCCTGGCACTACTGTTATTCAGTGTACTAGTTAGATGGTTTAATGTCTGACTCTTGGTCTCAGCTCTGGTCATGATCTCGCAGTTCATGAGTTTGAGCCCCACGTCGAACTCTGTGCTGATGGGGTGGAGGATGCTTGGGATTCTGTCTCGCCTTCCCTCTGCCCCTCCCCTTCTTGTGCATACACATGCTCTCTCTCTCTCTCTCAAAATAAATAAATAAACAAACAAACAAAAAAAGAATATAAATTCCAGGCACTAAGAAGACTCAAGGCATCCTCGGGGCCTAGGCCAGAGCTTTGCTTATAGTAGTAGGTGGTCATAACACATTTCCAATGGATGAATGAATGGAGTAACAAAGAGAAGGTGAAGCCCGGTAAAGGTAAGTAATTGGCTCCCTTGGTACCCATGGCCTTTATAGCTCCTCCAACAGAGGCTCTGGTCTTGGTCATCAGACTGGCTTTGCCTAATGGGACAGGAGCAAATGCGGTGCCACCAGAGACTTGAATGGTCCCTGTACATTGGAGCTTGTTTTCTTTTGCTGCTCTTGAGAACCCTGAATGCACCTAATCACAAGCCTGGGTTGCCTGCTCAGTGATTAGAAATACAAGATCCAGTTACCCTGTCACCCCAGCAAATAGCCAGCATGAGGCCATCAATGGCCGGCTAACCACAGAAGATGACACAAGACCTGCCACCTGGGTGAAGGCACACATAAAGGCACAGAAGCATGGAATAGCATGAACTAGCAGGGAACAGTAAGTCATGTGGTGTGACTAGATCAGGGAGCCCGTGTTCGGGAGAGGGAGCTCTTATGACAGGTCTTATATGCTAAACTGAAAACCTTGATTTTATCCCGAAAGCCATCGATATTTATTGATGAATCCATCAATCAGGGGAAAACAAAGTGTGTAAAAGTGAACAAAAAGTTAAAATCGTTAGTGACTCCAACACTTAATACTCAGAGCACCGGCAGAATTGAGTAACCAAGAGAGACTGAGAAGGATGCTTTGGGAAGTAGGAGGAGAACCAGAACAGGTTGGTGACTTGGAAGTCAAAAGGAGAGCACCTTAAGAATTAAGGGTGACTCGGGGCGCCTGGGTGGCTTAGTCGGTTAAGCGTCCGACTTTCGCTTAGGTCATGATCTCGCAGTTCGTGGGTTCGAGCCCCGCGTCGGGCTCTGTGTTGACTGCCAGCTCAGAGCCTGGAGCCTGTTTCAGAGTCTGTGACTCCCTCTCTCTCTGACCCTCCCCTGCTCACGCTGTGTGTGTGTCTCTTTCTCTCCTAGAAATAAATAAAAAAAACATTTAAAAAAAATTAGTTGATCACTTACTGACTGCCAGGAAAGGGACAGGCAAATTTATACACAATTTATAGGCAAGGCTTATCACATTCAATTCCCTGATGCTAGAATGTGTTTTGAAGGATGAAAAAAGTAAGTTTCTAATCAATCAAAGGGAAATGTCTCCTTTACAGTGGAAGTTAATGGCAGAACGTGTCATGCAAAGTGGAAACATAAAGTCACTGAATTCATTTGGGACAGTGGCTGTCCATCTATTTAATGTGGATGCCATGGAATTTATTCAATTGTCTTCCTGTCTTTGCTTCCTAGGGCTGCCGTAACCAAGTAATTTAAAGTAGATGGATTAAAACACCAGATGTTAATTCCTTCATCTGAGTTCTGGAGGCTCGAAGTCCAAAATCACGGTGTTGGCAAGACCATGTTTTCTCTCTGACTCTGAAGAGAATCCTTCCCTTCCTTCTTCTCCCTCACTTCTGGTGGTGGTCATCCATCTTTGATGTCCTTTGAGCTCCTGCTACATCATCCCGTTCTCTGTTTCTGTCACCACAAGGCATTCTTCCTGTGTCAAAATCTCCCTCTTCTTGAGACACAGGTCATAATGGATTAATGACCTAATGACCTCATCTTAACTTGATTACACCTGCAAAGACCCTATTTTCCAAATAGGGTCACGTTCACAGGAGCTGTGGGCGAGGGTTTCAATATCTTTTGGGGGCAGAGGACAGCGTTCAACCCATAATGCATTCTTGTCTGGAAAAGGTAACCCATTGCCTATTTCACAGGCAGATTGCCAGGAAAGGTGACTTTTACCAAGATGCAACAGAGAGGTTTTGAGTGTTTTATTAGGAAATTAAGAAATAGAAGGCATCCAAATTGATAAGTAAGAACTACAATTCTCACTAATTGTAGATGATTTGATACTATACATAGAAAACTCTAAAGATGCCACCAAAAATACTACTAGAACTGACAAATGAATTCAGTAAGTTTCAGGATACAAAATCAGTGTACAGAAATCTGCTGCATTCCTGTAACTAATAATGAAGCAGCAGAAAGTGAAATTAAGAAAACTGTCCCATTTACAATTGCACCATAAGTAGTAATATATCTAAGAACAAACTTAACCAGCGAGGTGAAAGACCTGTACTCTGAAAACTGTAAAACACTGATAAAAGACATTCAACACAAAGAAATGGAAAGACATTCCAATAATGTGGGACCACAATGGACCTCAAAGAGCCAAAGCAATCTTTAAAAAGGAAAAATTGGAAGTATCACAATTCCAGATTTCAAATTATATTACAAAGCAGTAGTAATTAAAACAGTATGGTACTAGCATAGAAATAGACACATAGATCAATGGAATAGAACAGAAAACTCAGGAAGCCCACAACAATATAGTCAATTAATCTTTGAGAAAGCAAGAAAGAATATTCAATGGGAAAAAGACAATTTCTTCAACAAATGGTGGTGGGAAAACTGGATAGCCACATGCAAAAGAATGAAACTAGGCCATACGTTCTTTCATCATCATACACAAAAAGAAACTCAAAATGGATTAAAGACCTAAATGTGAGACCTCAAGCTATAAAAATCCTAGAACAGAGCACAGGCAGTGATTTCTCTGCTATTGGCCATAGCCACACTTTTCTAGATATGCTTCCTGAGGCAAGGGAAACAAAAGCAAAAATAAACTATTGGGACTACATCAAAACAAGTCTCTGCCCAGCGAAAGAAATAATCAACAAAACCTGAAGGCAAACAACTGAATGGGAAAAGATTATTTGCAAATGACATATCCAATAAAGGGTTAGTTATATCCAAAATATATAAAGAACTGATACAACTCAACATCCGAAAAATAGCCCAATTAAAAAATGGGCAGGAGACAGGAACAGACATTTCTCCAAAGAAGACCTAGAGATGGCCAACAGACACATGAGGGAAGCGGAAGCTTGAGTCTGGCGCCTTAGACCACTCAGCCATCCTGGCCAGCTAACAAACACATGAAAAGATGCTCAACATCACTGATCACCAGGGAACTGCAAATCAAAACTACAATGAGATATCACCTCGCACCTGTCAGAATGGTTAAAATCAACAACACAAGAAATGACAGGTATTGGAGAGGATGTGGAGAAGGGGGAACCCCCTTGTACCACTGGTGAGAATGCAAACTGGTGCAGTCACTGTGGAAAACAGTATGGAGTTTCCTCAAAAATTTAAAAATAGAACTACCCCACGATCCTGTAATTGTACTATTAGGTATTTACCTCCAAAATACAAAAACGCTAATTCAAAGGGATACGTGTACCCTTATGTTTATTACAGCATTATTTGCAATAGTCAAACAAATAGTCTACTGGCTGGTGAATGGATAAAGAAGATGTGATGAGTAATATTCATATATATATATGAATAAAAAATATATATCAGAATAAAAAGAATGAAATCTTGCCATTTGCAATAATGGAGTTAGATAGTATAATGCTAAGTGAAATAAGTCAGTCAGATGCCATATGCTTTCACTCATATGTGGAATTTTTTCTTGTCTTTTTTTTTTTTTTTTATGTAAGCTCCATGCCCAATGTGGGGCCTGAACTCCTGACCCCGAGATCAAGAGTCACATGCTGTACTTACTGAACCAGCCAGGCGCCCCTCATATATGGAATTTAAGAAATAAAATACGGGCACGTGAGTGGCTCAGTTGGTTAAGTATCTGGCTCTTGATTTCCACTCAGGTCATGAGCTCATGGTTGGTGAGATGGAGCCTCATTGGGGCTCTGGGCCGACAGCGCAGAGCCTGCTTGGGATTCTCTTTCTTCCTCTCTCTTTGCCTCACCTCTGCTTTCACACACATGCGCCTTCTCTCTGTATCTCAAAATGAATAAACATTAAAAAAAAAGAAACAAAACAAATGAGCAAAGAAAAAGAGAGAGAGAGAGAGAAACCAAGAAACAGACTCATAACTGTAGAGAACAAATATGGTGGTTACCAGAGGGAAGGTGGATGGGGGGATGGGTGAAATAGGGGATGGGTTTAAAGTGTATACTTATCATGATGAAAATAAAATAATAAAAAATAAAATGTTTTTAAAAATGGTAGATATTTAGGGGCGCCTGGGTGGCTAGTTAAGTGAAGCATCCAGCTTCAGCTTAGGTCATGATCTTATGGTTCGTGAGTTCGAGTCCCACGTTGGGCTTTGTGCTGACAGCTCAGAGCCTGAAGCTGGCTTCAGATTCAGTGTCTCCCCTTCTATCTCTCAAGAATAAATAAACATGAGGGGCATCTGTGTGTGGCTCAGTCAGTTAAGCGTCGACTTCGGCTCAGGTCATGATCTTGTGGTTTGTGAGTTTGAGCTCCGCATCAGGCTCTGTGCTGACAGCTCAGAACCTGGAGCCTCCTTCAGATCGTGTCTCCCCCTCTCTCTGCCCCTCCCATGCTCATGTCCTGTCTCTCAATAATGAATAAAAATGTTTAAAAATAAACTTTAAAAATATTTTAAAAAAGAATAAATAAACATGAAAAAATTTTAAGGTAGATATTTAATGCAGACTTTTGATGTTTGAGACAATGATACCTGTGGCCATAAATTTACAAGCCAAAATGTTCTTAGAACAGATTGTATACATAAGGTAAAGGTGAAAGGTCATTGGTTCAGAAACATGAAGAAAACTGGTTTGAACATTTAGGACTTTTTTTGGTGAAGGGAGAAGGAAGTACAATGGTATAGTGAGTCTATGATTTAATATACCATATAGACATGATAAATACAATTTTAAAAGAAAAACCAGAAAAACATACTGGGCAAGATAAGATAAACATTTCTCTGCTAAAGACAGGTGAAGCAACGAACTGGGCTGTTATGGATTGAACTGTGTCTCCCTGAAAGATGTGGAAGTCCTAGTACCTTTGAGTGTGAATGTAATTGGACATAGGGTCGTGCAGACGATCAAGTTAAGATGAGGTCTTCAGGATGCAGTATGTCTGTGTCCTTATCAAAAGGAGAAATTTATTTTTTTTTGTTTTTTTTTGTTTTCATTCATAGTTTATTGTCGAGTTGGTTTCCATATAACACCCAGTACTCATCCCAACAAGTGCTCTCCTCCATGCCCATCACCCTCCTTCCCCTCTCCCCCACCCCCATCAGCCCTCAGTTTGTTCTCAGTATTCAAGAGTCTCTCATGGTTTGCCTCCCTCCCTCTTCCCAACTATTTTTCCCCTTCTCTTCCCCCATGGTCCTCTGTTAAGTTCCTCCTAATCCTCCTATACGTGCAAACATATGATATTTGTCCTTCTCTGCCTGACTTATTTCGCTCAACATAACACCCTCAAGGTCCATCCATGTTGCTACACATGGCCAGATTTCATTCTTTCTCATTGCCATGTAGTATTCCATCGTATAGATAAGCCACATCTTCTTGATCCATTCGTCCGTTGATGGACACTTAGGCTCTTTCCATGTTTTGGCTATTGTTGAGAGTGCTGCTATGAACATTGGGGTACATGTGCTCCTATGCATCAGCATTTCTGTATCCCTTGGGTAAATTCCTAGCAGTGCTATTGCTGGGTCATAGGGGAGTTCTATTGTTAGTTTCCTGAGGAACCTCCACACTGTTTTCCAGAGGGGCTGTACCAGTTTACATTCCCACCAACAGTGTAGGAGGGTGCCCGTTTCTCCACATCCTCGCCAGCATCTAGAGTCCTCTGATTTGCTCATTTTAGCCACTCTGACTGGCGTGAGGTGGTATCTCAGTGTGGTTTTGATGTGTATTTCCCTGATGAGGAGGGATGCTGAGCATCGTTTCATGTGTCTGTTGGCCATCTGGATGTCCTCTTTGGAGAAGTGTCTGTTCATAATCTTCTGCCCATTTCTCCACTGGATTATTTGTTTGTCAGGTGTGGAGTTTGGTGAGTTCCTTATAGATTTTGGATACTAGCCTGTTACGTGATAGGTCATTTGCAACTATCATTCTGTCAGTTGCCTATTAATTTTATGGATTGTTTTCTTTACCGTGCAGAAGCTTTTTTATCTTCATGAGGTCCCAAAAGTTCATTTTTGCTCTTGATTCCCTTGCCTTTGGGGATGTGTCAGGTAAGAAATTGCTGTGGTTGAGGTCAAGGAGGTTGTTTCCTGCTTTCTCCTCTAGAGTTTTGATGGTTTCCTGTCTCACATTCAGGTCCTTTATCCATTTTGAGTTTATTTTTGTGTATGGTGTGAGACAGTGATCTAGTTTCATTCTACTGCATGCTGCTGTCCAGTTCTCCCAGCACCATCTGTTAAAGAGGCTGTCTTTTTTCCATTGGATACTCTTTCTTGCTTTGTGAAAGATTAGTTGGTCATACATTTGTGGGTCCAATTCTGAGTTCTCTATTCTATTCCATTGGTCTATGTGTCTGTTTTTGTGCCACAAAAGGAGAAATTTAGACACAGATACAGACACACACAGAGGGAAGGTAGTGTGAAGACAGAGAGGAAATGCTGTTTACCAGGCAAGGAACACTTGAGATTACCAGAAGCTCAGATAGGGGCATGGAACAGTTTCTCGCTCACCTCCCTCACCGCTGTCAGAAGACACCACCCCTGTTGACACCTTGATTTCAAATTTCTATCATCCAGAACAGTGAGATGATACATTTGTGTAGTTTAAATCGCCAAGTTTGCTGCACTTTGTTACAGCGGCCCGAGAGAATTAACACATGGGCTGAAACTACAGGCCTGTGGGCTGTAGCTGCAGGAATTCATTCTGACAGCCGCAAATAGAGCTCCTTTTTAATTTTTTTTTAAAGCTTATTTGCCAGGAAGAGAGGTCCTTTTTTAAAAAATTTATTTATCTATTTTGAGAGAGAGAGCATGAGCAGGGGAGGGGCAGAGAGAGAGAGAATCCCAAGCAGGTTCCGTGCTGTCAGTGTGGGGCCCAAGGTGTGACTCAAGTGCACGGACTGTGAGATCATGACCTGAGTGGAAATCAAGAGTTGGACGTTTAACCAACTCAGCCACACCAATGCCGCAGAGCTCCTGTTTGGTAATAAAGGCTAAGTGTGCTCCATGTTGGGTAAAAGAAGAAATTCACTCCTCAAAGGCAGTAGTTTGCATGAAAGGAAACTGAGGGAGAAAACAAACAAACAAACCAGAAAAAGTTTCTTTTTTTTAAATGTTTTATTTATTTATTTCTAGGAGAGAGAGAGACAGCGTGAGCAGGGGAGGGTCAGAGAGAGAGGGAGTGACAGACTCTGAAACAGGCTCCAGGCTCTGAGCTGGCAGTCAGCACAGAGCCCGACGCAGGGCTCGAACCCACGAACCGCGAGATCATGACCTGAGCGAAAGTCAGACGCTTAACCGGCTAAGCCACCCGGGCGCCCCAGAAAAATAGTTTCTAATCTGGGGCTATGGGCGTGGGGAGGCTCACAGGCAAAAACTTACTTCACACAGAGGAACTGACCCAAGCCACCTGATGGCCTGGTGGCTTCGAGACCCTAATGGGTTCCCAGTGGAACAGGCAACCTTCAAACTTATAAGAACTGGTTTGGGACTAGGAGTGAGACTGGCATAGTGGAAGCAGACACAGGGCGGTATTCAGGTGGGGAGAGAAAGAAAGGAGAAGGGAAGGGAAGGGAAGGGAAGGGAAGGAGGGAAGGGAAGGGTAGGGAAGGGAAGGGTAGGGAAGGGAAGGGAAGGGAAAGGAAGAGAAAGAGAAGGGAAGGGAAGGGAAGGGAAGAGAAAAATAACAGAAAGAAAGAGAGAGGGAGGGAGGAAGGAAGAAGGAAATGAGCCTGAAAACCGAAGTTCCAAAATAAACATGAGAATAGAATGCTTGTAAAGACAACAGCAGGATTAAGCCCTGATGTGTATGAGTGCATATGAAGGCACTCCAAATAAATTTTAGCTGATAACATAGCCTGACAAAAACTGTGAAATATTTGTGTGTATCACAGAAATAATTGAAAATGTCCATTAGAAAAACAAAAAGCAAGGGGCGCCTGGGTGGCCCAGCCGGTTAAGCATCTGACTTCGGCTCAGGTCATGATCTCATGGTTTGTAGGTTCGAGCCCCGCTTAAGGCTCTGTGCTGACAGCTAGCTCAGAGCCTGAAGCCTGTTTCAGATTCTGTATCTCCCTCTCTCTCTGACCCTCCCCTGCCCACGCTGTCTCTCTCTCTCAGAAATAAATAAAAAACATTAAAAAATTTTTAGAAAAACAAAAAACAAATTATTATACAAAGCAGGATAGAACAAAATATACAAAAACATAGACATATACATAAATATATACATGAAATGAAAAGCAATAGAGCTTGTAATTTTTTTGACGCCGACCATAGCAACATTTTTCTAGATATGTCTCCGAAGGCAAGGGCAACAAAAGCAAAAATGAACTACTGAGACTATTCCAAAATAAAACACATTTGTACAGTGAAGGAAACCATCAACAAAAACAAAGGCAACCTAATGAATGGGAGAAGATATTTGCAAATGCTATATCTGATAAGGGGTTAATACCCAAAGTACATAAAAAATGTACACAATTCAATGCAAAACCTCCAAATAATCTGATTAAAAACAGGCAGAGGATCTGAATACACATTTTTTCAGAGAGGACATACATATGGGCAACTGACACATGAAAATATGTTCAACATCACTAATCATCAGGGAAATGCAAATCAAAACAGCAATGAGACACATGTGAATGCCTAAAATCAAAATGACTAGAAATAACAAGTGTTGGTGTGGATGTGGAGAAAAAGGAACCTTGCGCACGGTTAGTGGAAATTGTTGGTGAAGCCACTGTAGAAAACAGCATGGAGGGTCCTCAAAGTATTAAAAATAGAAATACCATATGATCCAGTAATTCCACTCCTGGGTATTTACCAAGGAAAATAAAAACACTAATTCAAAAAGATATACGCACCCCTATGTTTACTGTAGCATTATTTATAATAGCCAAGATATGGAAGCAACCCAAGTATACATTGATAAGAAAATGGGTAAGGAAGATGTGGCATATATATATATATATATATATATATATATAAATGTTTTTATTTCTTTTTTAAGAGAGAGAGAGCACAAGTGGGGGAGGGTCAGAGAGTGGAGGACAGAGGATCTGAAGTGGGCTCTGCAGTGACAGGCTGAGAACAGTGAGCCCAATGTGGGGCTCAAGCTCACAAACCATGAAATCATGACTTGTGCTGAAGTCAGATGCTCAGCTGACTGAGCCAACCAGGCACCCATACCATATATACGGTATAGTTATACCATATATACATGGTATAAATAATCAAATATTACTCAGTCATCAAAAAAGATGAGATCTTGCCATTTGTGACAACATGGATGGACCTAGAGTGCATGATGCTAAGTGAAATAAGGCAGACAGAGAAAGACAAATAATATGATTTCACTTACATGAGGAATCTGAAAACCAAAATAAAGGAAAAACAAACAAACAAAAGCAGAATCAGACCTATAAATACAGAGAACAAACTGCTGGCTGCCGGAGGGAAGGGAGGTGGGAAACGGGCAGAATGGGTCAAGGGGAGTGGGGAGGCCCAGGCTTCCAGTTATGGAAAAAATAAGTCACAGAGATAAAAAGTACAGCATAGAGAATGTAATTAATAGTATTGCAATACTGACACTTCAGAATTTGTCCTATTAAGAGAGAAATAAGAGGATACCACTGACTGCTCTATTCAGCATCACATAGTGACAATCCTAGCCAGTGCAATAAGAAAAAGAAAAAAAATAGGGGTTCCTGGGTAGCCCAGTCGGTTAAGCGCCTGAGTCTTGGTTTCCATTCAGGTCATGAACTCAGGATTCATGAGATCGAACTCCGTGTAGGGCTCTGTGCTGACAGCTTGGAGCATGCTTGGGATTTGCGATCTCTGCCCCTTTCCCTCTCCCACTCGCATTAGCACTCTCTCTCTCAAAATAAATATACATTTTAAAAAGTTAAAAATATAAAAATAAAAAAGGACGGAAAAAATAATTGCTATATAAAGATTGGAAAACACAAGTTTTTAAATTTTTTTTAATGTTTTATTTATTTCTGTGAGAAATAGAGACAGCATGAGCAGGGGAGGGTCAGAGAGAGAGGGAGACACAGAATCTGAAACAGGCTCCAAGCTCTGTGCTGGCAGTCAGCACAAAGCCCGACGCAGGGCTTGAACCCACGAACTGTGAGATCATGATCTGAGCCGAAGTCAGACGCTTAACCGACTGAGCCACCCACGCACCCCGACACAAGTTTTTTAAATTACAGATGATGTGGTTGTCTAAACAGAACAATAAGAGACTTTCAGACAAGCTATTACAATCCACAGAGTTCAGCAAGTTTGTTGGAAACAAGGTGAAAATACAAAATCTGATACTCAACAGTGATAAACATTTAGAATATATCAAAGAAATCAGATTGCCAGGAGTTTTTTCCACGGATCTTCAAATCGTAAACCTAAAATTCATACAAAAAAGTAAAAAGCCAAGACAGGCTAGGACAATTGTGAAGAACAAGGTGGTGGGAATTGCTGAGCCACATATCAAGTTTTACCTTAAAGCCAAAGTCATTAAACATCTGGTATTAGAACAGAGAGGACAAATAAGTCAATTGCACAGAATGGAAAGTCTAGAAAAAGTCCATACTTACGGGGAAACCTGGCTCACGTCAGAGGTAACATTACAAATCCTGGGCTGGGAAGGCAAATAATGGTGATGGGGTAGTCTGCTATTCTACTGGAATAAAAAAGTTAGGCTCTAAAATCAGATCATCTATAAAAATAAATTCTGACGCTTCAAAGCACCTAAGTGCGAAAATCAAATTGGTAATATTTTTAGAAGACAATAGGATTAGCTTTATAAATTTAGAGTAAGAAAATTTATCTAAAATAAATAATAAAGAACAATTCATAAATTAAAATATTGAAAAATAAAACTACATCAAACTAAAAAACCTTTGGTTCAACAAAAGACGTCAAACGCAAAGTTGAAAGACACATTGCATACTGTGACAAGATATTTGTGAAGCATGCAACTGACAAAGGGTTAATATTCTAGATTTATAGAGATGCCCACAAGTCCATTTTAAAGCAAAGAAAAAACAACCAAATAATATCAAAGTGGTCAACTACTATTAACAAGCAATTCACACAAGATGAAGCCAAAATGTTTAAGAAACCAAAAAGAAAAAAAAATTATCCTCATTGGTTATCAGGGAATTTCAAATTAAAAAGTGGGATATAATTTCACACCCATCAGATCAGCAAAAAGTAAAAAATAAGGCACCCTCAAGTGTTAGTAAGACTATGGAACAATACAAACCCATAAACTACTCGTATGAGTGTAAATGAGTGGAAACACTTAGGGGCACAAGCCGACAATATCTAGCAAAGTTACAGATGTACACACTCTTCAATTCAACAATCCCGTTTCTAGGAATTTGCTCTAGTGAAATCTTGGCATGTATGGGTATGGGAAATGTCCAGGAATGTTTACAGCAGCTATGTTTACGATGGCAACAATTTGAAACTTTTCTAAATTCCCATCAACAAGAGAATGACTATATTGTAGTATATCGTACAATGGAGTATTCTATGCAAGAGGTAAAATGAAAGAACTCAAGATATGGCAAAATACTATAATTAAAATTTCAAAACATAACATTCGTGGGGAAAAAAGAATCTATACCTTCCACCATCATTTATATATTCCTTGAAAAAATGCCAGATGACATTTTATACACACACACACACACACACACACACTGTGTGTGTGCAGAAATATTATAAAATATGCAAGGTCGACAAACCTTAAAATCAGGGCAGTGCTTACCGCCTGGAGGGAGGGAAATAATTATCAGGGAGCTTCCACTCTATCTTCATGATTTTATTTCTTTTAGGTATCAAGCATGGCAAAATCTAACAGAGCCCGGTGGTGTTTAACATGTAATCCCGTGTTTTCCAAATATTTGAAATATTACACAATAAAAATTAAAATAGTTTCTACATTAAGTATGTCTATGAGGAAATTAAGGCTTTTTTTAATTCATTCTTACTGTTAGGGAAACACAAATAATGAAATTATTGTATAATTTTTTTCATCTCTAGCTTACATTTGTATAGAATTTTTTAAAAATTTTAATGTTTATTTTTGAGAGAGAGAGGCAGAGCATGGGCAGGGGAGAGGTGGAGAGAGAGGGAACTGGAAGCAGACTCCAGGCTCTGAACTATCAACACAGAGTCCTACGCAGGGAAGGGCTCGAACTCGTGGACCGAGAGATTATGATCTGAGCCCAAGTCAGATGGTTAACCAACTGAGCCACCCAGGTGCCCCAAATCTATGTAGAATTTAATAGTAGACAAAACATTTTTTGGGGCGCCTGGGTGGCTTAGTCAGTTAAGCGTCCGACTTTCGCTTAGGTCATGATCTCGCGGTTTGTGGGTTCGAGCCCCGCGTCGGGCTCTTTGCTGACTGCCAGCTCAGAGCCTGGAGCCTGTTTCAGTCTGTGACTCCCTCTCTCTCTGACCCTCCCCTGCTCACACTGTCTCTCTCTCTCCTAGAAATAAATAAAAACATTAAAAAAAAAAACCTTTCTTCCTATGACCTATTTCTTTTTCTGTCTTTGCTTCTTTTAAGATGAGAAACTTGCATTGAAGAAGTTGAGGGGCGCCTAGATGGCTCAGTTGGTTAGGCGTCCGACTTTGGCTCAGGTCAGTATCTGATAGTTCTGAGTTTGAGCCCCGCATTGGACTCTGCTAATAGCTCAGAGCCTGGAACCTGCTTCAGATTCTGCGTATGTGTGTCTCTCTCTGTCCCTCTCCCTATCGTGCTTTGTCTCTCTCATAAACAAACAAACAAACAAACAAACAAACAAAAGAAGTTGAACTAGCCAGGAACGTGATCAGCTGAGGTCTGGAACCCACTGATATTTCTATATGCTGATGCAAACACTTGCTTCTCTAATTTTAATTTATTCCCTCAGTTTCCAAACTTGGGGTCCCTCCAGGTGAAAGTAAGATTCATACGATATCTATTGCATTCCCAGATGCCATATCCAGCTCAGTTAAAGGTGCACTTGACATGCTTACAAACTTGTCATCTGTGTAACTGAATCACTCCTAAAATCAAACGTTAATACCCATTGTCTCTGCACTAATTAACTCCTTTCTCGATATTTTGTTACCACCATAGAGGCTTATATGGTTTATGAGGCCTTTTTTTTTTTTTTAATGTTTTATTTCTGAGAAAGAGAGGCAGCGTGAGCAGGGGAGGGTCAGAGAGAGAGGGAGACACAGCTGTCAGCACAGAGCCCGACGTGGGGCTTGAACCTACAAACCGTGAAATCATGACCTGAGCCGAAGTCGGACGCTTAACCGACTGAGCCACCCAGGCACCCCGGTTTATGAGGCCTCTTAACAAACAGGGCAGCAATGAGGCAGCTAAGGTTTGGGATAAAATAGTGTTCATGAGATCCAGAGAGGCTGCTGGATTCCAAATTGTGGTCCAACAAGTGAGTAACCAGAAAGCACTCTTGTCGCATACTTTACACTTTGGAGAACTCTAATTATCAGTTTGGGGCACAATTAGGAATGTGTTTAGTGGCATTTATTAAATGAAACATGGCCCACGTATACTTAAAAGCATCATTAGACTAAATTAATACAAGATGGTCCTGATACCAAATTAATAAAGGACTCTTAAAATAGATACTAGTCTTAACCCTCTTTTCTACTCAATTTCAACTCAAATGTTTATGATCTTACAGATTCAAAGTAATTTGCCTGCTTACTTACTTCAGAAATGAACACTATTTTCAAAGGATGGATTACGTTTCATTTTCCTTTTTCACATTTTTCAATTGCTCTCTCACCCACGGGCAGAGCCTCAGTAACACAGAGAAGCTCTGATTTTTGTGATTAGTTCTCTAACCCAACTGGTCACCTTGACTCTTTTCTATGCCACTGAGAATTCATGGTATTTGGGAAGGTGTTCTAAGAGACGCACTGCTGATCATCCAGGCTTTAATTATCATCTATTCTCTGAAATCCCATGCCTTGAGTAGAACATAGCTCTAGAATACAGGTATGAAGAGCAAGAAAAATTCCCAAGGAAAGGTAGTTGAGAATCAGCCCAAGTCTCCAAGGTAAGGATAACATATATAACTTGGAAATACATCATTTGGATAATAGGTAATTGGCGACAATAGGGAAAGAGTAGAGAAGTTGGTGGCAGCGATGCCATTAACATTAACAGACCCCTTAATATATTATGTTTAGTAAATCAGCTTAGTCCTGGTACTTAACTCATATCGATGGATTAATTCCTTCTTCTAACATTTTTAATAGCCACAATGGCTATCAATTACACGGTAAATGATGTTATATGTTTTTTATGCATATATCTAGTGTATGTAGTAATACTATAAAATATGCATTTGAATATGAACTTGAAAAACATACTAAATTATATTAATTATAGTTGGGATCTAGAAACAATATATAAAATAGGGCTAATATTAGGCCTGAAATTTCTTGTGCTTTTTATTTATTTAAGTTCCAATTTCTTATGTAAAATTATTTTTGTGTTTAAAACAAAAATGGGAGCAGCGGAACTCCGCTCTCAATTAACACTTATTTTTAAAAGTTGGTGGAAAACACATTTAGAGAAAAAATACTTTTCAAATCCAGGGCTTCAAAGGGTAAAAAGAAAGGTTTTTGAATTATTTCAAATATATTACGATTGTCCCACTATTCTTTCAAAGCCTTTAAAATCACCTCTTTGATATTCCTTCCCTAAAAGTCTAAGAGAATGAAGAAAACAATGTAATCTAGGTTTAAATTTGGGTTTCTCCTGTGTTTCAGATATTTATGTTTGAGCTTTCTCTTACTGACAAGCCACTTAAAGGGTTAGTGTTACTTTGAGGTTTTATCTATGAGATTCGTGTCTTTGGGGCTCATTAAGAACATTTCCAAAGATTACAAAGTCAATAACACCTAATTGCTGGACTGTGAGAAAGGTCTTCTTGAGTACATAAAATCTGTGGCGGTCCACAATATACAATGGGTAGTTTAGATCCCAAATTTTATCACAGTTAAGTAGCAAACAAATTAATAATGTTAGCTGGGCTCTCTTGGGATAATTACGACTGCGTAAAAAACAGCTCTGAAATTTTGCAGATAGCATCGTACCTATTTTTTGTTCTCTGATATTAACAAAAATGTATTTCTACTTTTTTAGCTATTTGTCTCTTTTTCTATGTTGCATGCATGACTCTCTCTTGTTCTCTTTAGAGGTTTTTGGACTAAAACTTGCAATGTAACAAAACATTATTTTCAATCTGCGTAGAAGACATGTATCACCTGATATAACATTATTTTAAACTGTATTTTGTGTTTTATTTCACTCTTGGCAAATGCCTACTGTATATTTTGATACTAATGGTCAATTTTATTCTCATACTCCTGGCTGGTTGAAAGATAATTACTGAAGAATTAGAGGGGAGACTAGTTCTTTTATTTTTTTTATTATTAAAAAAATGTTGTTTTAATGTTTATTTATTTTTGAGACAGAGAGAAACAGAGCATGAGTGGGGGAGAAGAAAAGAGAGTGGAAGATACAGCATCCAAAGCAGGCTCCAGGCTCTGAGCTGTCAGCACAGAGCCCGATGCGGGGCTCGAACCCACTAACTGTGAGATCATGACCTGAGCTGAAGTCAGACACTAAACCGACTGAGCCACCCAGGCGTCCTGAGACTAGTTCTTTTAAATCACCAGACTAGCCTAGTGCCGAGGACATTAGGACTCTTGTGTGCTGGGCTAAAAGGTAAGTTCGCAGACTTTATTTGGGGGACTTGGGATAATGTGATCAACAGCTCCGGAGGAAAGGTAAGGAGAGGGATTCGCTAGGCACGTATCATGTAGCTCGTGTCATCCTCATCACAAAGCCACGAGGCGGGGTCACCAGCCCCACTGTACACAGCAGAGGGAACTGAGATGATGTCAGTATTAAGTGGTTGGAACTGGGAGGGAACTGAAGTCTGTCGGCCTCCATGGCCTCTCTCTCACGTCCCATATTTTCCCATTGTGTGTCATTGCGAACGGGGCTCATGTCGTGCATGAGTCTTGGGGAAAGTCAATATAATTGGATGGGGACAAGCCAGTGCTCTGGGGCCACACTGGGTTTGAATCCAGCTGTGCTATTTGTGGTATGACTCTGGTAGCCTAGAAACCCCCTCTGTACCCCACTGTCTCCTCTGTAGATGAGGGGAAAAGCAAGAATGCCAGCCTCTTAGGGCTGTGTGAGGACAAGAGCTAAAATGCAAAATTTATGATAGTACCTACTTCCACTAAATGTGAGCCATACCCAAGTATTAGAAGTATCCTGGGGTGTCAAAGTTCAACCTAATAACCTCTTAGGTTCTTTGCTGTAACACTGAGGATGCTGTTACCACAGAGGCCAAATATTCAACAAGAATTTAAAACATTAATATTTGATTTACATGTTCTTAAAAATGGAATACAACAGTGACTTTAAAGAGTTTGACTTGGGGCACCTGGGTGGCTCAGTCGGTTAAGTGGCTGACTTCAGCTCAGGCCACGATCTCATAGTTCGTGAGTTCGAGCCCCGCATTGGGCTCTGACAGCTCAGAGCCTGGACCCTGCATCCCATTCTGTGTGTCCCTCTCTCTCTGCCCCTCCCCTGCTCATGATCTGTCTCTCTCTGTCTCTCAAACATAAATAAATGTTAAAAAAAAAAAACATTAAAAAAATAGAATAAAATAAAGAATTTGACTTGGGGTCTGACACCAGATAGGTTACAGTTATAGAAAACCACATGTTATAGAAAATCACAATGTAGCTTAACTCCTCTTTGATAATGTATTTGTGAATTTGTGCTTGAAAATACTAACACTGTATTGAACTGTTTCCTGGGGGCCTGAAGGGGGTACTCAAGCATCTGAAGTATCTGAGAAACTTGGAGTGACTTGTTTCATGAAGATATTTTGGCCCTTTGAATGTCTAGTGTGAGTACCACCCAGTAGCTGTAACCTGTGTGCTAGTGAGATCCATTCACTCTCTGAATTAGCAAGTTTTCCTCCTGGCACTCATGTATTCGTTTCCATTCATTACAAATAGAAAATCGGAGGGGCGCCTGGGTGGCTCAGTCGGTTAAGCGTCCAATTTCAGCTCAGGTCATGAGCTTGAGGTGCGCGAGTTTGGGCCCAACATCAGGCTGTGTGCTGACAGCTCAAAGCCTGGAGGCTCCTTCAGATTCTGTGGCTCCCTCTCTCTCTGCCCCTCGCCTGATCACACTCTCTCTCATTCTCAAAAATAAATAAACATTAACAAAAAATTTAGAAAAAAAAAGGAAAATGTATTTCTAGTAAATTTCAGGTTAACTGGATTCCATTTAACCAGAAACTGTCGTTAACTGGATTATTTCCCCACACTATCTTCAAAGGGAACACCACGGCATGTCAAGCTGTATCAGAGATTTAGTAGGACGCAGGTTCAGGGTTTCGTGCAGAGGTATTTGGTGTGAACGCTGTCACACACATCTCCAGTGCAATGCAGATAAATGTTCCAATTGATGGCAGAGCTGTGTGGAGTACTGCGAGACTATGGATCATAAAAAAGCATTTACATTGGATTTTATTCAGGAAAACAAAAGAGCAGATTAATGAGGAGTAGAAATAACCCTGCATTTTCAGGGCTGAGGAAAGAGAGTGATAGAGTTTGTTTTGGCTGGAGCTACCTTGTATTCTAGGTGGCCATCAGGTTAATTTGTACTACTTCGAACGGACGTTTGAAAAATTGAAAATCAATTTTTGGATGCAAAATCGTCAACTGAATCTTCTGGGGAATGGAATGCTGCCGTTAATTAAACTCTCTAATTAAAATGTCAGGCAACCCACAGGTTCCAAATTCAACAGTCTAGATTTTTTTTTAATAAATCCTGAGAGTCTCTCTTACCCTAATACACTATGATGTTTTAAAAGTAACTTGCTGTGTGGGTTGGAATTTCCAACAACTCAACAGACCTGATCTTACTTAATTGATCTAACCTTATTTAACTGCAGATACCTTTTAAAGGTTGCCACTCTGGGACACCTGGGTGGCTCAGTCTGTTAAGCATCTGACATTGGCTCAGGTCATGATCTCACAGTTTGTAAGTTCGAGCCCTGTGTCAGTCTCTGTGCTGACAGCTCAGAGCCTGGAGCCTGTTTCGGATTCTGTGTCCTCTTCCTCTCTCCCTCTGCCCCTCCCCCACCTGTGTGTGTCTGTGTGTGTGCGCGCGCGCGCTCACTCTTTCTCTCTCTCTCTCTCAAAAAAAAAAAAAAAGCTCATAGCTGCATTCTATAGAGTCAGGTGTTATATAATATAAATGGCAGCCCAGGGGGCAGACAGCACTATGACTGTTGGAAGAGTTTTCTGTACTCTGGGCAGGTGCATCTAAAACAGATACTACCTGCACTATAAGCACTACAGAAAAAAACCTCTCTGTCGCACAGTAGCCCAAAAGCAAGGTTCCTCTCTGCTAAAGCATGATGTAGGTTTCAAAAAGTAGATTTTAAAATTAGGGCCCAGGGTTTAAAAACTCTTATCACACACACCTCCCTTCCATAAATATTCATTATAAAAGTCTACTTTTAAACATTCCCAGACATGGAATGTCTACTACCCCCTTTGGTTATGATCATCAAACTGATAGAATTCAAATGAATAATGCCATGTTTTGTTAACCTAACTTGTGTATTAGAGAGGAGGAAGCATGGTTATTTCCTAAAGACTTACAGAAGCCCATGGACCAAATATACTTCTGGTTCCAAAAGAATTCAGTTTGAAACCCTGTCAAGACCCATGGGAGATACAGTATGCTAAAACAGTCCTACTTTTCTTCTGGTTCTTAAAATTGACCAATGGGAATTCAACAGGAGCTTCAAATTTATTGATAGCTTAATAACATAGAAAAGGATTCCAACTGAGACCATTTCTAATTTTGAAGTACGATTAAATTCATTTTCAATTAGCAGTGATCAATCATCAGAAATGCACAGTAGCATTCTTTTATTCGGCATATCCAAGTATCGGTTTTATAAACTGGCTGAAAAAAAGTATCCACCCAGAATTCCACACTCCTCACGATAACAGTGAGAAGGAAATCTCAGTCTGGACTAAGGGCCCATTCTGCGTGTGAACCTTTTTTTTTCCAACAATAATGATACTTACCTTTTGATTCAGGGGATAAATATGTCTGATCACTGACTACATCCGTGTCTTTGTTGCTTAGCTGCAGGTAAACCGAAATGTTTCATTACTGAGGGCAGATAATAGCAACTAATTAAATGTTTAACAGAGAAAAAAAATAAGCTACTCACCACAGCTGTATAATCACTTAATGAGAAAGTAGGATCTGTTGTCAGGTTCATTTTAGACTGCACAAACAAAGGCTTTAATTTCTGAAAGGCACAAAAGGTATGTATTATATTATCAAGAGGAAATGATTATGAAGTCAAATGATGCAGGAGGTTCTTTGGCCCTTAAGTAACCAAGATCTGAAAACTGAGGTTCTGATTTATTTGCTTAAATATGGCTGGGGAAATCCTTTCCTTGAAACCCATGCCATAGACAGACCCCTTCCTTATTTGGACTACCTTGAGAGAAAATTCAAGAAAAATGTTTTCTTCAATATCTTTTCTGACTCTTCTTCTTTTTCTTTCTTTCTTTCTTTTATTTGAGTACAGTTGATACACAACGTTACATTAGTTTCAGGTGTACAATTGAATGATTTAACAAGTTTACACATTATATTATACGATGCTCACCACAAGGATAGCCACACTTGGGCCCCTGCTTCCACTTCCTTTTGATGATCTCCACCCCATTTGGGGCTTAAAATTTNATGAGAGCACTGGGTGTTATATGGAAACCAAATTGACAATAAACTATTTAAGAGAGAAAAAAGTAAATAAACTTAAAAAAATAAAAAAAAAGAATTTGTAACTGGCCAGGTATCCAGGCTTGTTCCCAGCACCTCCTAGCTCTGGGAAGCTATGGCACTGGGGGTCCTGATTCCCAGAGACTGAATGGTGAAAAACCAAAAACCGTCTCTTCCAGGAGTTCAGAAGCAGCAGCGAGCAAGCAGAATTGTCACTAGCATCATATATTGCAAAATAAATTATCATATTAAATGTGTACAGGTGAAAAGGACCAAAGGAACATGACACGTGTTTATCAAAAAGAGAGGTCTGAGATCTACAGACTTATGTGAGTTTTCCCTATTCAAATCCTCTCTCTTGGTGATTTGTGTATACATGTCTGCACACAGGTGTGTTCATACGGATTTTTCTATTCTCCACAGCCCAGTCCCACTGTCTTTTTGTTACCACCCCAAGGAAATGATTTAAATATTTTATGTGCATTTTTATTTGGATATGTTCTTGCAAAAACACATAATTTTGTGGATGCCTTTTAATTTGCAAGTGGTGCTAGGTGATATCCCATTTTGTTGAATCTAAGGCATGGTTTTCTGGTATTTTAACATCCTTAAAATTGGGATGCATCTTGCAATGGATGGGGTGTCACAGTATAATTGGCAGCAACTTTCTCTTTTAGAGACTTAGAAAGTCTTGAAACAATGTTAAGCACATCTTAGATTCAAAGTGAAGGGGCACCTGGGTGGCTCAGTCAGATGAGCGTCCAACTTTGGTTCAGGTCATGATCTCGCGGTTCGTGAGTTCAAGCCCTGCGCCGGGATGTGAGCTGACAGCTCAGAACCTGGAGCCTCCTTTGGATTGTGTCTCCCTCTCTCTCCTTGCCCCTCCCCTGCTCATGCTCTGTCTCTATCTCTCTCTCTCTTTCAAAATAAATAAACATTAAAAAATAATTTTTTTAAATTTTTTTAATGTTTTATTTATTTCTAGGAGAGAGAGAGAGAGAGAGAGAGACAGCGCGAGCAGGGGAGGGTCAGAGAGAGAGGGAGTCACAGACTGAAACAGGCTCCAGGCTCTGAGCTGGCAGTCAGCACAGAGCCCGACGCGGGGCTCGAACCCACGAACCGGGAGATCATGACCTAAGCGAAAGTCGGACGCTTAACCGACTAAGCCACCCAGGCGCCCCAAAAATAATTTTTAAAAAAAGCGAAGTACAGAATACCTTGTGTGTTCCCACTTCTCTTGCTAAGTATTAAGTGGTTTGAATAAGTACTATATTTTTAAAATCCATTTATTCTGCAACATATGCCTAAAATCTAGTACTGCACAGTATATAGTACTACCTAATACTGCAGGCATGTATCTGCCTCATTTTGCCCCTCTGATCATTAAGGAAGTTCAAGACACACAATCGTCTGTCACCAGCACCATTTCATAGCTTCCTAACCTGCTTCTCTGTCCCCCCCCCCATGCCCCTCCCCACCCTCCAGAACTGCCAGAGCTGCTCCTTTAAAACGTTAAGTGAGGGGCACCTAGGCGGCTTGGTCCGTGAAGTATCCAACTCTTGATTTCAGTTCAGCTCATGATCTCGCAGTTTGTGAGATTGAGCCCTGTGTCAGGCTCTGTGTTGATAGTGCAGAGCCTGCTTGGGATTCTCTCTCTCTCTCTTTCTCTCTCTCTGCACTCCCCCCATCTCCACTCGCTCTCTCTTTCAAAATAAATAAACAAGCAAACAAGCAAACAAATAAATAAATATTAAAAGAACTACTCTTGTCAATGACAACAGTGACCTGCATAAAATGTTAAGTGAGACTGTTTTATTCCTCTGCTCAAAACTCTGAAAGTCTCCCAATTTTACTCAGAGTTTTTAAAAAAATCAAAGACCTATGATCCCTTTGACCACATGCTTTACATTTTCTCTCCTTGCTAGTTCTGCTACAGGCATACCAGATACTTTGTTGTTTTTCAAGCATGCCAGGCACACTTCCATATTAGAGCGTTCCAATGGTCCTCTCCATGTCTAGGAAATTCTCCTAGGTCCTTCGCTCAGGACCATCAAGTCTTTCATGAAAATGGTAAAAGAAACCAGTGTTAAATGTATGCCCGCTGGGAATTTACATTTTAATGTACTCTAAAGTCTCGTACCTTTAAGCGTGAGTGTAGGAGAAAGTGTAACCTCTATGAATTGGTTGAAAATGGTAAAAATCCTGTGAAAACTGGGGTCAGAAATACGTGCTGAGCCCATCAATCTGCCTTCCAACTGTAAATGTGAAGGACACATGCAAGCAATACACAAGAGAATGCAGTTGATAATATTGGGTTTCACCACATCTCACCCTGTCCAGGATGAGAAACAAATATATAAAATAGGAACTATGAAAACACTGTAGAATCAGTTAAATGATATACTGAAATCAGAAGAAGTATATACTTTTAAAAAGATCTATGAAGAGATCCAGATGAAAACTTCAGTAAGCTTTCTGGGCCCACCAATGGAGTACAAGTATATAATGGTTCCTAGGAAACACAGGCAGCAGTCTTTGGAAAAGAATCCGGTAAGATAAAATGCAAAGGAATTATGGATGTGACATGGAAAGATTACTGGTGGTTAAAATATAAGAGCAGCATTTAAATCCAAATAAAATTTCCACNTAAAAAAAAAATTAAATTAAAAAAAAAAACAAAAACAAAAACAAAAACAAATAAAATTTCCACTTCTTACATACTTAAACGTAGCCAGAAGCTGATAAAAAACCAAAACCAAAACCAAGAATGTTTGTGTCTCAGACTAAGGGAAGGTGGAATCTCAAGCCTTCCATCCTGGAGCTCTGATTCACCTTGAAGGCATTCGTCAAACTTACTGAATGAATGCAAGAGCTGTCAAAGGGTCCCACGACTCTGGAGCCTAAGGCCCACCTAAGATGTGTAGTCACAGCACCCATTCCACTATAATCTGGGACCATGAGGCTACAACCACAGTAGGGGTTCAATGCAACTTCAAGAAAGAAAGAAAGGTTCTCCCAAGCAGTTCACAAGGAAAATTTGCAGGAAGTAAGAAATCTCTCCTGAAAATTCTTAACCTAGTCCATGTTGTTTGTAAGCTGACTTCACACCTGGAGTCTGAAACACCATAAACTAAAAACATTTAATTTAGTGGAATACTATAGTGATGGTGCTTATGGTGATTGAGAGAAGCACATTAAAATCTTTAATGTAAGAGTTCCTCTTCAGCCCAGGCTTCATTTTTTTTTTTTTTTTTTTTTTTTTGTTAAAAAAAACTACAAGGAAAGTGACCAGCTCATNTTTTTTTTTTTTTTTTTTTGGTAAATAAAGCTTCAAGGAAAGTGACCAGCTCATCATCAAAAATCTTTATATTTATCATAAGTGGCTGCCAGCAGAAATGAAAGTGTAGAATTAGACCCTCTAAATCTTCAGACACAGGAATTTTCAGTCATAGAATATAAAATCAATGTGTATTATATATTTCAAGAAATAAAAACAAGAAGCTTGATGATGAATAGTAAACATATTTGAAAAACAAACCAAACAAAATTTATTTGTGCGTTTCTTAAAAATGAGAAGTATAATAAGTGAAATTAAAATTCAGAGGACAATTTCAACAAAGCTATATACATATATATACACTGAAAGATAGAATGGGACATACTATTTAGAATGCAGCTCAAAGGTGGGTCAAATATTAAGGAAAAAATATGGAATATAGAGGTTAGAAGGACAAGGTATAACATATTTAATCCAAGTTTCAAAAGAAAAAGTAGGGTTAAAGCAAAATATAAATAGTGACTGAAAACTTTTCAGAACTAATGAAAGAAACCAATCTCCACTTTCAAGAAGTATAATGAATCTCTAACAGAATAAACAGAAGAAATCTACAACTATACACATCATGGTGAAACTGCAGAACATTAAAGAAAAAGAGAGCTTAAAAGCAGCAACAGACAAAAAACAGATTAACATTAAGGAAACCACAGTTAAAAAGAGCAAAACTCCCAGGGGGCCTGGGTAGCTCATTGGGTTAAGTATCTAACTTTGGCTCAGGTCACAATCTTGTGGTTCATGAGTTCAAGCCCCATGTCAGGCTATCTGCTGCCAGCACAGAACCTGCTTCATACCCTCTGTCCCTTTCTCTCTCTGCCCCTTCTATGATCATTCTCTCTCTCTCTCACTTAAAAAAAAAAAAAAAGCAAAATTCTCTACTAACAATGAAATCTAGGAGAAAATGGAAAGATATGCTCCATGTGCAAAGAGAAAGTATCATCAACCTAAAATCTTATACCCAGCAAAAATATCTTTCAGTAGCAGGGGCAAAAATAGACTTTTTCCATGAAGTGAAAACTGAGAGTGTTAGCCATGAGCAGATCCCCACTTAAGAAAATTTTAAATGAAGGGTGCCTGGGTGGCTCAGTTGGTTAAGGGTCTGACTTTGGGTCAGGTCATGATCTTATGGTTCATGAGTTCAAGCCCCGCATTGGGCTCTGTGCTGACAGCTCAGAGCCTGGAGTCTGCTTTGGATTCTGTGTCTCTCTTTCTTTCTGCCCCTCCCCCCCTTTCAAAAATAAATAAACATAAAAACATTTTTTAAAGAAAATCCTTATAAATGTACTTCACACATAAGGAAAGAGGTCCCAGATGAAAGGTCTGAGATGCATGAAGGAATTGTGAATAAAGAAAGTGGTAAATACATAAGTAAACTCAAATAAATACTGACCAAATAAGCCTATAATAATATGTTATGGGGATACAAGAAACCAGATACAACTAAAATATATGACATAATAGCATAATAAACTGACAGTGATGGTGATTTAAAATTAATTGCTTAAATGCTGATGCATAGGAGCACANAAAATAAAATAAAATAAAATAAAAAGTAAATAAACCTTAAAAATAAAACTGTCAGTTAAAAAAAATAAAATCAATTGCTTAAAGAAGTCTTTACTGAGCATGGTAAAGATATAGAGATTTGGATTTTTCTGATAGAATTTAGAACATCCCACAAGACACATAAGAAAAAAATTAACCAATTCATAAGAATGTGAGTAGAAAGGGCACCTGGGTGGCTCATTTGGTTAAGCTTCTGACTCTTGATTTTAGCCCAGGTAATGAATTCATGGCTTTGTGGGTTTGAGACCCACATAAGACTGGCAGCGTGGAGCCTGTTTGGGATTCTCTCTCTCTCTACTTCTCTCTCTGTCCATCCCCCATTTGTGCTATCTCTGTCTTTCTCAAAATAAATAAATAAACTTTAAAAAGAAAAAAAATGCTTAAAAATAGAACTATCCTACCACCCACCAACAGCACTACTAGGAATTTATCCAAAGGACACAGGAGTGCTGATTCATAGGGGCATATGAACTTCAGTGTTTATAGCAGCGCTTTCAACAATAGCCAAATCAAGGAAAGAGCCCAAATGTCCATCAACTAATGAATGGATAAAGAAGATGTGGTCTATATATACAATGGAATACTATGTGGCAATGAGAAAGAATGCTATCATGCCATTTGCAGCAACATGGATGGAACTGGAGGGTATTATGCTAAGTGAAATAAGTCAGTCAGAGAAAGACAGATATCATATGTTTTCACTCATATGTGGAACTTGAGAAACTTAACAGACAATCATGAGGGAAAGGAAGGGGAAAAAACAGTTACAGAGAGGGAGGAAGGCAAACCATAAGATACTCTTAAATGTAGAGAAGAAACTGAGGGTTGATAGGGGGTGGGGGAGAGGGGAAAATGGGTGATGGGTATTGAGGAGGACACTTGTTGGGATAAGCACTGGGTGTTGTATGTAAGCGATGAATCATGGGAATCTACTCCCCAAACCAAGAGCACACTGTACAAAATGTATGTTGGCCAATTTGACAATAAATTATATTTTAAAATGTCTTAATATTAATTAATAAACAATAAAATGTGTATTCCTTAAAAAAAGAAAAAAATGCAAGGAGAAAAACATAAAAAACAAGGTCAGATAAAAAACACAAAATAAGATAGAAATAAATCCAAATGCATCAATGATTACAATAAATTTAAATGGACTAAATGCTCCAGTTAAAAGACAGAGATTATCAATCAAGATTAAGAACACATTCTAACATTAGTTATATGCTGCTTAAAAGAGTTACAACCAAAGCATAAGCATACTAAAGGTTGAAAGTGATAGGATAGAAAAAGTCACCATGAAAATAATGACCTATAGAAAGTTAAGCAGCTGTAGTAATATAAAGCCAAAACAGACTTCAAGGCAAAAAACATTTGTAGAGATAAAGAGGTCACAAAATAATGGTAAAATGCTCAATTTACCATGAAGACATAATTCTAAAGTAGTAAGCATCTAATAACACAGCTTCAAATTATATAAAGCAAAACGTGATACAAATTACATGAATAAATATGCAACTCACCCATTAGAATAGAGTAGCATAAAAATACAAGATACCTAACATTAAATTAAAAAAAATTTTTTTTGTAGAGGTTCCTGGGTGGCTCAGTCAGTTGACTGTCCAACTCTTCTTTTGGCTCAGGTCATGATCCCAGGGTCATGGGATCAAGCCCTGCATTGGGCTCCGCACTGAACATGGAGACTGCTAAGACTCCCATTCTCTCTCTCTCTCCCCCTCTCTCTCTCCCCCCACAATACCTCTACAGTCATGCTCTCTCAAGGGAAAAAAATTATAAAACTTCTGTGGAGAAAATTATAAAACTACCCAAGTGAAGCCTAGACTAAGGAAATAACATGTTTATAAATTAGAAGATAAAATACCATAAAGATGTCAATTGTATCCAAACTGATCTAGATTTAATACACTTCTAATCAAAATCCCAATTGAATTTTTGTTTCATTTCTTATGTTTTTGTTTTTTTCTGTGAGTATCAACAATTCGATTCTATATTTTTATATGAAAATGCAAAGATCAACACCAAGGTAGGGGTATTTACCTTACTAAAAAAAAAAAGCTTAATAATAAAGGTAGAGATATTAAATTAGTGTCATATTAGTGCAAGACTAGACAAATAGAAAAGTAGAAGAGAATAGAGAGACAGAAACAGACTCTTACATATATAAACCCATATATATATGTGTGTGTATATATATATGTGTGTGTGTGGCAGGTGGAATTACGTATCCAGGGAGAAGATGGACTTTTTAATAAATGGTGCTGGTTCAGTTGATTATTGGTATTAAAATAAAATGAAATCAGACGTCTACCTCTCTACACACAATCAATTCTAGGTGTATTAAGCCTCTATATATGGAAGGCGAAAAAGAGAAAAATGTAAATAACATAAAGAATATATTTTTGACTAAAGGTTAGGTAAGGTCTTCTTAAAGCAGAAAAATGTGAAGGCAAAAAGGAAAATATTAACATGAAGATTAAGAACATTTATTTATGAAAGGATACCAAAATACTCTCCCAAACTGAAAGAAGATATTTGCAACACGCGTAACTGACAAAGGATTAGTTTCTAAATTATATCAAAACTTCCTTAAGAAATTTTTGTATTCATAATAAACTCTTTTTTAAAGTGTTTAATTGAAATTCTAGTTAGTTAACATGCAGTGCAATATTTTGAACATTTTTAATTGAAATTTTTTAACTTAAAAAAAAAAAAACTCAGTTCACTCATTTCTCCCTCTCTCCACCCCTGCCTCTTGCAACCACTAATCTGTTCTCTGTATCTATAAGCTTCGTTTTTGTCTGTCTAGATTCTACATATTAGAGAGATCGTGTGGTATTTGTCTTTTTCTGGTTAACTTACTTCACTTAGCATAATTCAAGGCCCACCCATGTTATTGCAAATCGCAAGATTTCATTCTCTTTTTTGGCCAAACAATATTCCTTTGTACAGATACACCAAAATTTCTTTAGCCATTCATCTATTGATGGGAACTTAGGTTGTTTCCATATATCAGCTATTATAAATAATGCTGCAATGAACATGGAAGCGTATAAAAATTTTCAAATTACAGTTTTTGTTATCTTCAGGCAAATAGTAAGAAGTGGAATTGCTGGATCATATGGTGGTTCCATTTTTAATTTATTTTTAAGAGGGCTTCACACCCAGGGTGGAATCCAGTGTGGGCCTTGAACTCATGACCCTGACATCAAGACCTGTGCTGAGGTCGAAAGTCGGATGCTTAACCAACTGAGCCACCCAGGTGCCTCATATTTTTAATTTCTTAAGGAACCTCTGTATTGTTCTCCATATTGGTTGCCCCAGTTTACATTCCCAGCAACAATGCACGAGGATTCCCTTTTCTCCACAACCTCACCAACATTTGTTATGCTTGACTTTTTGGTAATAGTCATTTTATCAGGTCTGAGTTGATATCTCATTGTGGTTTTGATTTGTTTGTTCTTGATGATTAATGATGTTGAGCATTTTTATTTATTTATTTATTTTCAAAAATATTTTTATTTATTTCTAGGAGAGAGAGAGACAGCGTGAGCAGGGGAGGGTCAGAGAGAGAGGGAGTCACAGACCGAAACAGGCTCCAGGCTCTGAGCTGGCAGTCAGCACAGAGCCCAACGCAGGGCTCGAACCCACGAACCGCGAGATCATGACCCAAGCGAAAGTCGGACGCTTAACCGACTAAGCCACCCAGGCGCCCCCATGATGTTGAGCATTTTTAAATGTATCCATTTACCATGTGAATATCATCTTTGGAAAAATATCGATTTAGATCTTCTGCCATTTTTCAGATTATATTGTTTAGGGGGCACCTGGGTAGCTCAGTCAGTTAAGCATCTGACTCTTGATTTTGGCTCAGGTCACGATCTCACAGTTCCTGAGTTTGAGTCAGCTCTGTGCTGACAGTGCAAGGCTTGCTTGTGATTCTCTCTCCTCTCTCCTCGTCTCTGTCCCGCCCCTGCTCATTCACTCTCTCTCTGTCTCAAAATAAATAAACTTAAAACAATTTTTTTAATTGTTTGTTTTTTGTTGGTTTGTTTTTTGCTGTTGTGTTGGATGAGTTCTTTGTACATTTTGGATATTAGCCCCTTATCAGATATATGATTTCTAATTATCTTCTCCCATTTGGTATCTTGCCTTTTCATTTTATTGATGGTTTTCTTTGATGTGCATAAGCTTTTTAGTTCGGGGTAGACCCACTTATTTATTTTTGCTATTGTTGCTTTTGCTTTTGGTGTCAGATCCAAAAACTCATGGCCAAGAATGATGTCAAGGAGCTTGCCACCTATATTTTCTTCTAGGAGTTTTATGGTTTCAGGTCTTTTTATGTTTTATGTTCAAGTCTTCAGTGCATTTTAAGTTAATGTTTGTGTGTGGTGTAAGATAGTGGTGTAGTTTTATTCTTTTGCATGTGGCCTTTCAGTTGGCCAGCACCTTTGATTGAAGAGACTATCCATTCCCTATTGTATATTCTTGCCTCCTTTGTCGTAATTTAATTTACCATCTGTGCATGGATTTATTTCTGGGCTCCCTACTCTGTTCTAATGATCTATATGTCTGTTTTTATGCCAATACTATACTGTTTTAATTACTATAGTTTTGTAACATAGTTTGAAATCAGGGAACATGATGCTTCCTTCTTTGTTCTTCTTTCTCAAGATTGCTTTGGCCATGTGAGGTCTTCTGTAGTTCCTTACAAATTTGAGGATTGTTTCTTCTATTTATGTGAAAAATATCTCTGGAATATTTTTTAAATTTCTGTATTTATTTGAAAAAGAGAGAGAGAAAGAGAGAGCAAGTAGGGGAAGGGCAGAGAAAGAGGAGAGAGAGAATTCTAAGCAGGATCCACACTGTCAGTGCAGAGCCCAATGAAGGGCTCAATCTCACAATCTGTGAGATTATGACCTCAGCCAAAATCAAGAGTCAGACACTTAACTGACTGAGCCACCCAGGTGCCCCTGGCACTGGAATTTTGATAGGGATTGGATTGAACCTGTGTATTGCTTTGGGCAGTATGGACATTTTAACAATTTTCATTCCTCCAGTCTGTGAGCATGGAAGATCTTGACCCTTATTTACTTCCAATTTGTGAGCATGGGATATCTTTCCATTCATTTGTGTCTTCATCAATTTTTTTGACTGAAATCTTGTTAGTTTGCAATATACAGGTCTTCCACCTCCATGGTCAAATTTATTCCTAAATATTTTTTTTCTTTTTGATGCAATTATAAATGGTATTATTTACAGTTTTCTTAATTTCTCTTTCTCATGGTTCATTATCAGCGTAAAGTAATGCAACAGATTTTTGTGTATTGATTTTGTATCCTGAAAATTTTAGTAGTTCTAACAGCCTTTTAAATGGTGTTTTTAGGGTTTTCTATACATAATATCATGTCACCTGCAAATAGTGAGTTTTACTTCTTCCTTTCCAATGTGGATGCTTTTTTATTTTTTTTAATTTTAAATTATTATTATTTTTTTGCCTATTACTTTGGCTAGGACTTCCACTACTATATTGAATAAAATGGTATCCTTGTCTTGTTCCTGATCTTAGAGGAAAAGCTTTCAGCTTTTCACCATTGAGTGTGTTGTTATCTGTGGGCCTGTCATACATGCCCTTTATTATGCTGAGGTACATTCTCTCTATACCTGCTTTGTTGAGAATTCTCAACAATCAAAAATGGTTGTTGAGTTTTCTTCAGAAAAAGGAATGCTGTTTCTGTATCCATTGAGACGATCGTATGAGTTTTATCCTTGTGATGTACCACACTGATTGATTTGCAGATGTCAAACCATCCTTGCATCCTTGGCTTAAATCCCACTTGATCATGGTGAATGATTCTTTTAATTATTGAATTTGGTTTGCTAATATTTTGCTGAGGATGTTTGCATCTATGGAAATATCTGGCCTTTAATTTTCTTTTTTTGTAGCATCCTTGTCTGATTTCAGTATAAGGGTAATGCTGACCTCATAAAATGTGTTAGGAAGAGTTCCTCCTCTTCCGCTTTTTGGAGGAATTAGGGAAGGATTAGTATTAATTCCTCTTGGAATGTTTGGTAGAATTCACCAGTGAAGCCATCTGCTCCTGTCCCCTTTTTCTGTTGAGAGGTTTTTGGTTACTTATTCAATATCCTTGCTAGTAATCATTCTGTTCAGATTTTATATTTCATTATGATCCAGTCTTGGTAGGCTGCATGTTTTTAGGGATTTATCTAATTCTTCTAGAATTTCTATGAATAAATAAGTAAAAGACAGCTCAGTAGAAACAAAAGGCTTAATTTTCAAGCACTTCATCAAAGAGAAAACCTATTCAGGTGGCCAATAAACACATGAAAAGATGATCACATTCATTAGTAGTCAGAGAAATGGGAAAAAGTTACAAACACACACACACACAAACTCACATACACACCCCACACAACCACAAGAAGAAACAATTACCCAGTCATGAGACTGATGAAAATTGTAGTCTGACAAGATCAGTGGTAGAGACAACGTGGAGCAGTAGAAACTTTCATCCGTTCCTGGTTAGAGTGTTAATTGGTAATAATACTGTGGAAAATGACTTTTCCACTTATGGCTTTACCTCATATGGCAGAGACTGCTCATTGTCCCTCAAATCTATTCTCCCTTCTTGTTTTGGTAATATTTTCATGGGGTATTTGGCCCCTTAGTTTTCTCAGTCTCTTGCAGTTAGGTCAGATTAGTGGGGTATGAGTGGAAGTGATGCATGCCCATTTTGGGGTCATATACTTAAGTATTTATATGCTTGCGCTAGATTTCCTGCTTCTGCAGTGTGCACCCACAGACATGGAGTTAACCAGCTCTGTTGTTTTGGATGAGGGCAGCATCCTAGGAATGACCAGAGCAATGATTGAAGATGCCTGTGTGTCATCATGACTGTGGAGTACTGCTCCTCATGGGCCACTCCTCTGCCTGAAACTGCTCTTTTCGTCATTATGACATGAAGGAAAGTCATCTTCGATCTTATTTAAGCCAGTTTATTTTTGTTGTAGCAATCATATTAGCTCATCCATAGCCTTGAACACACCAATACTTTATGACCAGAAATTCTATTATTACTATAAAACATGGAAAAGCTGCTACATATGGGTGTCAGGTGAAATGAAAAGAATGTTTGGGGCGGCGATGCTCATAATAGGAAAAAAGTGAGGACATACTCAAATGTTGGTTGGTAGCAGAATGGATATATAACTTGTGGTATATTCAAGCAATAGAATACTCTCGGTGCGCGAAATATAACCACAAGCATCAGCATGGATGAGTCTTAAAAGCATAATGCAGAGAAAATGGAGCACTGAAGAATATTCGCATTTTTTCAATTATATTCTTTCATTTACAGAAGGTTTAAAAACAGGCAAAAGTCAACAACACACTGCTTAGGGATACAGGCACAAGTGACAAGCAGTGTCAAGAAGGACATCGGGACAATGGCTTCTGGGAGGGAATGGAGAGGAATGTGCTCAGTGGGCTTCTCCAATTTGAGTCTATGTATAGCCTGGGTCCTAGGAACACAAGTATTCATGTGATCATCATTCTTTAAACTGCACATATGTATTTTCATTCATCCTTTTTGTACACATGGTTATTTCACAGTAAAAAAAAATAATAATAAGAGAGAAACAAACAAAATTCAAAGTAGAAACACAATGGGTTCTCTCCTACCGAGACTCGACACCAAAATAAGAGCTTAAGAGTATGGAAACGGAAACAAACACATCTGCATATGATATGAATAGATTGCTAATGACACAATAGCAGAACCAAAATCAATATTGGAGGTAGTAATGATTAGAATGAATATGGTACAAACTAGAATCCTTATGTTGAGTAATGGTTCCTAACCTTTAGCCTGTCACAGGACACATAAAAATGGCATTGCTTGTAGGGAGTAGTGGGGGGAATGGACGAGGTAGCTCATGGCCTTAGACTGTGGGTGGAGCGGTTAAGGCTGCCCAGTCATGCCTCTACCCCGCCATCTGGAGGGCCGAGGACAATCACTATCTTTGCACTTTTAAAACAAGTTCAGGAGATTCTGATGAGGGTTTCCAACTGAAAAGCTTTCCTAAAAACGCCAAGGAAAAGAACAGAGAGAATAACATTCCATTAAAGAAAACATGCTTACTATGGAGGACAGAATATAGATTTGCAACCCATGATAGTGTTTCTGAAAAAGAAAAAAGAATCAACCCTGTAGATGCAATCATTCAAAGTATAGGTAAGAAACATGTTTGAGTTGAAAAAACAAAAGATTTAAATCTCTAGATGAGAGAAGCTCATTTTATTCAAGGGAAATTAATAAAATGCCACTTGTTAACTCATATTCTGGTGACACCTTTCAGTTTCAAGTTTAAAGAAAATAGCCTATAAATATTCATGGGGGGGTGGGGGGAGGGAGGAATAAGCTAAGTTAGCTCATTCAATTAGCAACAAACTAATATTAAGCTGGCTCCAGTCAGGACAAGGCATAGCGAAGTGAAGATGTTCTTTCCACACAAAAAGAAAAAACTCAAAGACACGGTCCAGTTTGCAAGAAATAAATCAAGATGAAGAACTAAAGAATGCAGTTTGCAAGAAATAAATCAAGATGAAGAACTAAAGAATGCAGAAGAAAAAGGTTGTGAGGTTAAAGATAACCATGTAGAAGTAGGTACAGGTAATTGCTATTCAAACGGTTACAAAATTAAAAGAAAAGCTAATTAATCAAAAATACTTTTATGTGATAAAATGAATCACATAATAATAATGTAGTTCTCTAAACAGAATAAAATTAACACAGATTGGAAGGAAGGGAGGGATATACTGATGAAATATAGGCTGAAATGACACTTGGGGGGAACAAAACCATGTGTAACCCCTTGTTTTACTCTGGGTTAAGACTTGAACTTGTTTAGTTACTGTTATTGTAACTGTGGAAATGTAATTTGATTTTACATTAAAGTTTACTGTTACAATACACATAATAAAAGCAACTGAAATGTGGTTCATATTACAAAGCCAGAACAAAGAGAAAAACCAATAGTCATAAAATAAGTTGACAAAACCCCCCCAAATATATCATTTATGCTGCTAAGTGCATACAGTTTCAGTTTGCATATTCTTTGTTTTTCAGTTTGCATATTAAATGTAAATGAGTGTCAGGTTAGATTTGAAAGACTAAAATCCAATCATGCTGTTACTTACCAGTTTGCAACTGGGGTGCCTGGGTGGCTCAATCGGTTGAGCATTTGACTTTGGTCAGGTCATGATGTCACGATTTGTGGGTTCAAACCCCACATCAGTCTCTGTGCTGACAGCTCAGAGCCTACAGCCTGCTTCGGATTCTGTGTCTCCCTCTCTCTCTGCCCCTCCCCCGCTCTCTCTTGCTCGCTCTCAAAAATGAATAATCATTAAAAAAATATTTTATACACACTAAAACTTTTTTAATTAAAAAAAGTTCACAACTGAAAGAAAATGATACAGCAATACAAAAATTGAGCGGAGCTAGTAAAATACAGACAAGAAGATAATACAGATAACCAAATTAATAACAGGCAAGTTAGACATCAAGGCTAGCAAGAACCTCATTGGCCACGAATGAAAAGTATAATGCATAGCAAAGATAGGACAGTGAAGAGTCTTCCGAGCTGACTGAGAAAACATCATGATATGTAATGTGAAGAAAAAGCGACAATTGTGGTGAGCTTTTACTTGCTAACTGTATCTGTCAGCTTGCTGTAGGGCAATAGCCTCAAAACTTGAAAAAGAAATCTTTGTCATTTATATTTAGTTAGGCCAGATATCTGGTAGCCACTCGGGTCTCTGGATTCTGAAATAAATCACTAGTTCTTAGACTCAGAACATATAATTTAACAACATCCCAATTAAACTTCTAGTGGATATGTTTTTTAAAGGAATTGATTTGCTGATTCTAAAACATATATGGAATTAGGGATACAGAATTGCCAAGACAATCTTGGAGACAAAGGATAAAATGGAAGGACTTGCACTACCTGGTTTAAAAACTTATTGCAAAGCTCTATTAGTTAAGGAGATATAGTATTGGCAAAAGGACAAATGGACCAATGGAACAAAACCGATTTTAGAAACAGATTCATAGAAACATTGTCAATTGAATTAGAACACGGGAACCAGTAAAATTCAATGGGAAAGGAAGATCAAAATCCCATCATAAGTATATGCAGAATGTGGGATACAGCCACGGCCACAGAAAACACAGTCTACCACAGAGAGAAGAGCTAAGTTGATCTTCATTAAAATTAAAAATTTCTAAAAACAAATTACAATTTTCTGACCTTCAAAAGATGCTGCTCTGAAAACAGAAGGAGGAACTGCAGGTGGGAATAAATATTTGAAATGTGTGTATGACAAAAGATATATCCAGAATATATAACAAAATACTATAACTCAATAATAATTTAAGAAAGACAAAAATTATTATTTAATG
This sequence comes from Crocuta crocuta, assembly GCF_008692635.1. Lineage (NCBI taxonomy): Eukaryota > Metazoa > Chordata > Mammalia > Carnivora > Hyaenidae > Crocuta > Crocuta crocuta. The sequence continues at coordinate 3,358,723 of NW_027531522.1, read as the reverse complement.
AATACAAAGTTTCATTTTTGTAAGATGAAATAGGTTCTGGAGATTGGTTTCACAACAATGTGAATGTACTTTATTAAACTGCACACTTAGAAATGGTAAAGATGGTGAATTTTAAGTTATGTGTATTGTGCCACAAAAATTTTAAAAGTCTCGAATAGTCCTTTTACAAAAGAAGATGTAAAGTTAATCCATAAGCACAGCAAAATACATGAACATCACTTTTTAAATATTTATTTTTGAGAGAGAGAGAGAGAGACACAGAGTACGAGTGTGGGAGGGGCAGAGAGAGAGGGAGACACAGAATCTGAAGCAGGCTCCAGGCTCTGAGCTGTCAGCACAGACCCCAATGCGGGGCTCAAATTCACGAACAGTGAGATCATGACCTGAGCCGAAGTCAGATGCTTAACTGATAGAGCCACCCAGGTGCCCCTTAGCATCATTAATTATTAGGGCATGCAAGTAAAAACTTCAGTGAGACATTATTTTAGGATGGCTTAACTTTACAAACTAACAAGATCACATTGGTGAAGACATGGAGCACAGGAACTCTCAAATGTTGCTGGTGGTTTGGTTACATGATAACAGCTACTCTGGAATATAAAGTTAAAAATATATATTCCCATGCACCAGCTATTCCAGTCCTACCTGAGGGTTACAAAAACGTACTCCCAGAAATAACTAGTACAAGAACGTTTGTAGCACCTTCCCCCGTCTCCCCCCAAAACAGCCCCTAACTGGAAACAGCCCAGGTATGCATCAGGAGGAGAACGAATAAGCAAATTTTTTTTCGTACAATAGGATGCTATTCAGCGATACAAAGAAACAATTGCTATAGACGCACACAGTCACATGGATGAATTTAGAGCACCATGCGGAGTAAAATGAGCCAGACAGAGTGAATGCACACTGTCTGATTCCACCTACATAAAATTTTAAGAGCGAGCAAAACTAACCTGTAGCGATAGAAATCTGTCCAGCATGGGGGATGTGACTACAGTATTGTCTGGGAAGGGATACAGGAAACTTCCAGGGAGGACAGAAATGTTCTCTATTTCTGCTATTTCCTTATTCATGTCTATCTTGTCTACTCTGTAAGTCAGGCACTATCCTAATCTCTGCCAGCAAAACAGTTTACGTGACAGATCAGTCTGTGATCTCAGGAAATGTACAGTCTATAAAGAAAAGAGCCCTATCTGTCACGTGCACGATCTCATTCCCAGCACGGAGCATGGTGCTTGGGACATGTTAACACTGAATAAATATTTGTGGAGTGGATGGGCGCTACCGCGCAGGGAACCAAGGAAAAATGTTAGTCACCCAATACTCACTCACTCCTCACTCCTCTCTTCCTCTCCACCCCATCTGTTTTATTTCAATATTTGCTCTCCACTTTGACCAGTGTCTCAAGGGCCTGTATACTGTGTGGATGTATGGATAAGGATCATGAGCCTGGAATCCCGGAGAAGTAATGGCACATGGATGTATTCTAGACCCGACAGAGCACCAGACTGGGTGCCCTCCTCCACAGTAAGAGAGATCTCCCATCATCTGGGGGCAGAGAAGAGACTCTTCTCAAGAAAAAGACTGGATCTATTAATATACTTAGACCAGTGTAATTCTGAGATTATAGAATTCTGTTTCATAAGAGCTGGCCAATTCACATTTGGACCAGACGGTTTTACCAGGTAATCCTAAAGTAGCCTGATTTTTGAGTAGCTCACCGATCTCACAGGTCCTCCAGTATTTTATTTGTCTAGGTGATTAAATGTCTGAAATGAGGATTCCTCCAACTGAACCTATAACCTTCAGGGGTGCTTGGGTGGCTCAGTAGGGTAAGCATCTGACTTTGGTTCAGGTCATTATCTCGCTGTTTGTGTGTTCGAGCCCCATGTCGGGCTCTGTGCTGACAGCTGGGAGCCTGGAGCCTGCCTCGGATTCTGTGTCTCCCTTTCTCTCTGCCCCTCCCCTACTTACACTTTCTCTCTCTCTCTCTCTCTCAGAACTAAATGAACATTTAAAAACATTTAAAAAAAAAAGAAACTGTAACCTTCAGTTGAGAAGAGGAAAAACCAAAAGGGGAAAATAAAGACTATGTAGTTTCATCTGTGGACGCCATTCTGTGGACATTTCAGGGGAGTCAATTATTAAAACCTCAGCAAGGCTCAGATTACCAGGTGTATTTCATTAAAATCAGAAACAATTTAATGTTACCTTGCCAGCATTCTTAAGTTCTTTCACCTCCTTGCAACAACTTAAATTTAGAAAATAGTTTTAGAGTAAAAACTGTTGAAAAAAATTTTGTAAAGAGTAATTTTAAATTGGAAGCCTCCTAAAGCAAGAGACTATGTGTTGTATTTCTTGGGCTCCTTCCCACAAACCTCACTTGTCCGAGGACACTTAGCACCCTGATGGGTGCACCAGAGTACGAACAGCACGCTACTTTTCTCAGGATTTGAAACGTACTGGATGTTTCTATACTGGACTTCATTTACCTTTATGAATGAAGCTCCCAAATAAAACATTAAGGAAACAGGTTAAAAAATAGTCTCTTTTAAAATTGGGCTTTATCTCCAGGTGACGTCTAGTATGAAAATGAATGGCTTGGTACTAGGAAAAGATTCTTTTACCTCCCTTTGCCCTTTCGAAGTGACTGGATACTTGGATCTGGAGCTTTGAGAATTCCTTACATTCCACGCGAGCCCACATGGTCAGACTGACAGCTCCTGCCCAGACAGTGTCCCTTGCCTCTATTATAGCTCAACTATGCTGTGCTGAAACAATTTGTTCACACGTCTATATCTCACATCAGATTGAGCTCCTTGGGGCCAGACCCTCTGTCTTATGTCCTTAGTATCTAGCAAAGTGACCGTCATGTACTATCTCCAGAATCTATAAGGACAGGGGTTCAATAAATGTTAAATAAGAATAGAAAGACATGTACAAATATCACCAAAGAGACAAGCAGTATCTAAACATCACGTGTACTCACGATATAATTGAAGGATGAATCGGCAAGTACTGCAAACTGACGAAACAATGTATGCCTAGTAAACATCTCATCTTTAAGGGCATGAAGGCTAAAATAAGAGAGACGGCAAAATTAAAACGGATAGAAATCATAGGATAAAGCAAATTAATATTATATTCATGTGGTTAGGAAGCACAATTTTCATTGTGAAAGAGAGACAAGTAAAATATTTAAAATGCCAGTGTTTTATGTTTGTTTATCTTTATTTTTTAAAAGATTTTATTTATTTTATTTATTTNTAAAAGATTTTATTTTTAAGTTATCTCCACACCCAACGTGGGGCTTGAACTCACAACCTTGAGATCAAGAGTTGCATGTTCCACTGACTGAGCCAGCCAGGCGCCCCTACTTTTTTCATTTTTAAAATTACATATTCCCAGTCCCGAAAAGGCACAGAAGCAGTGACAACACAGTATCAAAGAGCATCTTAGGAACCAGACTGTAGTTTTAAAAACATTTCTCCCTACAATGAACCTGGTTATCTTTCAGAAATGGCTGTTTTTAGACCTAAGGCAATAAATGTCCAAGTCGAACCCGGGGCATTTTATTGTTAAGGGAATCATCAAAGACACTGACAAAAGAATACAGTAGTCAACCTTGAGAGGGTTCCCATTGACTTAAGATTGGAGAAATTAAGCATCAAAAATAATTATTATAATGTACTGAAACACAACAAATATATTTAAAAATTTGGAAGTTCTTAGCCTATCCAGATTGCAAATGATGCTAAAAGTAGGAGATTCACTCTCAGGAAAGCATGTTCTGGAGACAAAGAGTATGCTGGAACTTTGGCTAGCTACTAGGAAGGAACACTAACAGTCACAGTATTGGGTCACCTGGGGGACTCAAGTCAGTTAGGCGTCCGACTTCAGCTCAGGTCATGATCTCACGCTTTGTAGTTTCAAGCCCCGCGTCGGGCTCTGTGCTGACGATTCAGAGCCTGGAGCCTGCCTCAGATTCTGTATCTCCCTCTCTCTCTGCGCCTCCCCTGATCACTCTCTGTCTCTCTCTCAAAATAAAACTTAAGAAAACATTTTTAAAGGGTCACAGTATTCAATCACATGGAGGGATCTTAGAAGAGATTGGGTGTGTCTCATGGGTCAAAACCCAATGAGACACCACGTCCTAATTACTAAGAACTAAAAGACAATAACAAATGTTGGATAGGACATAGAGAAATGGGGACCCTCATACATTGCTCGTGTAACTGTAAAATGATGCAGCCACTTTGGAAAACATTTTGGAAGTTTCTCAAAATGTTAAACATGGATTTATTAGAAGACCTAACAATTTCTTCCTAGGTACATACCCCAGAGAACTTAAAACATATGCTCACACCAAAACTTGTCCCTGACTGTTAATAGCAGCATTATATACAGTAGCCAAAAAGTGGAAATCATTAAAATGTCTAACCACTGAAGAATGGGTGAACAAAATGTAGCATATCCATGCAATGGAATATTGTTTGGCAACCAAAAGTAATGAAATACTGCTACATTATACAACATAGATAAACTTGAAAACATTAAGTGAAAGAAGCCAGTCACAAGAGGCCATATATTGTATAATTCCTTATGTACGAAATGTTTAGAACAGGCAAATCCAAAGAGACAGAAAGTAGGTCAGTGTTTGCCAGTGGCTGACAGTGATGGCGATGGGGAGTGAGTGCTAATGGATATGGGGCTCCTTTTTGGGTTGATGAAAATGTTCTGATGTAGAGAGTGGTAATTACGGTCCAACTCTGTGGATACACTATAAACCACCCTTTAAAATAGGGTGATTTTGTGGGAGTAAGTAGGTGGCATCCAACTCTTGGTTTCAGCTCAGGTCATGATCTCACACTTTGTGAGATCGAGCCCCATGTCAGGCTCTGTGCTGCCAGTGCAGAGCCTGCTTTGGATTCTCTCCCCCCACCCGCCCCTCTGTACCTCCCCTACTTGTGTGCTTTCTCACTCTCTCTCAAAAAAATAAACATTTTTTAAAGGTGAGTTATGGTATGTAAACTATATGTCAGTAAAGTTGTTACAATAAGTTATTTTATATGCTAAAAAATTGGGACCTTATGAAAAAAGAAGAGAAAAGCAGGGCAATAATGACCTAAATATCACCATGTTGAAGAAAATAAAGAAAAGGGTTGGTAAAATGGATAAAAACAATGACATATTTCAGCAGAGAACTGGAATCTTCTTTTAAAAAGTGAGTAGTCATCTTAGAGCTGAAACAATCATATATGATAATAAGAGCTCAACAGATGGGTTGAATAGTAGAATGGATACAGCAGAACATAGGATTGTTAATCTCAAAAGAAGATCAACATGTATATATATGTATACACACACACACACACACACACACACAAAGTGAAGCCCAGAGAGAGAAAAAAAAAATAGGAAACACCAGACAAAAGCCCAAGAAAGATGTAGGCCATAGCTAAAGGAACAACTCACATATAATTAGAATTGTAGAAAAGGAAAGGCTGATAGTTGATAAGTCTCAATATCTATAATGGAGGTCAGTACTCGATGCACTGGCATCATTAACACACTGAGAAAAATAACTCCCAGAACAGAATTCTCTACTCAGAGAAAATATTCTTCAATAATGAAAGTAAAATAAAGACATTTTCCTATAAAGAAAAGCTGACAGAATTATTTGCCAGCAAACCTGTATTAAAAGAAAAACTAAAGAGCCCTGACCCAACAGCAAGAAAATGATCCCAGATGGAAACACACTGAAAACAGGAAGAAATGAAGAGCTCACAGAGTAACAATGTGGGTGAGTGCAAGTGAATACTGACTATGCCAAACAATAATTGGAAGGTCTGATGGTGTTAAACATTTATATGGAATCAAAATGAAAATGTAGAAGGGGTTAAATGGAGTTAAAATATCCTAAGTTTCTAGAATTTTTTCTTTTTTTTCTTGAAATGTAATGGACATACATGATCCTATTAATTTCAGATGTACATGATAGTGATTTTAAGGTCCTAGAATTCTTGGGAAGTATCAAATAGAAATTTGTAGAAGACTGTGATAAACAAAAGATGTGGGTTAAAATTTCAGAAAGAGTAAAGAAAGGATAACTAACAAGTCAATAAAAGAAAATATGGAATAAAAATAAGTTGATTAATCCAAAAGAAGGTGAAAAGGAGAGAAAGAGAAACAGTCTGGCTAAATAGGAAAAAAAAAATGTATTAAGTGATAGATTAACCCAACAATACCAGTAATCTCACTAAAAGTAAATGCAGTAGGCCAATTAAATAAATAAGACTGGCAAATCAGATTTAAATCCAGCTCCACACTGCTTAAAAGAGACACATTCAATATAAAAACAACATAGGCTGAAAGAAAAAAGGTGGAAAAAATGCACCATTCAACCTTAATCAAAAAGGAGTGATACAGTTTTATTATTATTAGATGAAGTAGACATTTTTACAAATGAAGGAAGCATTTTTACAGATAAAGAGGAATGGCTCGTAATGATACACATAAATGATAACTTCAGAAGAAGATATCATGATTCTAAATTTGTAAGTATTCAGCAACATAGCCACAAAATATTTAATGAATTGGTTGTTATTTAAAGCCTTCCTTCAGGGATGGCAAACAAACTCATAAAAATATGTTCAATCATTCCTCACCATCAGGGAAATGCAAATCAAAACCACAATGAGGGGCACCTGAGTGGCTCAGTTGATTTCAGCTCAGGTCATGATCTCGCTGTTCCTGAGTTCAAGCCCCACATCAGTCTCCACACTACTGGTGTAGAGCCTGCTTCAGATTCTCTCTCTCTCTCTGACTCAACCCACCTCCCACATGCTCTCTCTTTCTCAAAATAAATAAATAAACTTAAAAAAAAACACAATGACATATCACCTCACATCTGTCAAAATGATTAAAATCAACAACACAAGAAACAACAGGTGTTGGCAAGGAAGCAGAGAAAAAGGAACGCTCATGTACTGTTGATGGGAATGCAAAGTGGTGCAGCCACTGTGGAATACAGTGTGAAGGTTCCTCGAAAAGTTAAAAATAGGAGCACCTGGGTGGCTCAGTCGGTTAAGCATCCAACTTTGGCTCAGTTCGTGATCTGGTGGTTCATGGGTTTGAGCCCCACATTGGGTTCTGTGCTGACAGCTCAGAGCCTGGAGCCTGTTTCGCATTCTGTGTCTCCCTTTCTCTCTATCCCCTGCTCTGTTCGCACTCTGTCTCGCTCTGTCTCAAAAATAACTAAACATTAAACCAAAAAAAAAAAAAAAAAAAAAAAAAAAAAGAAAGCAAAGCAAAGAAAAAAAAGAGTTAAAAATAGAACTATCCTATGATCCAGTAATTGCACTACTGGGTATTTACCCAAAGAATACAAGAACACTAATTCAAAGAGATACATGGGCCCCTATGCTTACAGAAGTGTTATTTACAACAGCCAAGCTATGGAAGCAGCCCTGTCCACCAAATGACGAATGGATAAAGAAGATGTGGTCTATATATACAGTGGCATTTTACTCAGCCAAAAAAATTAAATCTTGCCATTTTCAACAACACAGATGGAGCTAGAGGGTATGCTGCTAAACGAAATAAGTCAAAGAAAGACAAATACCATATGATTTCACTCATATGTGAATTTAAGACACAAAACAAATGAGCAAAGGGGAAAGAGAGAGAAACACACCATGAAACACACTCTTAACTTTAGAGAACAAACTAAAGTTTATGGGGGGAGGGGATCGGTGACAAATGTCATGGGGATTAAGGGGTGCACTTGTAATGAGCACTGGGTGTTGTATGGAGCTGATGAATCATTATATTGTACAACTGAAACTAACATAACATTGTATGTTGACTAACTGGAATTAAAATAAGAACTTAAAAAAATAAAATAAAACCTTCCCACAGAGAATGATAAACATTAACTTCAGGATAGATGTTACACTGGAGGAAGAAGAGACACTAGGCACCAGATGGGCACACAGCAGCTACAAAGCTACCACGAATACGTTATCTTTTAGTGAAATACACATGTTCACTATATTGCTATCTTTATACTATACTAGTAGATCTTAAGTATTCTTCTGTGTATATCCAACATTGAACAAAAAAATTTTTAAACACACAAAGAAAATAAGAGTAACGTGTTTTTTAGGGTCAGAAAGAAAGACCCGTGTCCATGCCTGAGATCTCCCACTCTTTAGCTATTCTGACAAATTCCTCAACTTTCTTTGAACTGGAGTTTTCTAATAAGAAAAGTAGAGTTAGTAATTTTAACTTCCTCCTAAAGTTTCAATAAGGATCTGATGCATGTAAAATGATTACCATTGTCTCTGGCACTATCTGGTAGAGTAAAACATTAATTGTATACATTTAACACACACATAACACACTAACACACAACTAGCAGCTGCCATTTTGAATGCCGTGAATGGCATGCCCGCTGTGACTCTCCCCCTCCCCGTGAGTAGATTTCTATGAGAGGAGATGTAAATCTCTCTTGAAGAAACATCGGTGACTTTTCTAGCTGAAGAGATGAATTGCCCAACTCACTTCTGTTCCTTTTGGTGCTACGTATTCTCTTCCTTGTCAGCGTGAAGTGTCAATCAGAGTTACAGTAGTGGTAGCCAATTCCTACTTTTCCTTCTGACAGAAATTCAACTAGTACTTATACATACTTGTTAAGTGAATGAATAAACAAAAAAAGACAAATTAATTGTACTGTACACTGAGTATGAAGATAGAAGGCTGTGAAGATCCTGGCCCAGATTCTCATGTGCTTATATTGTCTTGAACATGTTCTCCCTCTTTTCTTCCTCTTCTCCATCTCCATCTCCGTCTTCTTCTCCTTCTCCTTTCTTTCCCCCTTCCTCATCCCTTCCCCTCCTCCTCTTCCTCCTTTTAATTTCAGCTGTCACTTTATTGCAAGATGGTAGAATCAATTGCAAATGTAAACTATATCTTGGCCATCTTTAGTCAAGCAACAAATTTTATTAAAAGCAAACTGCTCATGAGAGACTCTTGAATGATAAGAACAAACTGAGGACTGATGGGTTTGGGGGCGAGGGGGGAGATGGGCATGGAGGAGGGCACTTGTGGGGATGAGCCCTGGGGGTTATATGGAAACCAACTTGACAATAAACTATTTGTAAAAAAATAAAAAATAAAAAAATAAAAATAAAACCATTAAAAAAATTTAAAAATTTTAAAAATAAAAAAATAAAAGCAAACTGCTCATTCAAAAGTGATCATGGAGCAACTCAAAATACAGAGCAACAAGGATGAAAAGCATCTCCCTGGCCAGTAGATTGTTTTAGCCTTCTCACTATGTAAAATTCAAACTTTTTAGTTTTAGGAGAGGTTAAGTGTAACTTCAGTAGACAGCAGTACGGAAAGATTTTGCCACATCGTTTTGCCACATTGACCAGTCTCCTTGGTCAATTGCTTCTAGCTGTCTCCACTGAGATAGATGCATTGCTAGAACTGGCTGTGCTTGAGCCTTCTTTGAGAGCAGCTTTAGATCTGCAGTGCACTTGGCCATTGTCTCCTTTCCCTGCTGTGTAGAGATGCTCTCTGCACCGCATGCTTCTCCATCCAGTTTATCATGTGCTCTTGTTCCCCTTGATGCATCATGTTCTGCACAGAGATTTAACAGTCCAGATGATTCTTTACTTCCTTGTGTACTCTATGCAGCCGTTCCTGGTAAGTAAGCTCCAGTGTTATTCCTTGGGACATCAAAGAGATAATGGCATTTTTGAACCTAAGGCCTGCTGTGACTTCTGCATGTCATTTGGATCTTGGGTCTGTTTGATGGAAGTCTGTTTCACCTCTTCTAGTTCGGCAATTTTTTGTTCATTGTGTTTATCAGCAAATTCTCCAGTAAAGGCACCATATTTTTTAACTACATAGATAAGCAACCATTTTGTTGATTGCAACAACCATATTGTCGATCCAGCAGAGATGGTCTCTGCAGTAAACACACGTATTTCTTGGGACAGAAAATATAAGATAAGCCCCGTTCCAAGCACATAGGGTCCTGTTATGCCAGTTCTGGGATAGAGGAACTGGAAGAATTCCTCTGGGATCGGCCCAGAATGAAGCCACCTCCATATTCAGGAAGAGGTGATACAGGGGCAGGGCTTGGCTGCCGTGTGTGAGACACTTGTTGCCTTCCTGTATGCTGGACCGAGGCGGCCTGTGTTCTCCAGACAGGCGGCACTACCTGGGATGGCAGTCAGCGAGGGTTCACGAAGCAGTCTCCGTGTCCTAGGCGGGTTTTCCTCCTTCTTACCTTAAGACATGTGCGACTGTCAGTGATGTACCATGGCGCTCACTCTCCAGGAGTTTTGCTGGTACCTGAGCCGATGATTTCCTGCTCATCAGCCCAGACTGCGGCAACTTCAGTGACCATTGCCACCATCCAGTGGGCGGAGTTACCCCTTCTGCCACTGTGTCTGAACCTCAGCCTTCCAGGGGAGATGCAGGGGAGAACTCTTCCACGTTTGTTTCTTCCACAGACCCTTTCCTCAGCCCTAGAGGCAGAAGCTGCTTTCTACATTACGTTACCCCGCTATTCTTTAGAGTTTTATCTACCTCCTTTAGCAGTTAACCACCTTCTATTAGTTAATACATCTTGTTCTTAAAAATTTCCCTGTTCAGGGACGTCCTGATGAAACACCCTGGCTGATTCACCCAGCATGCTCTATTTTTCTCTACCCACACTCACTCTTAGCTGATCTCATTAGTCTCATGGCTTTACCTATTTTTTATTTTTTAATGTTTATTTTTGAGAGAGAGAGAGACAGAGCATGAGTGGCGGAGGTATATAGAGAGGGAGACGTAGAATCCCAGGTAGGCTCCAGACTCCAGGCTCCAAACTGTCAGCACAGAGCCCAACTTAAGGGGCTCAAAGTCATGGACTGTGTACCGCAAGATCATGACCTGAGCTGAAGTCGGATGCTTAACCTACTGAGCCACCCAGGTGCCCCTGGTCCCATGGCTTTAAATAACACCTACACTGGGTTATTTGGCTGGCTCAGCTGGTAGAGTATGTGACTCTCGATCTCAGGGTCATGAGTTCAAACTCCATGTTGGGCATGGAGCCTACTTAAAATACATACAGGGGCATCTGGGTGGCTCAGTCAGTTAAGTGTCTGACTCTTGATTTCAGATCAGGTCATGGTCTCATGGTTTGTGGGTTCAAGCCTCGTGTTAGGTTCTGTAATGACAGTACAAAGCCTGCTAAGGACTCTCTCTCTGCCTCTCCCCCTTATCTCTCTCTCAAAATAAATAAATAAAATTTAATAAAAACTACATACATACATACATATATACCACCTATACTAATGCATCTCAAATCTGTGTATGCAGCCTAAAATTTCTTCCGAACTTCAGACTCATATAGTCATGACTGACTATCTGACATGTATTATGAGGCAACTAATAGGCATCTTAAACTGATATCTAAAACTGAAGTGTTTTCTCACTGACATGTGTCCCTATAGGACAGGGCAGGGGTGGGGGGCCTGGGTGGCTTAGTCGGTTGAGCGTCCGACTTTCGCTTAGGTCATGATCTCGCGGTTCGTGGGTTCGAGCCCCGCGTCGGGCTCTGTGCTGACTGCCAGCTCAGAGCCTGGAGCCTGTTTCAGTCTGTGACTCCCTCTCTCTCTGACCCTCCCCTGCTCACGCTTTCTCCCTGTCTCTCTCCTAGAAATAAATAAAACATTAAAAAAAAATTAAAAAAAAAAAAAAAGGACAGGGCAGGGGTTTAGAAGTGGTGGCCGCGGAAGATGTTTCTAGTAAGGTGATACTGAAGTGAAGACCTGAAGTGAATGAGGAAGCAAGCCATGAGGTTGTCTGGAAGAGCATTCCAGGCAGAAGGAACAGCAGGTCAAAGGTCCTGGGATGGGCGCTTTCCTGTGTGAACTGGGCTTGCTTGTCTCAGTGGGAAGCACTCCATCTTTCCTGCCCCTTCGCTAAGACCCTGGTGTCCATCCTCGATGTCTTTCTCTTTCACCTCCTTTTTTTATTCAAAAAGGTTTTTTTTATTCTTTATTTATTTTTGAGAGACAGACTGCAAGACAGAGTGCCAGCGGGGGAGGAACAGAGAGAGAGGGAGACAAAGAATCCAAAGCAGGCTCCAGGCTCTGAGCTGTCACCACAGAACCCAACTTGGGCCCCGAACTCGTGAACCGTGAGATCATGACCTGAGCCGCAGTTGGATGCTCAATCGACAGAGCCACCCAGGTGCCCCTTTCTCTCTCACCTTCTGTGAAATCTTTCAACAATCCTATTGAGGCTACTTTCAAAATATATCCAAAATGCAATCATTTCTCAATGCTACTGCTCCCTTCCCAACCAGATCACCATCATGTTCTGCCTAAGAGTGGATAATTATTTACAGAACTCCTAACTTTACTTTGGACTTCTCTATAATCAACACAGAGGTCAGAGTAATGTTTTTAAGATATAAAATAAGACTGGGTTTCCTCTTCAATGGCAAAGACTCTCTGATGAAGTTTTAGGGCACAAATTCAATATTCCGAATATTAACAAATAAAGGGAGCTGAGCACTTATCTTGCCTTCTTTGTATAAACTATAGTTTAGGGTAACCAAAGAGTTGCGGGAACATTTTTAAAATAGGATTTTAGCTAAATAAATGGAAAAAGAAAGAGGGAATTAGAGTATCACTAACTTATAACCCCTAATAAAATAGTGGATCATAGTTCACATCCATTGATGGATGCTCAAATTATTTGGAGAAAGGTCAAAATAATACAGCCACATTCACTTAACTGCCTAATGATGTGATACAACAGGAATTACATAACACTGCCAATGAAGTAGTCTTGCCTGAAATATTGAACATAAATCTAATCAAGCCTCCAGATTTAAAAATAAGTTTATAGAGAATATAGGGACAGAAGAATTGTTAAATGACCACACACACACACACACACACAATTAGCCAAATCCAGAATGTGGGACATTCTATATAACAAGTGGGCATATTTTTCTAGCAAGTCAATGGACCAGAATGTGGAACTGTTGTAGGGGGAAAAAAAGGATTTAAGGGACATAACCCTCCGGTGTAGTGGTCCATCTTATCTGGATCCCACTTTAAATGAACAATTTTAAAAGATGCTTTTGAGATAATCAAGAAACTTTGAATATGATTAAATAATACCAAAGAATTTATATTACTATTAGGTGTGACAATGCCCAGCCCAATAAAAGAGAAAATTTTCTTATTAAAATAACGTTAGCTATTCCCGTTTCAGAGGGAAATTCCAAATCTTCTCCCTCATTGACCTCTTACACCGCTAGCTCCTCCTCATTCCATTCCGGCGACCTGGCCTCCTAACATTCCTTGAACACACAGGAAAGTTCCTGACCCAGGGCCTTTGCACCTGTTATTCTTTCTGCTTGGACTGCTCTTCCAGACTACCACATGGCCTGCTCCCTCATTCAGTTCAGGTCTCCACTCAAATATCACCTTACCAGAAACATCTTCCCTGACCGCCACTTCTAACCTAGCAAGCCCTGCCCTGCCCTGCAGGGTTACAAAGGGCCATATAAAATATCATAACGGGACATTTTACGTATTTGCTTGTTTATTGTGTTTCCTCCCAATAGAAGGTAAGTTCTGTGAGGGCAGAGACTTGGCTATTTTGTTTACTGTGCTATCTCCAGAATCTAAAAGTGAAACTAACCTCAATGGGCTGCTGTTGGGGGCGTGAACTGTTACAGTGATT
>NW_027531522.1:3338597-3344913 GCF_008692635.1 Crocuta crocuta | reverse complement strand
GTTTAACCGGACTAGGATGACCATGTGATTCATCATCTGATTCCGGACATATGTGAGAATGAAAGGAAATGCTATTAATAATTATACTTGGCAACCAGCTTAAACCAGAATCAGTCCAGACAAATCAAGACACGTGGTCATTGTGACAGACCCCAACCAGCCTCCTCCTTAGGTACCAGAGGAAATCCTGCCAAGCCTTAAGAGGAAATGGAGTAACTGGCAGCTGGTGAAAACCTGACTGACCACCAGAAAAGGAGTAGATTAGTAACACAAGGTAAAGACATTCTACGGGGGTGTCTAGGTGGCTGTTTGTTAAGCATCCAACTCTTGATTTTGGCGACGCAGGTCATGTTCACAGGGTCATGGGATAGAGACCCACATCGGGCTCTGTGTTGGGCAATGAGCCTGCTTAAGATTCTCTCTCTCTCTCTCTCTCTCTCCCTCTCTCTCTCTCGCTCCCCCTTTACCCTCCACCCCAGCTAGCACTCTTTCGCTCTAAAAAAAAATAAATTTAAAATTAANTCTCTCTCTCTCTCTCTCTCTCCCTCTCTCTCCCTCTCTCTCTCTCGCTCCCCCTTTCTCCCCAGCTAGCACTCTTTCGCTCTAAAAAAAAAATAAATTTAAAATTAAACAAATTTTTAAGAAGACATCCTATGGAATATTATGCAGTAGCCAGAGAAAATGGGCTAACTGATATATAGAGGGTAGTTATGGATGTAATTCTTAAAAAATAGTGTAGTATAGTCTTCAATTTTATAAAATTATAGGAATGACTTCATTGTTTTAGATACAAAAATGAAGATATGCCCGCGACCCTATCAGTTTGAGATTTCATTCAGTTTAACAGTTTCACAGCAGGCTTCTTTGAGATTAACCCTTTTGTTGCAGATATATTAGCAAAGTAGACAATGTGGATCTTTCACACAATGTAACTTTGCTAGATGAAGATGACTGCTTGGCAAAGAGATCTATTTCCAAATAACTCAAAGTATCTCTTTTGGACAGTAGGCTGGCTAAACTAAGAAGAGGGCTTTGGGCTGGCATATTTAGGAATGGATAAATATACTCCAAGAAGTATACTTTCATTTGCTAAAAAGAAAGTATACTTTCATTTGCTAAAAAGAAAGTATACTTTCATTTGCTAAAAAGAAAGTATACTTTCATTTGCTAAAAAGAAAGAAGTAAACTTTCATTTGCTAAAAAGTGAAGCTGGAAAATTCAGATAGATCTAAGTTCTGAGTTTTGTTTGGTGATCTTAATAGCCTGCTCTCCACACTCGGCCCAGGAAGCTGCGAGAATCAGGGGGAAAAAGGATTGCTACATTCCTTCTGAGATTCGGGGACCCCGCTCCAAGCTCTACCTCATACCTCCACACCCTCTCTGTCCCGGCGCTCCCAGTTACCTCTCATTCTTCATCCCACGCCTCTGAACAGCACCTTCAGACTGACACCTACGTTTGGTTGTCTGCTTAGCTTTATTTGTCTCCTTTTTTTTTTAAATTACATTTTATTTTTTGGAGGAGTTTTAGATTCACAGAAAATTGAGAAAGATGTACAGAGGTTTCCCATATACTTCCTGCCCCCATGTGTGGATAGCCAGGGACAGCCTCCTCCACCGTTAACAGCCAACAGAGTGGTACATTTGTTACAATCTACGAACCTTACACCGACACACTGTTATTATTCAGAGTGTGTAGTTTGCATTAGGGTTCAGCCTTGGTCGTGTACATTCTATGGTGTTTTGTTTTGTTTTGAGTAGGCTTCATCCCCAGCACTCAGGCCAACCGTCAGCTTAAACTCACGACCATTAGACCAAGAGCTGAGCTGAGATCGAGTCAGATGCTTAACCAACTGAGCCACCCAGGTGCCCCTCTGTGGGTTTTAACAGATGTATAATGGCATATGCCTACATGTCATACAGGGTAGCGTCACTGCCCCCCAAACCCTCTGCGCTCCACTGATTCGTCTCCCCCTGCCCCCAAACCCTAGCAACTATGGATCCTTATATTGTCTCCATGATGATACCTTTTCTAATACGTCGTATAGAATCATAGTCTTTTCAGACTGGCCTTTTTTTCAATTAGTAATATGTGAAAACTTCAGGTTCTTCCATGCCTGGTAGCTCATTTCATTTTAGTGCTGAATAATACTCCATCCTCTGGATAAAAGACACCTTGTTGCTTCCACGTTTGGGCAGTTACAAATAAAGTTGCCGTCAACATCCATGTCTGTTTGACTTTTGATTCCAACTCCCTTCGCTTCCCACCCTGGGAGGCTGTGCCTTGGATCACCATCAGCTGAACACTCCCAACGTCAGGAGTCAACCCCACACCATCCCCTCACCTGTCCAGGGCGAAGCTTCTGAGAAGCCTCAGGACAGCTGAATTGAGAGGAAGGGACAAAACTCAGAAAAAACACGGAGTGCCCAAGCCTCCAGATTTATTCTGATTTGGCTCTGGCAATTGTTGTGGAACTTGGGTTTCACAGACAATTAAAAATGAGTGGGTATACCCGTGGCAATGAGAGACAAGATTTCAAGGGCTGAATCTTCTTCCCTACCTCCCCCCACCCCCCGACCACACCCTGACGTGGGCTGAGAACAAAGATACAGGAGCCTCAGCCTGTCAGGGGTGACACTAACGAAACCGGGCACGGCAGGTGTACCGTGACATCAGAGGCAAGCTAGACACCGGAGAAGGGAGAGATGTGGAGAGAGAAGGGGAAGGGAGCAGCTCGAGTTTCTGTTTATCTCACCTCCCCTGCCTCCCACGTCCAAGACCGAAGGGTTTTATAAGGGGTTTGAAGTGAGGGGAAGAAGGAGGGAAAACATAGAGTAGAGCGAGCCTGCACCGGACACTTGCTACCCGCAGTTCGCAGGTGGGCAATCTCCCTGGATGGTTCTCTGGAGCTTCTGCGCAAGCGGAGAGGAGGGGCGAGGGAAGGGGTGCGGACAGACACCTCTTAGACATGCGCACTCCACAGTGATGGGAGAAGAGCGTGCGTGCGAGTTATCTGTGACCTGGCAAGCGTGATGCTCAACGGTGGGTGTGGCCACCCCAAGGCCTCAGCAGGCGGATCAGGGGGACGGTTCAGATGGGTGTCTGGGATCGAGGCAGGAGAGGCGGCATCCTTGTGGCACCAGGAAGATGGGGATCTATTCTCGTGCCCATGGGCCCCACCTGCACACCGTCTGTGTCGAGAGAAGCGACACTGCTGGCATCAGCAGCCAGCTGTACTGGGCCCGCCACGCTACGACGAAGGACTAGCCCCTGCCCTTGCCAGCACCGCTTAGTTTCCATCTTCCTGGAGATAGAGCCAGCTCCGCAGAGACAGAAAAGGAGCTTGGAGAGGAAGCTCTGAATTGGGCCGGAGCTGAATCTAAATCATGAATTGGCTGAGAAATTGTTGGATTTGGCGGTTACCTTGGCTGGCCAACGTGAAGTTCTTCCTCTTCAGAACAAAATGATGGCTCCCAATCTAAGAAATGCTCCACGAAGCGAAAGGACCAGTTTAGCGATACAAATCTGCGACTGTACAGTTGATCTCCATCCCCCACCATGACGCAGCACTCGGGATATATACACTCTCTATGTTATATATCACCTCGAACGAACACTTGGTGAGGAAACCACACCAGAGAGGCATGCATTATGCTCCAATAGTACGTCCCAGTTAGTCGATTAAATGAGAAAACACAGACACTAGGCAACCATATTTCTCACTCTTGACAATATTTAGAAAGCAACATAGAGTCAAAATGATGAATATGATTGTCAACATCCTAACAGCAAATCAACCTGAAGTCAAGCTGAGACATTCTTGTAAATGGTCTTTGAAATATAGGATGAATCCCATTGGGACAGAGATAAGGTAACTATTAAGGATGAACGTGAACCCCACAGAAATAAGTAAGGGGAAGAGAGTCTACTCAGTTTCAGAGAGTCTCCAAGATCCATGTTTGGGGAAATGAAATTGAGTGCATATTCAAGCTTTCCTTTGTTCTCAGCCTCGTGTTTCACCTGGATCTATAGTCTATCCTTATAATGACTGTACGAGGTGGTTGGGGCAAGTGTTAATAAGCACATTTTCCAGAGCACAGAGTGTCATCAGCATAGATGCGAAGTGCAAGCAGGAGCCCAAAGCAGAACGTTTTATGCGAGGAGATCTTTCTGTCACATCTGATGATATCTCTGCTATCACGTGGGTTCTCAGGGTACCGCCTGGGATGATGTCAGTGTAATGTACACAGCTCTGTACTGAAATTTATTTTCTCTCTCTTCTACACACACACAATAATAGTGTACGCTTATGAAATGCTGTGCAAAGGTAGGGCATTATCATCCTATGGAATCATGTGTGTCTCATGCTTGACCTGTGACATCAGACCAACACTCAATCGATCCTGTCTTGAACACTGCTTGACTGTGAGAAAATCTTGCAAAGGAACTTTCAACATGCGATAAAGAAGAGAATCCGGGGGGCATTATGGTCAGAAACAAGAGGGTCACATAGAGATGTGTTAGATCAACACGCTAGGACTAGGAAGAAAATAGGCATTTCTTTGGTGTTGTTTTTAGCCTTCCAGAATTTTATAGTGTTCTCCAGAATTTTGCACTTTTTAAAAAAATTTTTTTATGTTTATTTATTATTGAGACAGAGAGAAACAGAGCATGAGTGGGGGAGGGGCAGAGAGAGAGAGAGGGAGACACAGAATCTGAAGCAGATTCCAGGCTCTGAGCTGTCAGCACAGAGCCTGACGCGGGGCCTGAACCCACAAACCACGAGATCATGACCTGAGCCAAAGTCGGACGCTTAACTGACTGGGCCACCCAAGCACCCCAGAATTTTGCACTTTTAAAAAGATGGAGGTGATATCAGGAAGATGAATTAAAATGATTATGTGAGTTGGGGCACCTGGGTAGCTCTCAGTTGGTTAAGTGTCCAACTCTTGATCTTGGCTCAGGTCATGACCCCACAGTTTGTGAGTTCGAGCCCCAATCGGGCTCTGCACTAATGGTGCGAAGCCTGCTTGGGATTCTGTCTCTCCTTCTCTCTGCCTCTCCCCACCTTGTGTTATCTCTCTCTCTCTCAAAATAAACAAATAATTTTTTAATTAAAAAAATGATTATGCAACTGAAAAATAGATCTAGGGCTGTTTTGTCTGTAAAAGGGTAGAGGACCCAGGATATAACACAGTTTTACAAAGAAGGTATAGACCAGTTATATATTATCATGTGCAAAGGCAACCAAAAAATTGTTTTAAAAGCTCTTTGAAGGAAGATGCCTGTGTAGGTCCAATTAAACCAGATATCAAGAGAGCCTGTGTGTCCTGTTAATCCCTTAAAGTTGAAATATGGAGATAGGGACTGAAATCAGAGTCTTGAATTATTTTTTCTTTGAAGTGACTTCAACAACTCTTCTATTATAGGCCAGTTATTTTGCATTTCTTGTTAAAAGTGTATGCTGGCATTTTGTATTAATTAATACGTACAGAAAACTTCAAGGCTCCCAATTCCCTTAAAAGATGATTAGTCAGGGCACCTGGGTGGCTCAGTCGGTTAAGTGTCCGACTTTGGATCAGGTCATGATCTCACGGTTCGTGGGTTCGAGCCCTGCATGAGGCTCTGTGCTGACAGCTAGCTCAGAGCCTGGAGCCTGTTTCAGATTCTGTGTCTCCCTCTCTCTCTGCCCCTCTCCTGCTCCTGCTCTCTCTCTCTCTCTCTCTCTCTCTCTCGGAAATAAATAAAACCTTTTTAAAAAGATGATTAGTCACATTTTTATAAATAGACTATATATATATATATATCATAACATACCTGTTCCTGAGAATATAGAATTTCTTTTCCCAATTTTTGTTCATGCATTCTGATTCTTTCCTCAATCTGTAATACATTTATAGATAGTTAAATGTTTTATTAACTAGAAAAGAACAACTATGCATCATTATTACTGGTACCTTTCTGTCTTCTTTTTCTCATTTTCTAAATTAGCCTTTAGTTCTTGTATTTGTTTCTCCAAAACATGTTTTTCTCCGATCTTTCAATAGAAAATACATCACAAAGTAAATTACATCAACAATGTACTCTATTTCTTCAGAAGTCTGAAAAGGTATTTCTATTAAACTACATGCATATTCTACCTACTATCAAAAGTAATTCAGGGGAATAATGGGTTACATTTACTTGTAAATCCCCATAAATTGCAAGAATTTAATATCTCATGCTTCTATGTCCTATAAATGGTCCATTTAAAGGCAGCCAGCTCTAGACAATATTACAAAGCAATCAAAACTTATTTTCATTCTCCTCTCCGCGCCT
>NW_027531522.1:3327626-3338589 GCF_008692635.1 Crocuta crocuta | reverse complement strand
GTTATTCTATTTCCTTATTTTTTTTTTTTTACCCAAACTGCTCTCAGGAAAGGATCTGACCAAATCAATCACATCAGAGCTTTATGCCATCCATTTCTCAGTATTGTTTATCTTTTACAAAGGGACAAAGTTTTGTTAAAAAGGAATGAATCTCTAACAGTGGAATTGTAGGCCTATGATGAGATTTCTTTGGGTACAGCCTGGATGTACCCCAGAATCAGACTATAGTGGGAATCGTGTCCTCTGTCTCTTCATGGGATTGACTCTCAGTGTAGCTTTCAAAGACATTGCTACTTTTTAAGAAGAATATATAAAGAATAAGTATGTTAATAATTATGGTCATACTAGTTATTATTATACCTCAGTTACTGATAATTTCCCCTTCATTGCTTCGTGCACTTCAACTGGTTTTGGAGATTTTGCCTGGCATGAAAATAAACATATGAAATATATTTGCATGAGATATAATATTTCAAATCAGTGCCTAGAGATGTGGTTTCTCTGCAGCTTAGAGAAAGCTCAGGCTTAGCTGAGCCTTAAAATAAGGCAGCCACAGTCCCACAGGGGGCTTCTCTGCCTTCGCTAACGTACAAAGCCCAGTGTTCTATACACATTGCATTTCCAGTTGGACAGTCACAGCCCATTAAAGCCAACTTTCCCATTTCCATCTTCTTTAACTGTATTACTCTGCACTCAGGTATTGGTCAGATTTTACCATTATACTTGGGCGTTTTTTTTTTCAATCATGTGGGCAGCCATTACCCAGTGAAGTCACAAGCTTAAGAAAACTTTATTTTAGGGGCACCTGGGTGGCTCAGTTGGTTAAGCGTCCGACTTCAGATCAGGTCATGATCTCACGGTTCGTGGGTTCAAGCCCTGCATCAGGCTCTGTGCTGACAGCTAGCTCAGAGCCTGGAGCCTGTTTTGGATTCTGTGTCTCCCTCTCTCTCTGCCCCTCCCCTGCTCACGTTGTCTCTCTCTCTCAGAAATAAAAAACAAACAAACAAACAAACCCTTTATTTTAAATGATAACTATGATGACTTTTCACTACTGATCTCTCTGATGATGGTAAGAGTAGATGGCAGTGAGAAAACAGACTGAATGTAAAAATCTGCCCTAAAAGACAGAAAAAGGCACTCCTTATTACTACCACTACCCCTCTGGTGGGCTCTGTGACCCAAAAGGCCCCAAATCTGTTGCCCATCTTGGTGAGGTGGGCTCTACCCAGGAGGGTCTGGTGCCAGGTCCAGGAACAGCAGCTAGAGAGTTCTGCAGAATAAAGCAAAAAGAACCCAGAGCTCCCCGTGGGTAATCAGAAGTGAGGGCTGGGAAGAGACAGAGCAAATGGCCAGGCAAGACCACAAGGCTGGAGGTCTTATGGTGTGTGGTGAGGCCACAGGTGGCCAGTGTCCAGGGATGATGTCCACTCTTCAATCTGAGATGGCATCTTGGGGATGCCTCCTCATCCTCCTGAAATTTACATAGACAAAGGTGTCATGTGGGTCGGTCATTTTAGTAGAAGTCACAGAATTGGATTGAATTTCATAACTGATTAAACAAAACAGAAACTGGGATGGCAAACAGAGCACCATGAAAATCAGAGACTGACTTGGTTCAATGGAAGAAGGACCCACACACAGCGACAACCACCACAATATGACCGGGGCCCCTGGCGGGAAACGCAGGGTGTGCTTTAGGCTGCCACAAAGCCCAGATGGTGGGTTTGAACAAATTTTAAACTTCTATCTGAAGGAACAGAGAGAACCCAGTTGACATCAGCTGCTACGAATAAGAATAACAAAATGTGTAATAACAGCCCATAGAAGCCATCATTTACTGAGGGCCTACTGTGTGCCAGCCACATCACATATATTACTATTTATTTCTATATACTAACCTATTGATACTTTCACTCCTATTACTTTAGATTTTTTATTGATAGATGATGCATGCACGTAGTTTTTAAATGAACTACCTATAGCATACACGAACCTGAAACTCTCACTTGCCGGAAGCTAAGGGCTTTGTTTGTTCGTTCTGTTTTTTACCTTTTCTCATAATCATTATAAATAAATAATAGTCTTTATTGATTTGGGCTTCTCCACAAATCAAGATTAAGAATTTAAAGCATTCCCGTTACTTCCTGGAAATTGTCTTTTATCTCTTTTATTACTGTCTTACTTCCAATGTCTCTGTCTTGTTTCCTGAAAACTCTGTTAGAAAAACATTAGACGATCCATCCTCCATATCTTCACTTTTCTCATAATTTCTGTCTGCCATTTTGCACTATGTCCTAGGAAACTATTTTCACTTAATCTTCCAGATTATTAATTAGGTCTTGAGCTGTCAATTTTATTATTTAACCTGTCCATTGCTGGGGGGTTTTTTGTTGTTGTTACTTCCAAGAAATCGTTCTTTCCCCCAGACTGCTTCTTTTTCATAGAAGCCTTTCCTTCCTTAACGGAGAAAACTTTCTCTTGACTGTTTCCTCAAATATATTAATTTTATTTTTTTTAATGTTTATTTATTTTTGAGAAAGAGAGAGACAGAGCGCAAACAGGGGAGGGGCAGAGAGAGAGACACACACACACAGAATCCGAAGCAGGCTCCAGGCTCTGAGCTGTTAACACAGAGTCCAATGCAGGGCTCAAACCCACAGCCCATGAGATCATGAACTGAGCTGAAGTCGGATGCTTGACTGACTGACTGAGCCACCCAAGTGCCCCCCAAAATATATTAATTAAATTTAACAATGTCTTTTAAGTTCTTGTCTCTTCTCTGACTTATCCATTTCCTGTGGAGCCAATGGCTATTTCTTCTCTTTGGTTTTCACTCACTAAATATTTGCTGAATTCCTATGATGTGACAAGAAACATTCTAAGAACTGAAGGTACAACAGAAAACAGAACAGGGCTGCCACAGAGGGGACATATTTGAGACGCATTATGGAAGAGGTAGAACTTAGAGAACTCTTTGAGTGAGAAGGAACTGCTTATAATTTCTTATTTGGGCAACTAAGTGGACAAAGGTACCATTTACTAAGATAAGAAAAAAATAGGAATAGGGATAATTTTGTGTGCTAATATTCTTAATTTTTATTTATTAATTTATTTAAATTTACATCCAAGTTAGTTAGCATAGAGTGCTCTAGTATTCTTACTTAAGGAGGAAGAAGTTGGTAAGTTCAGATTCAGATACTGTGAGTTTGAGAGACCCATGGCACATTCAAATGACATGTAATAGGCAACTGGGACAAGGGTCTGGAATTTGGGAGAGGGGTTGATGCTAGAGATATAATTTGGAGTCACCAATATTTTAGTTGAAGCTGAATACCTGGGTGAGGCCCTGCATTAAATTGTACAGATAGAGACAAAGACAAGGTCAGAGATGGAACCCTATGGCCAGATGTGGCTGACCTGTAGCTCTGATTTATCCTCGGCCGAGCAGGAATTCTCAAACCCACATCCTAACCCACTGCTCTTACCTTCGTTCTCTAAACTCTAACTCCTACTCCCTCAGTCCTCACAATCCCGGAGAGCCCTTTGAAGTGGTTCTAGAACTACTCAAATAAATGTTCCTTTAGTTGTCTACACAGTATCTCAAACCGCCAGCGGAAACCACCAACTACTGCTACCAATGTTGTGACTCAGTCTTCCCAAGTGCCATGGAACAGAAAGCTGGACAAAAAAGCAAAGCTTTAAGGTACAATAATACCAATTTAACAAAACCACTGAGAAATATTCATTATCACTAGCCTTCCTTGGATTCAAAAAAGTGAGGATCGCCAAAGTGACCGTGGCATTTGCTTTTTAGAATCTTTCCACCTATTTGTTCTCAAAGGGCACCATCCACTCAATTGGCCTCTCTTCCTAGAACCAGGCAGTACAGAATGAGCTCATTGCCATTTGGTTAACAATGGACCAAGGAAATCATTAGGGTAAGAATTCCAAGCTTTGCAAGGCACTTGCCAGTATGCTAGCGGAGAAAAAATTAACCCAAACTTTAACAATTATGTCACATGGGGCGCCTGGGTGGCTTAGTCGGTTAAGCGTCCGACTTTCACTTAGGTCATGATCTCGCGGTTTGTGGGTTCGTGCCCCGCGTTGGGCTCTGTGCTGACTGCCAGCTCGGAGCCTGGAGCCTATTTCAGAGTCTGTATCTCCCTCTTTCTCTGACCCTCCCCTGCTCATGCTGTCTCTCTCTCTCTCTCTCTCTCTCTCCCCTAGAAATAAATAAAACAAAAAAACAAAACAAAAAAAACCCAAACAAACAAAAAAACCAATTATGCCACAAAAAGTTAAGAAAATGGTTTGGCCAAACAAAAAAAATGCTCCCAAGTAGAAAGACATTTGTATTTATTCACTTTACTATATCCAAAGTCATACCTGTAACTTAAAGTTTGTTACAGTGTCTGTGTTTAAATTCACGTAGAGTAAAAACTAGCTCCAATTTTCAAGGCTCCCTTTTCCTGCCTCTCATATAATGATCGACGCTGTAATAACTAAAGATAAGCCTGTTGCTAAAGCAAATCTTCTATAAAGCAAATAATCATTCAATCCCCCCCAAAAGACAATACTCCTACAATGACAAAGATAGTTTCTCTTTTCATTGAAAAAAAAAAAAGCCCACAAAAACCAAAAAACAACAAAGCACTACATGTAGACTAGAGTGTTTGCTCTCCAGTTTGAGTTGACCTTTCAACTTTGGTACAGCTCATTATATTGAATCCTGGCTCTGTCCACATTAAACTGTCATTTTGTTTTGTCAGCTGCCGACATTCCACTTTCTCTGGAACATGCACGCTGGCCTTTCTGTTGCTACTTCATTGTCAGGGGCAAACATTGGACTGCTAAGCAATAGATAGAGGTGAAAATGAATGGTAATATTAATACGAAAGTAGATAACTTCCTAAGTAGGAAAATGTAAATAATTAATAAAAATAACCAAAAATTGTGATTAGAAATAATTTCCATAAACAGTTCTCATTTTCTTTTGAATTTGTTTTATAACTAAAAAAATCATAAAATTAAGAAATAAAGTTCATTTTTAACAGGTTATAATTCTTAAGTTTGTTTCCATCTTTTTTGCATTTAAAACATATTAAAAACCAACATTTAATCAATATAATCTTTTTTAAAAATTTTAGCGCTTTATTTATTTTTGAGAGAGACAGAAAGAGACAGGGTGATTGGGGGAGGTGTAGAGAGAGAGGGAGACATAGATTCTGTCAGCACAGACCCTGATGCGGGGCTCAAACCCACGACCTGCGAGATCATGACCTGAGCTGCAGTCGGACGCTCAACCAACTGAGCCATCCAGGCGCCCCTTAATCAATAAAATCTAAATTAGGAAGCAACAGCCACTGTAATAACTGAAAAAGTGCAATTATGTTTATTAATCACCATAAGATGAGCCATATTCCTGATCATACCCACTTTCTTCTTTTCTTGTCAATGAGTCGTTGCATTCTCTTATTTCTCCTAATTTCCACAAATATCCCTTTTCTGAAATTTTGGCATTCTTTCTGAGCTTAGCGCCTCCTTGCATCTCCTTTAAACCATTAAATACATTACTATCAAAACAATCTTTCTAACTCATCATAAAGAAAGGTAATCTTCTGTCCCTAAAATGTCATTAATCTTGACCTTTATATTAACATTTTGTTTCTTTTTACAAAATGAGTAAAACAGCTATTTTTAAACAACAGTATGAGCCGGTGGGTGCCGGTTGGCTGGGCAACGGGGAGAGCAAGCTCATGAGGAGAGGAGAGCCAGTCTGTGTGCTCACAGGTGGGAGACAACCGTCTGGGGGATTAGGAACATTGAAATAAAATATGAGGCTGTATGTAAGCAAGCATTAATCACTGTACAGGCCAAAAGTAAAAACAAGACATTTATCTACACATATTGCCAGTGAATTTTCTTCTAATAAACTTGTTAAGCTAGGGAATTCTCTCAAAAGTAGGACAAGTCTTCATCTGATGTGCCCTCCATCAGAGGGCTCTGAACATCTTGTCCAGATGATGCAGCTACAAAGCCCTATAGAATCCATGCGGATCCGGGCAATATGCCAATCTCAAGCATGTCTTCTCAAAGGTCCAGAAGGCCACAAAGTCTATGTGGGTTTGGCCTCCTCACCCAGTTCCAGATCATCCTAGACTTTACAGACACACCTTCTATCAAACTATCTGATCTAAGAAATATGTAATCAAAACTCTTCCATGATGGAAATGTCTCTATTGAGGGTGATGAGGTCATTGTTTTCAATAGCAAAAGAACAGTAAGTTGATAGCGATTGGTTAAGTAAATTACACTACCTCCATGGAGTAAACACTGTACATAGATTATTCACATTGAGTGGCACTGAACGATGTTCACCATATCTCGTGTGTGCAAATCTGTAGCAAGATTTGTCCGAAAGGATGGTCACAAGAAGCTTTTAATGATGATCCCCGGGTGGCAGGATTCTTTTTTTCCTTTCTTCTCTGGACATTTCTTTATTGAGAAAATTTATACAAGTATGAATGTTTTATAAAAAGATTTCAGACTTCGGGCATCCCACATGGGATGAAAACAAAACAAAGCAAAACAAAACAAAAAAGCCACTGCCATACTATTAGCAAGAAAATCCAGATACACTACAGAATCACAACCTTTCTTGGACCCGTCAGAGAACGGAGGTCACAGCCCGGCAACATGAATTCCAAAGAGGAACGGGGCGCTGCGATGGGGGATGTGATGCGTGAACAGTGTCGTCTCCAGCAGAAGTAGTGCCGTGCCACTTGCAACACAAGCAGGGAAGAAAAATAAGCTAAAATGTGAAATCACTGCAGCGCAAGAATGGGTTACAGAGCAGTGTAAGTAGCTGGGGGCACAGTTACAAGGAGAGTTCACACTTACCCCCAGCCTTTTGAGATGCTCAGGGGGATAACTGAGGGCAGGGCAGGACACTTGCTGATGGTGCAGACTTCAGGAGGGGCTCAGCTGATGCTAAGAGGAAAGTACCCTCCCTGGAATAGAAGGGCAAGTCTTAAGTTTCTGGAAGAGGGGAAGCAAATTCTCTGGCCAATCAAACTCGAAGAAGGTGATCAGCAGAGAAGTGTAAGACACCAGGCCCCACCCACTTCTCCCAGGGCTTTCTGTCCTAGGAAAGAAAAACTTTGAACTGCTGGGGAGGGCAGCAAGCCTTCTTGCTCACAGGGCATAGGTGAGGATGTCTTATGCCAAGGCAGTAAATTAAAGAAACATTTCCTTCCCGGGAAGCGATTGTCTTGGGCCTTAGGGTCTGTAATAATACCAAGGGGGAGGTTCCTACTATTGCAGGAGGGATGGGAAAATCCTGCCCCAGGGCAGCTTCAGATACAGGCACAGGTAGACCACCACAGAGAGGAGGGGCGGGAGTCCTGAGAGAGCCCACCTCTGAGGCCCAGGCACACAGCACTCCCCAAAGACTTGTCTGGACTAGAACAAGAGAGAACCCTCTCGGTGTCACTAATGGACTACCAAGCAATAGCTACCTGCTACTGAGGGAGGGATAGGAGCACAGAGAAAGACCTACTCTGTGGCACAAGTGCAAAGGTTCTGCTGAAGTGGAGGATGGAGCAGCATGCAGGAAAAAGCATTCTGTTCCTCTTGCTCCCATTCCAAGCACACATCCACAGCACCAACCAAACTCAGCTCAACTCAACTTCTAGCTAGATTGGCTCAATCTCTTTACAATAGCCATCTGATAGAAGAAGAGGCGTGCCTTTTCCAGATGTGAATACCATTTACTTCAATTTCTACTAGTCTGCACATGATGTTTGGAAGTCAATCAAAAATTATGAGACAGACAAAAAGGCAAGGGAAAAAGAACCTACTGTCAGGAGATAAAGCAAATCAACAAAGATCAGATTCAAAGACGACCCAGGGGCGCCTGGGTGGCTCAGTTGGTTAAGCATCTGACTCTGGCTCAGGTCATGATCTCACAGCTCATGAGTTTGAGCCCCGCATCGGGCTCTGTGCTGACAGCTCAGAGCCCAGAGCCTGCTTTGGATTCTGCGTCTCCCTCTCTCTTTACCCCTTCCCCACTCACACTCTGTCTCTCTGTCTCTCTCAAAAATAAACATTAAAAATTTTTAAAAAAATAGGGGCGCCTGGGTGGCTTAGTCGGTGGGCGTCCGACTTTCGTTTAGGTCATGATCTCGCGGTTTGTGGGTTCGGGCCCTGCGTCGGGCTCCGTGCTGACTGCAGCTCAGAGCCTGGAGCCTGCTTCAGTCTGTGTCTCCCTCTCTCTCTGGCCCTCCCCTGCTCGCGCTGTCTCTCTCTCTCTCTCCTAGAAATAGATAAAAATATTTTTAAAAAAATTTTTTTTAAAAAAAATAGATGACCCAGATCTTGGAACTATCAGTTGGGGGTGTTAAAATAACTTTAATTGAAATGTTAAAGAACGCAGAGAAAAAGCCAACAACATGGATGATAATAAATAGGAGATTTCAGCAGAGAGATGGGAAATAGATATTAAAAAAGAATCAAATGGAAATACTAGAAATGGAAAAGACAACACCAAAAATGAATTTCTGTGATGACTCATCAACAGATACAATACAGCTGAGGAAAACAATTAGTGAATTTGAAGGCAGGACAAAAGAAATTCTCCTAATTGAAACACAAAGAGGAAAAAAAATAGTTCAAAATTGATGAGCAGAACATTCACGAGATGTGGGACAGTATTAGTCTAGCATACGTGTAATGGGAGTCTCAGGAGGAGAAGGCAGAGAGAATGCGGCAAAAGAGATAATGAGAGATAATGGTCAGAGGTTAAAATGAAAGACATCAAACCACAAATCCAAGAAGCTCAAACAAGAGACAAAGAATTCATTGCCAGCAGATCTGCACTGTAAGAACTGTAAACGGAAGTCCTTCAGGAAGAGGGAATATGATACCAGACAGAAACTGAGATCTACCTTAAGAAATGAAAGCTCAGGGTAAATGCTACAAGTGAAGGTATCAAATGCAAATCTTGCTGTGACAAATTATATCAGGGTTTTTGTTATATTAAAATATATCAAATTTCAAAATTCCTGAAGGTACAACATGTTAGGGATTCCAAGGACTGTACTTTTGGTGGAAACATTGGGAGAGATCATCCAGGGGCATTTGAAGCCAGATAAATGGACAGACATGAATTTCATAATGACTTTTTGGAGAGCTCTTAAGAAACACTAAGAGCTAAGAGTAAGCTATTTGGTAGGAGATTCTCAAAGATTCCTAAAAATTGCAGTGACTTTGTATTGATCTCCTATTCATCAGTTACTTGGGAGCCTCAGTCCAAAATCTTTTTTTGTTGCTTTCATAATACATATTCTCCTAGCTCTTTCAATGGTCATATAAACATCTAAAACTGTATTAGAATCTTTCTAATCGTAATATAGGCAATTAACTTAAAAGTATGTTTATGCCTTTTTTAATGTAAACCAATAGAAATGTTATGTATCCTAACCAGAATTATCCTCTAGATTGTTTAGGCTCATGTCAACGAATTCTGGTGACATGAAACTGAATATGGGCTCATCATATAAATACATTTAGCCAATGGATTCACTGAACTCCATAACGCTTCATGGCATTTGTTGTAGGTATCTACTACATATTATATTATATTTATTATATTATATTATATTACCATACCATATCATACCATATATTTATATATTCATATATATCCATATGTATTCATATATGTTCATATATTCAACAGAGGGATGGATCCCACATTGAGAATGGTGAAGAGGATCTTCTAGCTGTTTTCAAGATTTTTAAAAGCCTAAATAAAAATGTACCTAGATTCCCTAATAAAGCTGTATAAACTAACAATCGTTAAGAACTTTTTGGAGTTGGTTGGCATTAAATCAATTCAGTGAAATATCACTGGTTGTCTAAGGTTGATCAGATATGCAAGTTAAGAGTAATATGTACTAAATGAATAAGGGAAAACAAATAACTTTAATAAGTTTAAGGGTTTTTACTTTTTAAAAAAAATTTTTTTGTAGTTTCTTTATTTTTGAGACAAAGAGAGACAGAGCATTAGTGGGGGAGGAGCAGAGAGAGAGGGAGACACAGAATCTGAAACGGGCTCCAGGCTCTGAGCTGTTAGCACAGAGCCTGATGTGGGGCTTGAACCCACAAACCGTGGGATCTGACCTGAGCCAAAGTCGGATGCTTAACTGACTGAGCCACCCAGGCGCCCCTTACTTTTTTATTTTATTTTAAAAAATTTTCTAATGTTTATTTATTTTTGAGAGAGGGAGAGAGACAGACCACTAGTGGGGGAGGGGCAGGGAGAGGGAGACAGAATCCAAAACAGGCTCCAGGCTGTCAGCACAGAGGCTGATGCAGGGCTTAAACTCACAAACTGTGAGATCATGACCTGAGCCCAAGTCGGATGCTCAACCGACTGAACTATCCATGCACCCCAGTTCAGGGTTTTTTGATGAGCAAGCAGAGACTACAGGAAAAGAAAACAGAGGGATATTAAATAAAGAAAAGTTTAAATACCATCTTCCGTGAAATTACATGCCTTAAGAAGAAAAATTTGGTGTGTTGTAAAATTATCCCCAGGGTGTGCTGGCAAACCTGGGATCTGGGGGAGACCTGGCCTGAAGAGCTCAGGGCTGCAGAAACTCACAAATTAGTAGAGTTAGATCCAAAGAGGGTGGCCAACAGTCCAATGCCAGTGTCCATGGGGGTGCAGCTACCTCAGGCTTGACTCTGGCCAGCGTCCACACTGAAGTGGTCCTACAGTCGTGAGTTCTAGGACAGAATTCGTGGCACCCACCGGCACAACTGGTACCTGCAACAATAGCAGGTAGGAGGAGTGACAGCATGTGAAATGGTCAGTCTTCTCCCGGTGAGATTCAAGTCCGGGCAGTACCAGAACTCTGGCTAAATGACCTGGTGTTCAAGACTGGCCTCAACCCTGCCC
>NW_027531522.1:3284849-3327615 GCF_008692635.1 Crocuta crocuta | reverse complement strand
CCTCCCCCGAAACTGGAGAGAAACCCACAGCTGGAATCCAAGGAAATGGAATAATGGAGCACCATGTGGTGAGAAACAAGATGGCTGCCCTGTGGGCTCCTGAATGTCCAGATGACACTCTCATTTACCACCAGGCTGATATTACGTGTGCTCAGGCCCTAGCAACTGCCCCGGGGCTAAGAGTGCCTAGGGGAGCATAGATATTGGTACAAATCCCAAATTTATCTCTTCCTGATTCCCACAGCAATATCTTAGGTCCTTAGTTAAGTTACTCAAAAATATCGTAAACTCTACAAATAAAATGCTATTCTTGTTCCCCAAGAAAATAAACCAAAAGACAAAGCAAAAAAAAAAAAATCCATTATGTGATTCTTAACAAAAAAAAACCACCCATTTTTCATCTGTGCAACAAATATCGAATATTATTTTCAGTTCCAAACATACTGAAAGTCCTTATTTAATTTCTCATCGAACTGCTCAGAATAAAATAATGTAGAAAGTACGAGCCGCCTTTCAGTTGAAGTCTAAATATAATATCACTCAGGAATCTAAAGATGAATTCATTTTAGTGGTAAGTGAGACATTTGATTTTGAAATAAAATCGGTAAGTATAGTGTATGATTTCAATAATCTTTTCATTTTGAAGTTAATTTATGAAAGAAAGATCTAGAATGATCAGGAAAATTCTGTCGTGTCAACCTGAGCTACCAAAACACGGGGGAATATTGCTTGACGGCCTCTGAAAAGCCCGCGCATGCTCAGAATTACCCTATCGCTGTATTCTACCGCCACCAGCGCAGTGACCAAAACGCTCTTGCCCTCATTGCTCTGCGGAGCTGTTGTTAGCTGCCTGCTCTACCATGCGAAGCCAAAGCGAAAAAGAATGAAATAAGGAAACAATAAACAGATTATATTATTTTCGCCCCTGATGATGTTTATTTTAAAACTTCATGTGCAGGGTGCCTGGGTGGCTCAGTTGGTTACGCGTCTGACTTTGGGGCCGGTCATAATCTCTAGTCCTGGGTTCGATCCTACATCTGGCTCTGTGCTGAGAGAGTTCAGAGCCTGGAGCCTGCTTCAGATTCTGTCTCCGTGTCTCTCTCTTTTTCAAATATAAATAAACATTTAAAAATTAATTAAACTTCGTGTACAATTTAATCAAAGAGTTGCATAGGCGAGCAGTGGTGAATTTCAGAAAGATTTTCCCCTCCCCTACCTAGCTATAATACTCTATAACAATCATCCTCTCCCCCGTAATAATATTTTTATTAAATTAACTGGCCTGCAGGGTGAGTATGGTCATAATTGCAAGAAGGTTGCAAAAATATTTTACTTGACAGTTTTTAAGTGTTACAAGAATAATGTTCCAGACTTTTTGTTGAAGTCTTTTATGCTGTACGGATTGCTTTGTACTGAGTAAACTTTAAGAATGGGAACATGATTGACTGGGTCTATGCCCCATTTCCCACACAGAGGGTCCTGATGCTTTCTGCCGACCTAAGCACACACCATATGTTCCATGAGCATAGACCGGGTTACCCCGTGGAAGCTCAGAAGTCTTTCAGAGAAGCATTGACTGGGTGCAACCTTAATTAACTAATTACCCAGGGAGGGGGGGCGAGGGGAGGGGCGGCAGGCAAAACCCTGGGAAGTCAATCTAACCTTGTTATGTGAAGCCTTAGTATCTGAAATGTTTTACAGATATCAAAAAATAAACTTTACACAAAACGCTGTCCAAATACAAATTTGATGTTGTGAAATCCTTCATAAATAGAAATCCAACGGCAATGTTCGTATCATGCTTTTCAGACTGGCTAAACACCCAGTTTATCAATGTGTACTCCTCTGGGTGAAGCATGTGCTCCGTTCCCACCGAATGACACAGATTTCAAAAAAATAAGTATGATTAATTAGATAAGATAAGTGACTGATGTAAAAAGTTCCTTCGGCGAGCTCTCTGGCCAGTAAATGTTACAAGACCCTTTAAAGGCAATTTTTAAGAAACCCAGCGAACTGGACTTCTTTTGAATTTTTTAATTAAAAAAATTGGAATTCTTTTTTAAAATTTTTAAGAAATCCAGTCTGATAAACGATTTCGAAGAGAAAAAGAGGGAAATTATAACCGGTGTGCATGACACTATACCACATAGAAAGGTGATATAAGGGAGCGCTTATGATAAAAGTATTAACCACATAGTGATAGCGGTGAACTAGAAAAACATATTTAGCTTTAACATCGAGTCAATTCATGTAAATATATAAACACTAGTTTATGTCATCTCCCCCCCCGCCCCCCACCCTGGTCTCATTTTTACTTACTGTTTAAACATTAACTTCTGAGTCCCTCCAGCTGACAACACACACTGTCAGGCTTTGACGACATCCAAATAACAATCATTACAGTCAGAAGGAAAGACTGTGACCCTACAGTACACCCCACAGAGCTGAGACCTCTGTGAGGTCTTGTCTGCCTTTGTCTCTCCTTTACAGGGCGTTTTCTAGGGGTGAGAACAAGTGGTTAGTTCTGCCCCTCATGGCTGTGACCTTGGGAGCTCCATTTCGATCTGTAAACTGAGGACCCTGGAGTTTCTGCTCTGCAATTGCAGGACTTAGTTAGGGCCTTGGGCTTGCTGCAGAGATGGGGCAGCTCTTCCAGCGGCTGTGATCCTGAGATTAGAGGCTCAGTCGCTCTGTCGCAGTCGCCGGCCTTACTCTGTAGTTCTCCTGTCATCTGCTCAGAGCCTCAGACTCACCCACCACCGCCGAGGGGCCTGACTTCATGGCAGTTGGTGGCGCCTTCTGAAACAGGACACTGCCTCGGCCATAGGCTCCTGAAGTCCCTCCAACCAGTTTGGCTGCTCTGTCCACACAGGTCAGCCTGCCACACGGCACACTCCCGCCAGGGGGTATTTTTGGGTTTTTTGTTGTTGTTGTTGTTTGCACCCTCCACAAATCCCCCCCCCAATCAATATAAAACAAAACCAAAACACAAACAAACAAAACAAATAAACAAAAACTTCCCAAGAACTGGTTCTAAACATCCAGTTTAGAAAATTTGCATCGGCCATGCACCAAATTTCCCCCCAAATGTCATTCTCCTCTTTCAGAAATGACACTGCTTTCCAGTTGTCCACACTTCCTAACTCTCCGCACGGTGGCGGTGCTTTCAGAGGAGAATGCTTTGTCTCCGCTCTGGGGGAATGAGTCCTTCTCTCTACCTGCTCGCTTACTCCTCTGCAGTGAGCCACCTGGCTGCTGAGTTGGCGTGAGAAGCTTGTGTTTCTGCACTGGGAACAAGGATGAGCCAGGCAGCAAGGTTCTGCTTTGCTCCTCCACGTCCCAAGTGTTCGAGAAGCAGATTCTGCCCCCAGTGGGAGAAGGAGGAAGAACATGGGAACGCGCAGAAACAAGAGTATGGCTACATGTATCGCCAACTGGCTTCTAAGCTTTCTAAACACGGGGAAAGAGTTTTGACTAGTTACACAATTCACACTGCCCACAGGCTAGAACTTCAATTCCCATTACTCACAGCAGAAGAAAGTTCCCCTCAGGATCATTATGAAGAGAGGGATTGTGTAATTCAAGGAGCGGTGCCTCCACAGGGTTCACACAAGAAGCCAACGTTGCACTGAACATCCCAGAGCTACTACTTAACATGGTCTTTTGGGGCGCCCGGGTGGCTCACTCGGTTAGGTGTCCGACTTCGGCTCAGGTCGTGATATCACAGTTCGTGGGTTCGAGACCCGCATCAAGCTCTGTGCTGACAGCTCAGAGCCTGGAGCCTGCTTCAGATTCTGTCTCCCTCTCTCTCTGCCCCAGCCCCACTCACTCTCTCTTTCTTAAAAAATAAATAAACATTTTAAAAAATGGTCTTTTTTATGGACCAGTAGTACCGCTGCAGTGGCAAAAGCAAGTCTGATTATTGGGGGCGTGGTGGATTAGGACAGTAATAGCATAGAATTCATGCCTGCATGTCTCTGACTGCGTGAGTTAATCCCACTGTCAATTAGAATACTATGAACAAACTGGGGCGCCTGGGTGGCCCAGTCGGTTAAGCATCCAACTTTGGCTCAGGTCATGATCTCACGGTTTGTGAGTTCGAGCCCCACGTCGGGCTCTGTGCTGACAGCTCAGAGCCTGGCGCCTGCTTCAGATTCTGTGTCTCCCTCTCTCTCTGCCTCTCCCTCTCTCTCTCTCTCTCAAAAAATAAATAAACATTTTAAAAAATTGGAATACTATGAGCAAATGGACTGTGTAGCTGCATGCCCTTCAGGGAATTTTCAGTAAGCTTCTGATAGATATTAGGCAGTAAGGAGTTCGAAATTATACACCCTGGAAGGTGCTTTGAATGTGACTTTCCTGTCTTGTTAATTTAATAGAGACCCACTAAGTCTTAGTGACTAAGCTAAATAAAGCACCAACCTAGGGATAAGGGTGGCATCTTCTTGGGCAGTCAAGGGGCCGACAAGGACACCTTGGTGCACAGAAGAGCAGACAGAGCCCCGCCTGGCTGCACACACAGAAAGTAGGGGGAATCCGGTGGCCGAGACATTGGCCTTGCTGATGCCAGACGCGAGGTCGCAACAGCACTAACCAAACGGTGGCCCCTGTGGACAAGAATGTCATAGGGTGTGGGCATCTGAGAAGTTCTTACCGCAGGCTGTTCTTCCTTTGCAGATTTCTTTGGACTCTTAACTCTCTTGCTCTTACCAGGCGCTACACTGAAGGAGGGCGAGCGTGCCCTTGAAATGGCTCCGGCCTTGGAAGGAACCGCGGGTTGTAAGGGCCACGGAGACAAAGACGATTCTTTCCCCTTGAGTGTTTTCCGGCCCTGGCACACAAAAGCAACCAGCTTGGTTATTCTCACTTCCCGCTTCCGGTTCACGCCTCTTTCTTTTCCTCCCTTGAGCCGGCGTTTCAGGGTAAAGTTTCCAGTCCCAAAGGGCATGGGTCTGTTCCCCTCACTCCCACTTGGCCTGATTGAATTTGCAGGCTGGGTCTGGTTTTCCACTCCTCCTACTGATGCTGGTGTACCAAGAAAAACATACCAACAGATTCAATGGTTTCTGGAAGCAGCTGCAAAGGTGGGGTGGAGTGAAGAGTGGGATGCAGTGGCAGCTTGCGGGCTGTCACTGATTTGTGGGAAGCCGGGGAATAGAAGGTAGGAGGGAAGGGATAGGAATCTGAAGAGATGGGGCATGAGCCTAAGGCTTAATATACCAGGGGCCCCTTCCCTTCCCCTCAGCCAAGATTGCCTTCTGGTCAGTGTACACTCCCCCTACTGATCTCAGCCTTCAGGCTCCTGGTTTCCCACCCACACTTTTTTTTTTTAAGTTTATTTATTTATTTTGTAAGAGGGAAAGCATGAATGGAGGAGGGCAAAGAGCGAGGGAGAGACAGACTCCCAAGCACGCTCCACACTGTCAGTGCAGAGCCTGATGCAGGGCTCGAACCCACGAAGCGTGAGATCATGACCTGAGCCCAAGTCGGACACGTAACTGACTGAGCCACCCAGGTGCTCCTCCCATACACACTTTTAAGCATGTTCTCCTTCAGACTCAGATCTCAGGAGCTGAAAAGTCTCGGTATGGTATGTACGCATTCTTCAACCCAGATGCCAAAGTAAGACACACACAGACTGAAAGACAAAAAAAGAACTGAAATTTAAATGCAAACCTTGCTGCTTAGGCTGTCAATCTTCTTCCTTATTTCCATTTCCTCCTTCTGTTTATGAATCTGTGAAATGGAAGACCTGTATCATTTGTTATCATTTACAAAGACTCCAAAGGAGAATTTTCTAGTGAACTTCCTCAAGCAGCAAAAGCATAGAATTATAAACCCCTTGACTGCTAAAACTATCATGAGGATGTAAGTTATAATGTTGAATATGAACTAGAAAATACATTTGTACTCAGAAAAAGAGCACTTAAAAGAGGTGAACAGAAAGAAATAAAATCGTAAATGTTTAAAGTCATTAGCATTTATTCATTGTTTTAAGCCTAACAGAGATTCTAGAGAAATATACATTGTTTGCTTTGTGGTAATAATTTGTTTCATATATTACTACCATAGCTATAAATCCCAGGCCTCATAAAATTTGTGAAGAAACTTCAGATAATTCAACAGCCAGACTTCAATCATATAATGAAGAGATTTTGATTTAAAGAATCAATTCTAGTTTCCAGGCATAAAAGGCTTTTTATCATATGTATAATCGAGATATAATCGACACATAATGCTATATTAGTTTCAGGTCTGCAACATAATTCAAAATTTGCATCTATGACAACAAATCTAGTTAACATCCATCACCACACAGTTACATTTGTTTCTTGTGATGAGAACATTCAAGATTTACTCTCTTAGCAACTTCAAATACACAATATAGTATTATTAACTACAGTCACCATGTTGTACACGATGCTCCTATGAACTCTTTCTATTTTGTAAGTGGAGATTTGTACCTTTTGACCACCTTCACCCATTTCACCCATGTCCCACCCTACCCACTGGCATTTATAAGTTCATTTTCGTAGGTTTTCTTTAGATTCCACCCATAGGTAAGGTTATAAAGTATTTGTCTTTCTCTGATTCCCTTTACTTTGTATAATTTCCTTAAAACCCATCCGTGTGGCTGCAAGAGGCAAATAATACATGATTCACGCATGCTTCAATGATGTTAAGCTTTTTTTTCATCATATTATGTTACAAGTAATAGCAGTGATCCTAATTCTGGCTAATCTTATGGAATTAAAAAATAAGAAATACCTCTAACTGTTCATCTCACTGATGTTTCATCAACTACATAGCTCTCCCCTACAGAGAGTGCAGAATTCAGTCCAAAGCAGGTCTGTCTCATGAACGATCGAGGTCTGGGGGGAGGGTAACTGATATCCATGGAGCACCACATTTGGGGGAACCTGGGCAGGTGTGCTACAATCAAGGAGAACATGCAAAGCTGGGATTTTATTTCAAACGCAAGAGGATACCACTGAAGGATTTTAAGTNTTTTGTGACTCAATAATATTCATATTATGAAGACACAGTTTGGCAGGAGTTATGTGTGTCCCGGCTGTGTAACTGCTGGGAAAACAACCCTACCACAGATGACAACTATAAACTCTGGGGAAAAAATGTAAAAAGAAGCAATTACCTGAAGACAATGGCTTTTGACTTGACAGTGATGCCCAGGCCGTCTGGGCGGAGCACCGGAAATTGAAGGAAGACCAGCAGCCTTTCAGGACGCTGAGGACACGGTTCAGGGCAACCACGGCCAATGAAAGGCCCCAAGGCAAGGAGACCCCCAGGAAAGACTGCAGAGCCCCAAAGTGTGTGCATGGATTTTGCCCAAACTCTAGCTGATGCCTGAATGATGCCTGCAGTGGACGGAAGGCTCAAAGACCGAATCAGGACTGGAGATGCCTCCACCCGCCGCGTGTGGGACATGGCTTGCATTTGATTCCAACCAAATTCATTGCCTGATTTTTAAAATTCATTTATTTTTTTTTCTGAGGGAGAGCGTGAGCAGAGGAGGGGCACAGAGGGGGACAGAGGATCCTCTGCGCTGTCAGCACAGAGCCCGATGCGGGGCCCCAACTCACAAATCGTGAGGTCATGACCTGAGCAGAAGTTGGACGCTCAACCCACTGAGCCGCCCAGGCGCCCCCTCAGTGCCTGATTTTTAAAAATGACACACGACATTCGTAATGCCCTTAAAATCCCCAAGGGCTCCACATACAAAGGTGTGTGGTTGATCTATTCTCAAGGGAAGAGACTATTAACAGACTGACGCTCAGACAGTAGCCAAAACTCTAGTGGAATGAGATCTCTAAAGTGCTGAAAGAATGAAAGAAACCAACACTGTCAACTGGGGATCCTGTGCTGAGAGAAAGTATCTTTCAAGATCAAAGGCAAAAGAGGGGTGCCTGGGTGGCTCAATCGCTTAGGTGTTGGACTTCAGCTTAAGGTCATGATCTCTCAGTTTGTGGGTTCGAGCTCCACATTGGGCTCTGTGCTGACAGCTCAGAGCCTGGAGCCTGCTTCAGATTCTGTGTCTCCCTCTCTCTCTGCCCCTCCCCTGCTCACGCCCTGTCTCTGTCTCTCTCTCAAAAATAAACAAACACTAANTCTCTCTCAAAAAAAAAAAAACACAAAAAAAAAAAAAAAAAAAAAATTGAAGGCAAAAGAAAGACGCTTTCGGGTAAAAGAAAAAGAGATGGACTGCATCACCACAGTCCTGACCTATCAGAAACACTAAAAGAATCTCCTCAGACTGAAGAAAAATGATCCCAGGGAGAGCCTCCAATCTTTAGGGAGGAATGCAGAGAATCAGAAATGATAAATATGTAGGACTATTTTGTCTTAATTTCTTTCAAATACACACAACTTTTTAAAGCAAAAGCTATATGAAAATAAAATAATAAAGCAAAAATTATAGGGGAGGCTGGCTGGCTCAGTGGGTAGAATGCACAACAGTCGTTGTGAGTTCGAGCCCCTCATTGGGTGTAAAGATTACATAAACAAACAGAGTTGTAAAAAAATAAAGCAAAGATTGTAATGTGATGCAAATATAATACATAAAACAACTTTCACCCTACATGACTCACTGGTTCTGTTTTTGGGCTTTGTATTCCCTTCCATCAACCTGTATGTTTATCCTTAAGCCAATATCATTGTACCCTGACTACTGTGTCTTTAGATTGAATCTTGAAAGCAGGTTGTGTGAGTCCTTTAGCTTTGTTCTTTCCCCAAATCGTTTCAGCTATTCAATGTCCATGCATTTCCATATATATTTTAGAGGAGATTGTTGATTAATAATAATAATTAAAAGAGCCTGCTAGAATTTTGATTGGGATTGTGTTGAATCTATAAATCTAGAGATACCTGAGAGCTCAATATGCATTGTCTCAATCATGAATATGGTGTGTTTTTTCCATCTATTTAAGTCTTAATTTCTCTCAGCCATGTTTTGTATGGTTTTGTACATATTTTGTCAAATTTATCCATAAGC
Source organism: Crocuta crocuta (assembly GCF_008692635.1). Taxonomy (NCBI): domain Eukaryota; kingdom Metazoa; phylum Chordata; class Mammalia; order Carnivora; family Hyaenidae; genus Crocuta; species Crocuta crocuta. The sequence goes on along the minus strand of NW_027531522.1, from coordinate 3,318,605 downwards.
ATTTCATATATTTATACTAGTATAAGTTGTTTTTATTTCAATTTTTCATTATTTATGGCTTGTATACAGACGTACATTATTTTTATATCTTGAGCTTTGAAACCTTGCTAAATTCACTTATTAATTCTAGTGGCTTCTCTCTAGATTCTTTAAGATTTCTTATATAGATGATCATGTCATCTGGGAATAAAACGTCTTCTTTTCCAATCTGGATGTTATTTATTTTGATGCTATTTATTTCTTTTTCTTTTTTTATGTTTTGTTTATTTATTTTTTAGTTTTTGAGAGAGAGGCAGACAGCATGAGCAAGGGAGGGTCAGAGAGAGAGGGAGACACAGAATCAGAAGCAGGCCCAGGCTCTGAGCTAGCTGTCAGCACAGAGCCCGACGCAGGGCCTGAACCCCCAAACCATGAGATCATGACCTGAGCTGAAGTCAGATGCTTAACCAACTGAGCCACCCAGGCACTCCTATTTATTTCTTTTTCTTACATTATTATACTGGCTAAATCCTAAAATACAGTGTTGAATAGAAGTGATAAGCACAGAAATTCTTGTCTCATTTCTGATCTTAGTTTCAATCCCCATGAAACATGTCTAAGTGTTTTGCAAATACCCATTAGTAGCTCTATTCCCGTTTCTTTGAGAGTTTCTATCGCAGATGTATATTGGACTTTCTCAAATTCTTTTTCTACCTTTATCTGTCCCCTGGCTCCCCCATTTTACATTTTTTCCCATATGCAAAACACATTCATCATCACCCAAGGCCTCCCCCAAATCCCATCCAGTTACAGGGTCAGCTGGAAGCCCAGATCTCAATGTTTACTTATTTGAGAGAGAGAGAGAGATTGGGGAGGAGGGGCAGAGAGAGGGAGGGAGAGAGGGAGAGAGGGAATCCCAAGCAGGCTCCACACTGTCAGCACAAAGCCCGATACGGGGCTCCAATCGCGACCTGTGAAATCATGACCTGAGCCAAAATCAAGAGTCGGACGCTCAACCGACTGAGCCAGCCAGGTGCCCCACGGCTAATCGTTTTTGAAATTCATTCCTTCACGTACTCGTAACAGATATTTGGGTATCTATTCTGTGGCCGCCACCATGGAAGGCTTTGGACAAGACGCAGCTCCTGCTCTCTAGTAGCCTGCTGGATGGTGACAGCAGATACCTCAACAGGCCCGCTGTACACAGTGTGAGGAGAGCCACATGAAGGGGGCCGTGTGCTGTGTCAACCTATATCAACACCTCATCCAGTCCAGGGCAGCAATGGGGAGGGGTTCCCAGAGGTGTTATCTGACCTCTGACCTGAAGTATGACTAGAAGCTAACCCAGGGAGGGCACTTTAGGAAGAGGAAGTCAGAGAGAAGAAACCGAACTCTGAGACAGTTTGCAATAAACCTCCTGATTTGGGGCAGACAGCCGCCGCTGCTAGTTCCGTAGGGAACGAATTGCTACAAGGGTGTGTGGGCTTCGTGGTAATGGATTTTGAACACACCCGCTCCTAGGAACATTCCTTTCCCAAGGTCTGCCCTCTGCCTCTGTGACTTATCAGGAGATCATAAAGGCAGAGTAGGGCTCCCACATGGCCAGGAGTGTGGGGGACACATTTTCTTCATGGTGGGCAGCAAAGGAGAACTTGCTCCTCTCCCTGTCATGTATAAAGGGAGGCAGTCACACTGAGCCACTACTGTGTCATGTTCACCTGCATTAAGAGCCACTATTCTTGGGGCACCTGGGTGGCTCAGTCCAGTAAGCGTCCGACTTCAGCTCAGGTCTTGATGTAACAGTTCGTGAGTTCGAGCCTCGCATGGGGCTCTGTGCTGACAGCTCAGAGCCTGGAGCCTGCTTCAGATTCTGTGTCTCCTTCTCTCTTTCTCTCTCTCTCTGCCCCTCTCCAGCTCATGCTCTGTTTACCTCTCCAAAATAAATAAACTTAAAAAAAATAATTTTAAAAAGGGCCACTACTCTCCAGAGCTACAACGTGATGCGGTTTCGCGTAGATCACTGAAAGCAGGCCCCAGGTTCTAAAGTGGTGCTCAGCCCTAGGGCGGCAATTGGTGGTGAACTGTGGATTCTACGTGGGGGACGCCAGCTTCAGAACAGTGATGGTACCAATGAGAAGTGACGGAATCATCTCAATTTTATCAAATACACAGGTCTAGGCACAGAAATTCAATCATATATTTCATTACGGTAAATGTCTGAGTCACCAAAAGATTGGTTTCCTCATTGAATGGCCAAACACTGCCACATTCCTACCCAGAATAGGACTAGACAGACCCAAGGCCTGACTCAGAGGGAGCTCAGACAACAGGGAACCTGGTTACAGGATCAAGGCCAAGTGTAGCAATAACTCAGGGCTGTGCCCGCAGAATGAGGAGCCAGCGCAACCTTAATAACCCCTTTCCATCTTAAGTCTAGATGGTCCCAAAAGCCAGGTACACTGAGATGAAGCCAATAGAAAAATAGTTAAAATTAAGAGTTCAGTTATAGTACCTTTCTGATGAGAACACTCCTTTTTTTGTTATTGTTCACTTCAAGATATGTGAAAGTGCAGGATACAAAACCTACCTATAAAAATCAGTAGCGTTTTCTATATGCCAACAACAAATTATCTTAAAGAAAACGATCCCATTTACCATAGAATCAAAAACATGAAAGCATTTAAGAATAAATTTAACCAAGGAGGTGAAAGATTTGTACACTGAAAACTAGAAGACACTGATGAAAGAAATTGAAGAAGACACAAGTAAATGGAAAGATATCTCCTGTTGATGGACTGGAAGAATTAATATTATTAAAAGGTCTGTGTTACTCAAAGCCAATGCAATCCCAGTTAAGATTCCACTTTTTACAGACTGTGCTTTTTACAGAGGTAGAAAAAAATGATCCTAAAACTTATACGGAACCACAGAAGACCCCCCAAAAGCCACAGCAATCCTGAGAAAGAAGAACAAAGCTGAGGCATCACACTGTGATTTCAAACTATATCACAAAGCTAGAGTGATCAAAACAGTATGGCACTAGCATAAAAACAGACAGATAGACCAAATGAAACAGAATTGAGAGTCCAAAAATAAACCCATGGATAAATAATCAACTAATATTGACAAAGGAGCCAAAAATGCTCGATAAAGAAGAGATAGGGGCGCCTGGGTGGCTCAGTCAGTTGAGCATCCAACTCTTGATTTTGGCTCAGGTCATGGTCCCAAAGTCCTGAGATTGAGCCCCACATTGATTCTGGGCTGAGGGTGGAGCCTGCTTAAGATTCTCTCTCCCCGGGCACCTGGGTGGCTTAATCGGTTAAGCGTCTGATTTCGGCTCAGGTCGTGATCTCACGGTTCATGAGTTTGAGCCCCGCTTTGGGCTCTGTGCTGACAGTCAGCTCAGAGCCTGGAGCCTGTTTCAGATTCTGTGTCTCCCTCTCAGCCTGACCCTCCCCTGCTCACACTGTCTCTCTCTCTCTCTCTCTCTCTCTCAGAAATAAATTTAAAAGAAAAACATTTAAAAAAAGATTTTCTCTCTCTCTCTCTTTCTCTCTCTCTCTCTCCATCTGCCCCCTCCACTACTTGCACATACTCTCGGCTCTCTCTCGCTCTCTCTCAAAAGAAAAAAGAAAAGAAGAGAAAAAGAAAAGACAGTCTCTTCAATAAATGGTGCTGGGAAAATTGGCCATTCACATGTCAAAGAATGAAACTAGACCCCTATCTTATACTACTCACAGAAATCAACTCAAAATAAATTACATACTTAAATGTAAGGCCTGAAGCCATAAAACTCCTCAAAGAAAACATAGGGGAAAAGCTTCTTGACATAGGTCTCAGCAATGATTTTTTTTTTTTTTTTTGGATATGACACCTAACACACAAATACCAAAATAAAAATCAAACAAGTGAGACTACATCCCATTAAAAAGCTTCAGCACAGCCAAACAAATAATCAAGAAAATAAAAAGGCAGCTTTTGGAATGGTAGAAAACATTTGGAGATCATGTATCTGATAAGGAATTAATATGCAAAATATATAAAGATCCCATACAACTCCATAGCAACAAAGCAAAACAAAACAAGACAAACAACCCCCCAACAAACCCAAAGAATCCAATTAAAACTGGGCAGATGATTGGGGCGCCTGGGTGGCTTAGTCGGTTAAGGGTCCGACTTTCGCTTAGGTTATGATCTCGCGGTTCGTGGGTTCGAGCCCCGCATCGGGCTCTGTGTTGACTGCCAGCTCGGAGCCTGGAGCCTGTTTCAGAGTCTGCGACTCTCTCTCTCTCTCTGACCCTTCCCTGCTCACGCTGTCTCTCTCTCTCTCCTAGAAATGAATAAAACATTAAAAAAAAAATGGGCAGATGATCTAAGTACACAGTTTCCAAAGAAGAAATTCAAATAGCCAAGAGGTACATTAAAGGTGGTCAACACCCTTAATCATCAGGGAAATGCATATCAAAACATAATATCACCTCATACCTGATGGAGTGGCTAGCACTAGAGATAACAAGTGTTGGCAAAAAAGTGGAGAAAAGGGAACACGTGGGCCCTGCTGGTGGGAATGCAAACTGGTGCAGTCGCTCTGAAAGACAGTGTGGAGTTTCCTCAAAAAAATTAAAAATAGGGGCACCTGGGTGGCTCAGTCGGTTAAGCATCCGACTTCGGCTCAGGTCACGATCTCACGGTTTGTGAGTTGGAGTTCTGCGTCGGGCTCTGTGCCGACAGCTCAGGGCCTAGAGCCTGCTTCGGATTCTGTGTCTCCCTCTCTCTCTCTGCCCCTCTCCCTCTCACGCTCTCTCTCCAACTCTCAAAAATAAATAAGCATTAAAAATAAATTTTAAAACTTCAATTCAATTCAATTTAATTCAAAATAGAATTACCATATGACCCAGCAATTCTACTTCTGAGTACTTATCTGAAGGAAGCAACATCACTTATCTCAAAAAGATATCTGCACCCCCATGTTCACTGCAATATTATTCACAAGAGCCAGCACGTGGAAACAACCTAAAGTGTCCATTACAGATGAATGGATAAAGAAAATGTGGCAGGTATGTATAATGGAATACTATTCAGCCACAAAAAAGAAGGAAATCCTGCCATTTGCAATGGGCCTTGAGGGCATTGCACTAAGTGAAATAAGTCAGAGGAAGAGAGAAGTACCTTATGATCACTTACATGTGGAATCTAAAAACTGAACTTAGAGGGGCGCCTGGGTGGGTCAGTCAGTTAAGCATCTGACTTCAGCTCAGGTCATGATCTCATGGCTGGTGAATTCAGGTCCTACATCGGGCTCTGGGCTCACAGCTCAGAGCCTGACGCCTGCCTCGGATTCTGTGTCTCCCCTCTCTCTCTCTGCCCCTCCCCTGCTCGTGCTCTGACACTCTCTCTCTCTCACACACACACACAAGAATAAACATTAAAAAAAAATTAAAAACTGAACTTAGAGAAACAGATTGGTGCTTGCCAGAGGTGGGGGTGGAGGGCGGTGGGTGAAATGGGTGAAGGTGATCAATATATGCAAACTCCTAGTTTTAATAAATCTCCTGGGAATATAATACACAGCATGGTGACTCTACTTAGCAATACTGTATTGTATAGTTGAAACTTGCTAAGAGGGCCAATCTTAAAAGTTCTCATCACAAGAAAAAGTTTTGTAATTATGTTTGGTGATGAATATTCACTAGAGTTACAGGGGTGATCATTTTACAACATATGCACATGTCAAATCATTTTGTTGTACACCTAGAACGAATGCAATATGATATATTATATGTTATATATATAACTGTTATATGGCAGTTATATCTCAATTAAAAAAAAACAAGATAAGTGAAAACCACTAAATGTAGGCATCACAGGACGATAGGAAATTATTTCATATGCTTCCCCTCAAGCCAATCTAAAACTACCATACCTCCCTATCTCACTGCTTACCTGCCTTTATTGAAGGTGCCTTTTTACTTGCAGCTCTTGGACTTTTTATGTTTTTTAAGGCTATATTTTTATTTTTTTAATGTTTTTTATTTATTTCTGAGAGAGAGAGAGAGAGAGATAGCATAAGCAGGGGAGGGTCAGAGAGAGAGGGAGACACAGAATCTGAAACAGACTCCAGGCTCTGAGCTGGCTGTCAGCACAGAGCCCGACGCGGGGCTAGAACCCACGAACCATGAGATCATGACCTAAGCCGAAGTCAGATGCTTAACCGACTGAGCCACCCAGGCGCCCCTGATCTTGGACTTTTTAAACGAGGCTCTTAAAAGGCGAGAAAATAAGGGGCATTGGAGAAGGGTCATAGACACGCATGGGATAAAAACCCTTCAGTGAGAAAGTTTTTAAAGTTTCTACGAAAGACTCTGCATCCAAGCCACCTTCTCCCACTTCCCCAGCTAGGTGCAATCATCCATCCAGAAATCTTCATTTCCGGAAAAAAGTACCATGGCAGGAAACAAAGGAAGCCCGGGAGCCCACCTCCCCCGGAGTTAGTAACAGAATGCCCTGGTGGGAGGGAGGGGGCGCCCCACAGTGACCTTGCTGGGCCCACGAGGACACCATGGAAACCCTGGCCGTAAGAAGAACCTTGAGCAGACCCCCTCTCCTGAAAACAGGAACCCCCAAACTAGCTCTGAGCATTCCGAAGGCTCTTGTGCCCTGCCGGGTTTGCGATGCAAGATCTTGCTGCTCGGCAACAAGCATGATGCCCCGAAAACTTCTCAACAACGAAATAAAACGGGATTGGCTCCTCTCCGGGCGCTGCGGTAGCACCAGGTTAGCTGCTTGCAGCTTAAATAAAGAGGCAAAGGAAATCTCTGGGCTGTGTTCACAGCATGGGCACAGGCTGGCTTTCTTATGATCAAGTAGTTTAATCTCTGATGCCACCAACAAACCGACAGTATAACAGTCGGTCCCCGTTCTATAAAAACACGGATCATTTTAATGACAATGTGCGCATTTAGTTTGTTTTCAGAAGCAACTCCTAGAAGTTTGGAGGAATGACAGGAGCTGGGGAGGGGAGCGAGGAAATCAACCCAGTAAACTCAAATAATAGAGACAAGTTTTATAGGCCAGGTATCTAAATAAAAGGAAAGGGTTCAAAACAACGTATTTGTTCGCACATGGTTTCAGTGAATAGCTTAACCATAATTTCGCCCTTGCCTGCATTCCCAAGTTGGTTTCATAGAAGGCTTTATTGTATTCCCTGAGCATTGTTCGGCATTAATTTCTATGACAAGGAACCCAAAACACATGGCGCTGACAGCAACAAAACAGAGTTAGGGGAGCAGTCATGACTTGGCACTAAGTGTGACAAGCTGTAAAAAAGGGAATGTTTCAATATCTGAAGTGGTGTTGACTTCCTATGAACAACCTTTTCTCTTCTAAACAGTATCATATTCTTTTCAAGCACATTTAGAACGCAAGTCAAGCTGTGTTTTATTTTTGATTATAATGCACACAGTCAGTTTACTGCAACAAAGACATACTAGTGGTGACCAGTTGAAAGCCGGGTTACAACACCATAAGCTGGGCAGGGGGGTGAGGTGGCGGGGCCTGGGGGGCGGGTAGTCAACAGATAAAATAAAAGAGCAGCCGTCTGGAAAGTTCTCTTAAAAGAACATAAAAAGCCAGTGTTTTCTTATGAGACTGACACAGAATGCCAAAATATCTAGCTGGGTTCTTTTCTGTTGTCACTTATGGCAATTTGTAACTAAAAATAGCAAATCCTTCAAAATACTGGGCTCTCCTATTTGTGTTTTTTTTTCACATCCCCATAAAAAAAAACCTCAAAAACTTCGTACAGTGCTTTAAACGGTAATACTATTTCTTATATAAAGCTCATCGACATGGCAACTTCTTACATTTTTTCACGTATGAATCAAACTGTTTTCTTAAAAACAATCATTTGAAAATGGTTATCGAAATAGGTGAAGGGGATTAAGAGGTACAGACTTGCAGTTATAAAATAAGTAAGCCCCGGGGTTGAAAAGTACAGCATGGGAACTATAGTCAGTACTATTGAAATAATGTTTGGTGACTGTGCTTACTGTAGGGCGCGTAGCTTAATGTATAGAATTGTCAAATCACTACCTTGTGCACTTGAAACTAATAAAACATTGTGTGTTACTTATGCTTCAATAAAAAAAGTTTATACTTATGCATGCATTTAGATTATTCACAAGGGTGAAATAATAGTTTACAGTATGGTAAACGGTTAGAAATAAAGCTTTCATGATTAAATTCTTGGTTTTGAATTTATTAGGAAATAATGTAAATCACCTTACCATTTCTTGGACTACTGATTTTTCATAATCAAGCTCACATAGTAATCTGTCTCTGCCATCAATTAGCTAAAAAAGAAGAATATTACATTTTCATTAAAGAAAAGAACAGAACACCTAAATTGCTCCTCAGCAGAATTCAGCTACATGTATTTTGATTTTAAATATGAGAAAAGAGGATCCTAGTATGATTTGTAAAATGTAAGTGTCTATAGATTATCATGTAATAATAATATATCAGTATGTAATTACTATATTTTTACTATATACTATATATATAATTATACTATATATTTTTACTTACTTACAATCTTCCTTACCCTACCCCAAAAAATGTGACATCAATATATAATAAAGCAAGTATAGTCTTTCAAAAAGAGCAGTTTTGCTTTCCTCTTTATAGGACCCATTTCTTTTACTTTAGATTTTTGTGTTATATTTACATGCACATCAAAGTATATTCATGCCAAATGAAAATAGCCATCAAGAGGCACCTGGGTGGCTCTGTCGGCTAGGTGTCAGACTCTTGATCTTGGTTCAGGTCACGATCTTATGGTTCGTGGGTTTGAGCCCTGCATCAGGCTCACTGTTGACAGCATGGGGCCATCTTGGGATTCTCTCTCTCTCTCTTTATCTCTCTGTCTCTCTCTGCCCCTCCCCTGCTCACGCTTGCTCACTCTCTCTCTTAAAATAAATTAAGATTAAAAAAGAAAAGAAAATAGCCATCAAAAAGCATACACTGCAGGGCCACTGTGCTCCCATCACTTGCCTCAGGATCTAAAATGATTATTTGCATTTGTGTATGTTATATACACTGAGAAAATTCAAACCTTGGTTTTGACATCCTTTCAATTCAATCAAGTCATATATTCATTAATTTACTACATAGGCATTATTTTATCTGATATATATTATCTAAAAGGATCACCTTTTAGATGCCAGGCATTTTGTTGATCTATGGAGGTACAGAGATGAAGGAGAACAGATCCCTTCCTCTAGAGCATCTACATTATGGCAGGAGAGCAATGTGAAAAAAAATGACTAGAATACATGAGAAAATATGTTAATAAGTCAAAATTTCAGAGGGTCAAAAAGCATAAAAATCCACATATCCCAGCAACCATTATTAGAATAAGATATAACACATGAAACACCATTTGACAATGGTTTTGAAGGATATGAAGAAGTGCAACAAGTGGAGAAGGAAAAAGGTGGAGAAAATGGTGGATGAAACAACTGGAGAGAAGCATGGAGTCATGGAGGAGTTTGGAAAAGCTTAATGTCATGGGGCCCAGGGTGCAGAGAGACAGAAGTCGCAGGAAGGGAAAGGAGGAGAGTCAGGTGACAGTAGGAGGGGTTTTGGTGGCCATAATTAGGGGTGGAAGGCAGGATGATGCAGTGAGAGGGACAGGAGTCTGTTCAAATCGACGCTCTTGTTACTAGCTATGTGGGTAAACTAAACCTATGTGTTGAGTCTTAGTTTTCTTGTCTGGAAATTAAGATAATAAAACCTGCTTCGGAGAGTTCTTCCAGAGAGAATTTGAGACAGCAAATGTGAAGGCGTTTTAGGCTGTTCCTGTCATAGGAAAATTCCCCAGTATAACTTCGGGTGGCCTGATTTTATACTGTAGGCAATGGGAAACCGTAGGTTTTAGCACATATGATTAGAGGGTGAGAAAACTATGGCAGAGTGTGAAAGATGGATTTGAAAAGGGATGAGGGTGGAGACAGGAAAGTGAAGTTCTAATCTATGGAAATGATGAGAGCCTCAACCAAGTCCGGAGCAATGTTGTGACAGAGAAAGGGGCTTTGAGATAAATTTTGGAAAGCAAATGTACAGACTGAGCCACCAACTGGATGAAAGTATAAAGGAGAAAGAAGAGAATGGCCCTAGATTTCTCATCTGTTCTTTTGGATCAAGGGCAACGTTCATTCATTTAAACAGGAAAACACAGAGAGTCTAGATTCAAAAGATAATGAGTTCACATTCTGACACTGGGTTTGATGAACATGCAGCGCATTTGTTCAGCAAATATTTTTAGGGCTGATGACTAAGAATATAAAGATACAAAATAGTCCTAGGTATGTGGGGCCACAGAGGGAGCTTCTAATTACCATAGGGAGTGGACAGGGACTATCAAAGTGCGTGTAATGTTGAAATTAAGGATGAGAATAGAGTTGAAACTATGGATGTGGTATTCAGGGAAATCATGAAGCAGAAAAGGAAGTTTGAAGGTCACTGGTAAACATTTTGGGAGAGTCTGAGGTCAGCTAGAGAGAAAACGAAGAAGACCAAGGATGAATAGAATGCCCAAAAACAGTGCTCAAGTGGAAAATGGAGGGGGAGAAGCCAGTGACAGATCTTGCTTAGGAAGGAATGAAGAAGTGTGTGAAGGAAGGAATGAAGAAGTGTGTGAAGGAAGGAAGAAGTGTGTGAAGGAAGGAAGGAAAAAGTGTGTGAAGGAAGGAAGGAAGAAGTGTGTGAAGGAAGGAATGAAGAAGTGTGTGAAGGAAGGAAGGAAGAAGTGTGTGAAGGAAGGAATGAAGAAGTGTGTGAAGAATCAGAAACAAGCATTGCTGCAGAAGGCGTCTACGATTTGGTGGTGGTGGGGTGGGGGGGATCCTGTCATATACAGAAGAAAATTCAGGAAGGAAAAAATCTAAAAAGGATTGAAAGCAGTATGTATCTCACTGTGATCTTACCCACAGGAAAATCTAGCATTGGGATAATCAAAAGGGGGCTGGTAAACACAGATTTCTTTTTAAAATATTTGAAGTACAGTAAATGGCAATGGCTTGGGGTGATTAGGCTCAATGGATCCCACCAAGGTGGTGGCTTCACTATCTAGAATATACCTAGAATAGAGGGAAATTTCTAAAGACATTAGAGAGAAAGGGGCTGATGAAGAAAGTTCCAGAAGAGGAGGAATGTAGAAATGAGTCTGGGAATAGATGGAAAGATGAGTCAGGGCAAAGAATGTTCATCTTCTGATGAAAAAGAGTAAAGGTTGGGGCACCTGGGAGGCTCAGTCAGTTAAGCGGCTGACTTCAGCTCAGGTCAGGATCTCACAGATTGTGGGTTCGAGCCCCGTGTCCGGCTCTGTGCTGACAGCTCAGTGGAGCCTGGGGCCTGCTTCAGATTCTGTGGCTCCTTCTCTCTGCCCTTCCCTTGCTCATGCTCTGTCTCTCAAAAATAAGTAAACATTAAAAGAAAAGAAAAGAAAAAGAGAAAAGGTGACAGAGTAAGAGAGTGCAGAAGGGGAAAAAAATCCAAGTGTCTACCATGTTCTCTGTGAATTAGGAAGTAGCATGGAGGGATGGAATAAAGGAATTGAGAAAAGTAGTGGAGATTGGAAGACCTATACGGGGTAGTAAGAAAGGGTGCTAATTAGATCCAAGTGAAATGATAGGCAGATGGAAGGCGTGGCTATTCTGGGTTAAAATATCCCTATTCAGGCTCTAGCCATGCCACCAACACACACGGATTGGCCCATCTCCACCGGAGCAGGGCTGCAGAACAGTGGGGACTGGCTAGCCAGAAGGCTCCGATGGTGACTCAGTGGCCTAGTTGATGAGGTGGGAGGCAAAGATATTGTATTAAGTCATCACACCTTGGTCTGAAAACAAGTGTGGCCAAGTTTCCAATGGGTGTCAGTTACCACAAACATCCAGGCCATTAACCTCAACCCTTCCTGCCCTCTGTAGAGCACTCTTTATCAGTCACATCTTCTGCCACTTGTCCACTCTCTCATTCTTCTTTCCATTGACATCATTTAATGGATGTCTCCGTCCAAACTTCTAGAGAGCTGTCCATGCCCACCGTCTCCATTTCGGTATTCACCCTGCTTCTCAACTGCTCCCACTGTCCCAGTAAAATTGCTCTCATTAATATGACCAGGGTCACTGTTGCCAGGGCTAATTGCCTGTTCTTTCCTTTTTAGCCTTTCGCACACCGGGCAGCATGACACCCTGCAAAGGAGACTCTCTTGTTTGGCTTCCATGATATTCCCACTCCCTCTTCTCCCTCTGCCTGTCCTCCTTTTCATTTGGATGCTCGCCAACCGTAACTTCTCTCGCTCCTTTCATCTCCTGCCTTCAAACTTATTGATGGCCAAGATTTTACTGCCTAATCATCTCTGAGTTCATCCTTCCCGATTATCCCCAGGGTCACTGTCTTCTTTCTGTTTCAGATTATAGTTTCCCTCGTTTATCCAAGGAACCTCTTAACTGGTCCCTCTGGCTCTGGACTTTCCTCCCTCTCACTCATTTTCTTTCTGAAACAAAGAAATCAAAGAATCGAATCCCTCCCCAATGTCCAAGGCTCCCCAGTGCACTCCGAAGGCACTTCAGAGCCCTCGGCATGGATCATAGCCCTCTGCCATGTGGCCTGCTCCTTGCCGCCCTTGCGCTCACGTATCCTTCAGCTATAGCAGATCGCATGCTCTTACTTCCGTTCTGCATGTTTCTGACCCTTCCTGTCTCCCATGTCCCTTTCCTGGCTGACTAGAACCCTTCTTCTGGGAGTCAACTCAGTATCCTTCACCCCACAGCGATCTCTGCTGCCCTGTGTCCTCATGCTGATCACACCCCGGGCTGTAATGTCTGGCTTCTGGTCTGACTCCTTCCCAGGAGGAGATTCGTATTACGGCCACAGCTGGAGTATAGATTCGATTCAAGTGTTATTAGATTATTGGCATTGAAACATAAAAGTTGCTGAATACCATACTGGACGGTGCTTCTAAACCCTAATAGACAGCAAGGAGTCGGCCTACCCAGATGCAGGCTTGCATCAACTTGTTTCTAATGTATCCAGGGCTAAAAAAGAAAACATGTATCTTATCCAGTATCTTATGCAGAGGCTTCTGAACTGCTTACCCCACACCCCAGACTTCCGCCTCTTGCTGCCCCAACACAAATTTGTGCCACGTAGCTCACCAGATTCCTAGCTCATACTTTAGCCATACCAAATCACAAACAAGTGCACGGGTATATCTCACACATTATGCATTCACACTTTGTATCTGGCTCTACCACCCTCCTACCTACCTGGAAAGATCAGCTTGAGTGAAAGAGGGTGAGATAGGTGTGGAACTCTTTGAGAAGCCTTTCTAGAACCTTCCGGGTAAAGCTAGACATCTCTTCTCTATGTACATACTTATATTATCACACAGTCCGGGGGGTTTTGTCTCATGCTCTAGACTTAATCTGCTCCACAGCTGGGTGGTGTGTGTGTGTGTGTGTGTGTGTGTGTAATTTTGTTTCTCAGCAGTAGCATAGTGCCTGGCACTAAAAGGCTTCTAATAAACATTGATGAATTAATTGATTAAGTGGAGGATATTGGAAACCAAACCAATAAATATCAGCTCTCACTTGTTCAACAACTTTGGTATATCTTTCCAGCTGACAAAACACTTTGATGTACACTATCTCCTTCTACCCACACAGTAAGCAATGAGAGGCAGGAAGAAACATAAGGCACTGGCCCAAGGGACCATAGTGGCAGAAATGGAAAAGGAACCCATGGTTCTAGATTCTTTCTGCTCAATACTAAATTGTGCCTATATTCAATGTTTTTGTGGAGATCCAGTACATATAAAGAAACAGGATTTAAAAAATGATCAAACAGGGCTGCCTGGGTGGCTCAGTCAGTTAAGCATCCAATTCTTGATTTCGGCTCAGGTCATGATCTCACAGTTCGTGGGATCAAGCCTCACATTAAGCTCTGTGCTGACAGTGCAGAGCCTACCTGGGATCTCCTCTCTCTCCCTCTCTCTCTCTCTGGCTCTCCCCCACTTGTACTCTCTCTCTCATAAATAAATAAATAAAATTTTTTTTTAAGTTTTAAAAAATGATCAAACAGACTTGGGATCTGCTGTATTTGTTCAGAAGAGAGCTGTGAATTAAAAATATGGTATAAATGCGGTGCCTGGATGGCTCAGTCGGTTAAGCATCCAACTTCAGCTCAGGTCATGATCTCACAGTTTGTGAGTTCGAGCCCCGTGTCAGGCTCTGTGCTGACAGCCAGCTCAGAGCCTGGAGTCTGTTTCAGATTCTGTGTCTCCCTCTCTCTCTGACCCTCCCCTAGTCACGCTGTCTCTCTCTCTCTCAGAAATAAATTTTAAAAAACATTTTAAAAAATATGGTGTAAATACATATATAATTTTAAATTTTATGGTAGCCTTGTTAGAAAAGGTAAGAGAAACAGGTTAAATTACTTTTAATAATAAATTTTATTTATCCAAATATATATCTGAAAAACTATCATCTCAATGTGTAATAACTAATATTAAAAATCAGTGCTGAGATATTTCACTTACACTAAGTCTTTGAAACCCAGTGTTTACTTTTCATATACGCAAATCTCAATTTGGGGGCTAAAATCTCATTGGGAATATCTGATCTGTATTTAGACCACATAAACGGTGAGATCAGACCTGAGCTGAAGCCGAATGCTCAGCCGACTGAGCCACCCAGGCGCCCCTAATTTTCGTTTTTAAAACTGACCCTAGGGTCTCCTGTTGGCTCAGTCAGTTAAGTGTCTGACTTCAACTCAGTTCATGATATCATGGTTCATGGATTTGAGTCCCATGTTGGGCTCTGTGCTGACAGCTCACAGCCTGCAACCTGCTTCAGATTTTGTGTCTCCCTCTCTCTCTGCCCCTCCCCCGCTTGCACACGTGCAAGTGCGCTCTCTCTCTCTCTATCAAAAATAAACACTAAAAAAAGTTGTTGTTTTTTTATTTTTTTTAAATTTATTTCTGAGACAGAGACAGTGTGAGCAGGGGAGGGTCAGAGAGAGAGGGAGATACAGAATCTGAAACAGGTTCCAGGCTCTGAGCTGTCAGCACAGAGCCCGATGTGGGGCTCAAACCCACGAACTGTGAGATCATGACCTGAGCTGAAGTCGGACGCTTAACCGACTGAGCCACCCAGGTGCTCCTAAAAAAAGTTTTAATAAAAAAATAAAACTGACTCTCTATTCAGCTAGTGGAAAGCATTTATGTTTATTTGGAATAATTCAGGGTTGTAAATACACATTTTCGCCTGTAAATTCCACCTCCAAACACATTCTCATCTTATGAATCACTGAAAGAGCATCTGTAAGGGTGCCAGGCTCTGTGCTCAGCACTGGGAATATACCAGAGATGGAGAAAATACCACCTCTGCCCTTGTGGGCTTACGGTGTGGCAGGGACGACTCCCCATCACTGAAAATGTGTCGATGGCTATGACAGGAAGGGAGAGAGAGTGAAGAAAGCCCAAAGCAGGGGTGCCCAACCTGTGCTAGAGGACAGAACTGCTGTGGTCCTGCCGTACCGGGTGCTCTAGGAGATTTTGACCTTGGCGATACCAAAAGAATTCCCTATACTAAATACAGATTTCCTGCACAACATAAGCCCCGTACATGCACACACAGAAAAATGAACATGAAGCCGCATCTGGGCTCCCACAGGCACATCTTGGGACCTCCTTGTCCTGTAACTTTTTAATTCCTTACAGTTAACAAGGTAAACACTCGGGGCACCTGGGTGGCTCAGTCGGTTAAGCGGCCGACTTCAGCCCAGGTCATGATCTCACGGTTCGTGGGTTCGAGCCCTCCATAGGGCTCTGTGCTGACAGCTAGCTCAGAGCCTGGAGCCTGTTTCGGATTCTGTATCTCCCTCTCTCTGACCCTCCCCTGCTTACGCGGTCTCTCTCTCTCAGAAATAAATAAAACATTTAAAAAATTATAAAAAACAAAAAAACAACAACAAGGTAAACACTCAGCTATCCCAAAGAAAAGAGGTCTCTGGACATTAATTCATTTTCAAGATGGCAGACAACGGGACAAATGAAATATAGATATTGATTTTTCTCTGTGCCTCAAGACAAGTAGGACGCAGGGTTACTTCAGCGATCGTGTTGATATTTTAATGTAAAAGAATCATTTCATCGATGTAAAATAGTTACAGTACCTTTTGAATAATTGTACGATCCTTTGCTGCCGAGTCTTTCAGAGATATAATTTCATCTTCTGTAAACAAAAGGAGAGAGAGGCCAAGCATGAAATTACAAGCTCAAGGCCCTGTATTCAAACTCCCTGCTTCGGGGCAGGCTGTATGCGGCTGGCGGGCACAGTGGACTCAAGCCCTAGCAGGACTGTGACCTTCACAACTGCCCTTGACATTCACAGCCTTCTTCCTGCTGTTCAGACGGCTGGTCAGATAGAGCTTAAGAACTAAGTTCAAGATCCAAGTGTGGCTGAGGGCTGAAAGCTTTTCATCAATACTAGCAAGGGACATTTTTGCTGTTAGTCACAGCCAATACAAAGTGCTTTAGCAGGTGGCACTTTAGGAGACAGTAAGAGCCACCAGAACCTGAAAAAGTGGTATTACATCATATTAGAAGGGAAATGAAACTACACTGGCAAGGCATAATTGATATTCAAGGGATATTGTAATAGCTCTGATTTTATCAATGTTTTGCTGTAAGGTTTTTATTTTATTATTATTGCTTATTCATTCTTCTCATAACTACAGGTTAGGGCGAACACGATATAATTAACATAAATACAAAGATAACAATAAGTGAAAAACTACTTCAAAACACTTTAAATTTGGTGATTTAAATTCAACTTTTACCAGCGTTTCTGGTATGTAAAAAAAGGGGGGGGGGCAGTATAAAGCATATGCAGGGAAATTTGTACTTTAAATTTGTATCCAACATTGCAGATAATTCCATAGTCAGTAGTGGTCTATTTTTCCAAAAAGGCTAATCCACAAAGCACACCCCAACCTGCGTGCCTAAGTGTTTAAATGTTACAACTTTTAGCTAATCAATCAATCATATGAAATAGAAATGAACAGAAGTTTCTGTTTATAGTATTTCTAATTGCAATAGAGTGCTGTTGAGCACAGTTTTCAAAGGTTAATGCTTGTCTGAGGGGGAAAAACAGCCCTAAGGATGGCATGGCTCAGGATATAAGCACAAAAAAAAAATCCTCTTTCCCAAGCAAGGAATGCCACCTTATGTGAAAATCAAACAGATCTTGTAAGTGTAAATAACCAAGCAAATGTATATTTGGTAAAGACAAATGGAGCTATGGATTTTGGGAAGTGCCCGATGCAAAGGTTTTTCTCCGAAATGACTGTAAACTGTTACCTAAGAGCGAGTTTTCCCTTAGATTGAGTCGGATTGCTTCTTCGAGTTCTGCAATGATTTGAAGCAGCCTCTCGTTTTCCACTTTCTGCTCCAAATTCTCTCTTTCTAGGGCTGTCTCTTTGGCAAACGCGTCCTGAAAGATGGGGAATCCCGTATTTCTAAGCCGAGAGCCAAGGATTTAAATACGCAACACGACACAATGCAGACACAGCAGAGCTATCATATAATTTTCTGAATTCTATTACACACTTATAATATGAATAGCAAAAAGGAAGGAGATTAAATAGAGCTCGCTGGAAGAAAGGCTGCAGTACATTCCGGACAAAGACCACAGTACATGGGGACATTTTATTGACAGGAATAATGCATATCATACTGTTTGTGTGCCCTCATCATTCAGGTCAATTCATTATGGAGGCTGTGTCCGGGGAGGCAGCTGGGGCCCCTCCACCCACACTTCCCTCTGTGTGTGTCTGAAGTGCTGTCCGCCTGTAACTAGGCAGGCTGGGGAGACGGGGACGGGCAGCGCCAGGGGGTAGCAGAGTGCACGGCCAAGGAGGGGGGCTTGTTGCCTTTGTGGCATTTCCCAGTGTCAGCGCTGCCAGTGTCATGAGGAGCACATCACATGTCAAAGTGGTGACGTTTTCAGGCTGGGAGCCGCATGGAGTCCATCAGGCACACGGATATCCACACAGTTGGTTTTCTGCTTGGTAGAGGAGCCACCCAGAGGCCATTCATATTCTGAACATTAACGTGGCTTTGCATGCCTGTCACACTGGCACCGCGCAGGCGTTTAATGCTATTGAAGACTTCGGTTTAAATCTCTATGCAAACAGTGATTACCTTGTAAGAAGGTTTCAGGATAACTTGCAACAAAAGACTTTAAAGTTATAGTTTTAGTAAAGCAAACTCATTTACATTTTTATTATGTGCGTCTTTTGTTTAAATCTTGCCATGTCCGTTATGGGAGAGGCTTTTTCTTACGCAATAGAAGCTTATTGGGACAGCTACTCTTCCTTTCTTCTTCTTCTCGTCTGCTTCAAAGCTATTGAAACACATCTGAATGTACTCGCTGATGGTTATCTAGATTTTACCGCCACGCATTAAAAAAAAAAAAATTAAGATGTAATGGATTGGGGAAGCTGGCGGAGAGGTTTCTAGTTCGTGGTGGTAAAATATTAAATGGTTATGCAATCTCAAAATCTTAAGGAGTATGTTTAAAAGTCATTATAGCTTTATGCTCAAAGAGATAGAAGGCTCTAATGCCTTGCCTCAGAATTCATCCAGATGACAGAAATACTTTTGAACTTTAAAGTGATCTTCAGATATATGATAATCTATTCTTTCTGCAGCCATGCCACGATTGCTAATACACAAAAATAAAATCTTTCCTCAAAAACAAAATCGCTACTCCCAACTTTCCTTTTGGAAAGGTAGCTTTCTTTAACTTCAGAGATACCTGAAAGTCAGTTATTAAAATGTTTTTCTCTGTGGCCATAATGGCTCAAAAGAAAAATAAGTGGCTACAATTTTTGCAGTATGTTTAATAAACCCTTAAAAAAAATAACACACCACCTGCCAGTGAAGTTAGTTCTATGAGAGTTAATTTTTAACACAACGTTAAATTTTGCACTAAACCCAATACAAATCTTCATGATTTTGATTCACCATTTCATTTAAATTATTTGAGCCCAACTCATTCTTAATGAATGAGAGTTAACAATCTAATAATTAATAGACAACACTGTTTTCTTAATAAAAGAAGAATCCTGGCCATTAATTTCTAGTCCCCATGTTCAATTAGAAACCATCACAGAATGCACTTATAGACTAATAGGGCTTTTTAAACAAACAAACAAACAAACAAACAAACAAACAAACAATATTTGTCTTCAAAGGGCTAAGCAGTTTTCCTAACTGGCAGGATATGGATACCGCAGTGGATTACAGGAGCACACATGATCATAAACTATACAAGAACGATTTGATTAATCACACAAAGTATAAAATTTACAAAGGGTAGCAGCTAATACTTAGATGTGTTTTCTAAAACTCTCGCATAAAAGCAGGAGACAAGGAAAACCCGTTCAACTGGAGGGCTTTTTCTCTCCATATCCATCTACAGCCCCTCGGCCTGGTGAGGTTAATCTTTAGCTCTGTCCCCACCATCTGTCAGTTGCAGGAACTGCAGGTAATTAACTATTCAGACTCCACAGCAATGAGGACACTCATTAGCAAAATGAACAAAGGGATAGTTCTGGGCTGCTACGGTCATCTGTTACACTCTGAGTGGCAGGTTTTGTGGTGGGGTTCCTTCTACCATCTGCCCACACCACTAGCTTTGACTTTTTTAAACCACAAGGCTTCTTTAAAATAAACTGCATTTAATAAACCAAGGTTGAAAAGGATGGAGATCATTAAAAGGCGATTAACTAGGTGTAGCTAGTTAAAGCTGCATTATAGCTGAGGAGAGAGTGTGTGCGATCCGCGATCATTCTGGAATTTTAAACTGATAAAGGAACTCACCGAGGTAAAGTTTTTCTATCGCGTGAAAATTATGACTTCGGGTCGTGGCTTACGCCCTCTTTCTCTGGTGAACACTCAACAAGGTGTGTGGGATGGAATCGCCGTTCCCAGGTTTCAGAAACCTACACAGATCCTGCAAGAATCATGTCTGGGTACTGGCATATCATGGAGCATTGCTACTCTGAGTCTGGTCCACAGACCGGGAATCTCAGCATCACCCAGCAGCGTATGGGAAACGCAGAGCCTCAGGACCCAGCCCAGACCGACTGTCAGCATCTGGATCTGAACAAGAGCTGCGGGGGTTCCCGGTGCACAATGAAGTCTGAGGAGTTCCGTTCAGAGCCCTGCATGTGCCTCTCAGCAGTCTTCCTTCTGCCATATTCGTGTCTCAATTCTGCAGGCTCCGCGTATAGAGCTCGGACATCTCAATTTGCTGCTGGGGCGTGCTGTAGAGTTCTGATGCGTGCCCATGCTGCATGACAGTCATGGAGGGGAGCAGGTGCTCTCCCCGTGAGTGACAACCAGGAAAGCGGCACGCTGGGGTAGTGCAGCCCTGCAGAGCGGCGACTCTTGAATGACAGCTCTGTTTCAGCGCTGTCAGCAACAAGCAGTCATGTTCACTTGTGGGGGGTGCGAGGCTGATGTTTGCACAGCTCATGCGTGGTAAGGTAAGAAAGAAACAAAGTCTTTTGAAAACGGCAACTAATTAAAGCAACTGAAACACACATGCACGTTTGCAGGCATCCACACGCCTATGTGTGCACGCGCTCGGGCTAGCCTCCTTTAGCCATCCCCGCGGGGATTCGTCACTGTACAGCGTGACAACCTGATAACTACGGGTCATGCAGTTAAGTTATGATGCACGAAACTGGAAAAGATGCTCAGCCCTTGAATGAAGTTGCTCTGAGGAATATTCAACATCAAGGAAGTTCTGATCCGGAGGGAGGAGGCTTCTAGAAGTTGAAGAGCTCCCTTTCCTGATTTCCACTTGGTTATAAACAGGTTTTAAGGCAGTTGTTTCTTAAACTTTCCCTCTGCAATCACATTCTTATCAGATTTTTCTCAAAAATAGTTCTAGAGAGATATTTGGTCTACTTAGTAACTATAAAGCTATTTATGTAATTTGGCTGCTGGTAAGGATAAACTAGAGTGTTTCCCTATTGCTTATTCAGCTTGCTTATTTCCATTTGTTTTTCAAGTGATCACCATTGCTACTTTGAAATTTCCCAGTTGGTTCTCCAAATTCAGTTTTCCAAACTCGGATTTCAGATGCTCGATATCTTAAGCTTTTTGATGCCACCAGAGGGAGCAGTTGCATAAGATGAAATGACGGAAAAAAAAAAGCTCTCTTAGAGCGCAAGTGGCATGGAGTTTTAGGAAATCTTATTCTTAGAGGATTAAAAACAAAGGGGGGGTATTCTCCATAGGCTTCTTTTATATAAATCATGATCTGTTCTGTGGCATTCACGTCCATGTTCCTGAAATGTACACTATTACTGACTGACCTACATGGCCCTCAGTCAAGGTGGGAGACCAGGGCCATTTTGCTGGAGTTGTAAGAAGGTGGAAGAAATGTATACACCTAGTTAATCAGGAGTGTGTCACCTTCCTCAAATCTTAGGGTGTTTACCGAAATTGTGAGGTGGTCTCCCTGGGGACGAATTATAGTGGAATAATCCAGGGACTCCGGATGCCATCCTGAACCAGGGAGCACCTGCTTATACAAGAGCAGGGTGGGGCCTTCCACTTCCCTTGTCCCCACAAAGACACCACCAGCCATCCCTATCCTCCTTCTTTCCCCAGAGCATCAGAGACACCAGGGAAGAGGTGGAGAACACTTACAGGTGTAAACATTCCAGGATACACCTCAGGTTTTAGTGTAAGGAGCTCAAGTATCAAATTGGGACATCTCAACAAGTCCCGAGGTGTGTTTAGTGCATTTCCCCGAATGTAGACCAGGCAGTCGTAAGGGCTTGTGTATTTCCTCACAATGATAACTAAAATTTATACACTCACTGTTTTTTAAAGAACTCAAAGCAGTTCAGTCAGTACAACAGATTTCCCTCTCATACCTCTCTTGCTTTTAGCTGGGTAGGTATCGCTTTGCACTTCTCAAGTGGGAAATAATGGATCAAAATAACCTTGCCAATCTGTGCTGGATATCTTTGGCCAAGGCAAGATTAAAAGCCAATACTATTACAGGTTTTAAGTCTTTTCTATTATATTATTATCTCCAAAAGATAAGACTAGGGGTGCCTGGGTGGCTCAGTTGGTTAAGTGTCCAACATCGGCTCAGGTCATGATTTCACGGCTCGTGAGGTTGAGGCCCGCATCAGGCTCTGTGCTGACAGCTAGCTCAGAGCCTGGGGCCTGCTTCGGATTCTGTGTCTCCCTCTCTCTCTGACCCTCTCTGTTCACACTGTCTCTCTCTTTCTCTCAAAAATAAATAAACATTAAAAATTCACTCATTCATTCATTAAAAAGACTAGATTTAGACCCAGGAAAAGGTTAAAGTAAAGGCAGGAACTGGATACGCCTCCCGCAAAGCAATCAGAATGTGTAAAAAGAATTAGTATTCAATTGCATTAGATCTATGCTAATAACACGTCATAATACATGGATTAGAAGATACTCAGGTTTTTTTAGAACACTAAGAATTCTAATAGACTATACAAAGCAAACATGCCTTCACCACTTAGTGAAGGAAATCCTTTAGAAGGATACAATTTCAATTCCTTATCTATTCTAAACTTGGGAGTTTTAAATAAGACTACTAGTGTGGGATATAGGTAAACTATAGACTGCACTTAAAGGGACCGGCAGCGAGCAAGTGTTTCTTCCTGGGGTTCACATTTTGATACACAATTTCTCAGACTTTTTCTGTGCATATTTATGCGTGTGTCAATATTTACATGTATATATATACATATGTATTAATATACTAGTATATATTACTATAGAGCATTGAGCTCCACTTCCTTTTTTTTTTTTTTAAATGTTTTATTTATTTATTTTAGGAGAGAGAGAGACAGCGCGAGCAGGGGAGGGTCAGAGAGAGAGGGAGTCACAGACTGAAACAGGCTCCAGGCTCAGAGCTGGCAGTCGGCACAGAGCCCGACGCGGGCCCCGACCCCACGAACCGCGAGATCATGACCTAAGCGAAAGTCGGACGCTTACCCGACTAAGCCACCCAGGCGCCCCGAGCTCCACTTCCTTTTGTGGGTTTTGGATTCAGTTGGACCTTGGTCCACATGCTATCTTCACCATTTACTAGCCATATGCCTGGGGGAAGTACCTTAACCACCCGTCTCTGCTTCCTCCTCTGTAAACTTAGCTCCGAGATAAGATACCGCTGATGAGGCACGCGGTGCCTGCCAGTTGATGTTCAAAAGATTGTTATTCTTCTTGGCCTCTCTGCGAGCCTTTCTGCTAGCTCCTACTCAAACAATCAGCTTCTTGTTCTTAGAATCTATTACTACAAACCCCTCCGTGGCTCTGAATGGCAGTTGGGCCACAGCCACTGCCTGACAGCTGACTTAAGGTGAAAATGAACTCACTCTCAGAGTCCACACTTTCCAGAGCCCTGAAAATTCTCCTTCTTGATGGGAGTTTAGCCTCTCCTTTCTCTCTCTTTCCATTTTTGTTCCCAGCAGTCCTCTGTTTAAGTAGGAAACCAGCTCCTGACTCCCTATGCAACAAGGAGAACTGGGGGGAAACCCTCCACGATTTTTCCTCGAAAGCTCTCTAGTTCTAAAGGGGCTTTCTGGAAGCCTCTGACTTGGGGAGATGGCTTTGTATCTTTCAAACTATCTGAACAGCACAACCAGGCTTGGAGTTTTCAAAATTAAAACAAAAATCTATTTACATGTTCTTCTAGATAGGAAAAATTTTTCAGTGGGAGATAGGTTATTTTATTCCATTATAAATAAAAATTGAGGACGATTATACTGCTATTTATAACTATTATGGGTTTTCTGGAATATGCCATTGAGCAGAAAAAGGTTGGACTGGCTGATGTTGTGGAGAGATACCCAAGATATATCACCTGTATTTCCTTTATTCTTAACCCAAACTTTTGGAAAGTTATAGTTTTATTTACATATATTAATATTAATTATCCATTGTTTTGAAACTTACAAGTTGTTGAGACTCTTCACATTGATCTAGTTCTTCTTTTAACTCCTTAATAATTCCTTCTCTCTCCTTCAGTCTTTTTAACAAAATACTCATTTTGATAGTTGCTGATTCTTGCAAAAAAGTCTCTTCTTCCACCTCAAAGAATTGCTAGGGAGAAAAAGCAGCATTAAAAATCAGACACCGAGCGAACACCATCGGAAACTGTTTTATGTTTTATTTAAGCTACTCTCTTGCAAGTTATTTTTATAACTTGCACACAATTTTCAGTATGTAACTATACATGTATTGAATGATATGCTAAAATGCCATAGAATATATAGCACATTATTATGCTATAAAACACAAAGAATAATGTCGGACTCTAACTGCATCCACCAGGCAAGTACTAACAGTAAACCTCAACTGTAAATTTACATCGTGTTGTGAACGTTCTACTTCAATCTTCCCCTAGAAGAAAGTAGCAAACATTTGAATATGTAACAAGAGAAGTAAACTTGAACGGTGCCACTAAATTCCCCTCGTGGCCTGGTATGGAGATGTGGAGAGAAATCTCATTCTTTTTCTTTTTTTCCACAGAGAAGGTTGGCAAACCATTAATCTAGACAAACGAGGCTTCATTTGAAAAATTAGGAAACTGAGATCAGGGTAGAGGAATATGCAGTACAATGGAATTTTTCTTCCCGGCAAAGCTGTGGAAGTAATCTTCAGGGTCTATGTGCATTATAAAATTATATAATTCTAGCATATCATTCATTTCCCTCTGCATGAAAAAATGTCTATGTTTTCGCTTTTATTTAAAAAATTGAATAAGCTGGGTTTTTTGGTGTGTTTTTTTTGTTGTTGTTTATTTATTTTGAGAGAGAAAGAAAGAGCAGAGGAGAAGTAGAGAGAGAGGAAGACAGAGAATCCCAAGCAGGCTCCACACTGTCAGCACAGAGCCTGAGGTGGGGCTCAAACTATAGATTATGACCCCAGCTGAAGTCAGACGCTCAACTGACTGAGCCTCTCAGGTGCCCCATAAGCTGTTTTTTGTTAACACTAATCAAAAAGAAACTAAATGAAAAATACACTCTCGAACTGGCTTGAAACGAATTTGATTCTTCGTTGACACCATAGATCATACATGGAGATATATTTTAATTTTTAATTAATTAATTCGTTTGACTTTAAGCATTTAATTTTGATTCATTTGACTTTAAGCATTTCCTATGTCATTAACATTTTACATAATTACTGATGGCTCTATAACATTCTGCTCCATAGAAATGCCATAATTTTATATGATCATTATAATATATATTAAGTTTTCCATTATACCAAATCTTTATACATACATCTCTGTCTGCATATTTGATTTTTTTTTCTTGGCACAGATAGACCCTTAGCAGTAGAATTTCTGGCCAAAGCATATGAAATGTATTCACAGCCTTGACTCATTTTATAAATTTCTTTTCAAAAAGATTGTTCAGTTTATATTCTACCTTGAGGATGAGAAGGTCTGCCTTACAACACTCTGAACCACAGTATATTGTCATTTTCTGAGTCTTACTATGACAATGTATGAACATAGTATTTTATTTTTGAATTAATCACCATGTTTTACTTCTTTATTTTTTGGAAAACATAATCTCTACACCCGATGTGGGGCTTGAACTCACAGCCCCGAGATCAAGAGACACATGCTCCATCGACTGACCCAGCCAGGTGCCCCTTAATCAGCATGTTTTGATTGCCCTTCAAAGTGAATTTTTTTCATATGCTATGAGCTGTTTATGTTTTATGTTTTGAATGTACTTAATTCTAATTAGTATTAGAATTTTCCTGAGAACTCAAAATAGTTTTAGAACGTCCATTTATCAATTTATTAATCAGGGTTGTTGATTAGTTTACCGCTTCCATTTGTGAGCATAGCAGCACCCATTTCTTGACAGCCTGTTTTGGGCACTTAAGGGCTGCCCTGTCTACAGTCAGTAAGAACCGTATCACAAAACCAAACAGGAAAGAAATATTCAAAATGTGAATGCTGTTTCTTATTTCTAGCATAGGGAAATCTCATTTTCAACCCTGTTGTGTAAAATCCTATTGTTCATTTTGGACTCTTTTGAGAATTACAGAATTGTTTTATTGTTATTAGTTGTTCACTGCTCATAGATTTGAGCACATGCACAAACAGGAAATACAGTAAAACCTAATCATACCCGCGAATACACTTAACATTATATTTCAGAGTTTTACAACCTGAAGTTCATATATTCAGAGATTTACAAACTGAAATTGTTCTATAATATATGATGAATGCCAGTCACCTGAGGAGAATAATGTATCATGGTAGAATTAGGAATCAAGCTAGGAACAGAACACTAACATGGCCTCACAGCCCTAATGTAAAAATCAGCACATGCAGATGCAGCACAATGGAAAAGAGTGAAGGCAGAACAATCAGTATGAACAATACCAGCCTTTTTAAAAAAATGTTTTCTTTTTTGTTTACTTTTGAAAGGGGGGAGGGGCAGAGAGAGAGAGACAGAGACAGAGACAGAGAACCCAAAGCAGTGTCTGAGCTAATAGCACAGAGTCCAATGTGAGGCTCGAACTCACAAACTGTGAGATCATGACCTGAGCCAAAGTCAGACGCCCAACCGACTAAGCCACCCAGGTCCCCTAATAATACCAGCTTTTTAAATTGAGTGGCTTTCAAGAACAAGATTGGTTGTGTAGAGCAGGATAGCCTGTGTCGGGAGGCCAGCTCTGTTTGTGCCTGTGCCCTGTGCCTCAGTTTAATCATCTGTAAAATGGGATTAATAACAATACGTAAACTGCCATGAGACTTAAATAAGATAATGCGCATAAACCATTTTGAACAGTGTCTACAGCACAATCAGCTCCTTGTAAGTATTGCATCTTAATATTTATTATTGTTCTAAGTGTTTTGTCATTCAGACCCAGATACCACTGCTCTGGGAAGCCTCAGCACCCCCATCTGCCCTCCACTACTGTGTTCTTCCTGTATCTTGTCAATGCTCTTCTTGGGTCACTTCATTTATTATTTGTTTATTTGCTCACTACTTTTTATGCTCTGGATATGGTGGATTTATTTTACTTTTATCTTTAAAAATATTTTTTAATGTTTATTTTTGAGGGGGAGAGAGACAGAGTGTGAGCGGGGGAGGGGCAGGGAGGGAGACACAGAGTCCGAAACAGGCTCCAGGCCCTGAGCTGTCAGCACAGAGNAACCCCCCACAAGCCACCCCAAGATGCTCATTTAAAATCTGCCCCCAGGAACTGGGTGGAGACGCTGTGCAGACTCAGCAGTGAGCCTGCCTCTAGGATAGGGTCAGTTCCCCTGGACTTCAGGGCAGAGAGGGTCACGCAGTTCTTTGTAAGAACAGAAGGTTTCACTTTTTTTTTTTAAATATTTTTGTTTGTTTCTAGGAGAGAGAGACAGTGTGAGCAGGGGAGGGTCAGAGAGAGAGGGAGATACAGACTCTGAAATAGGCTCCAGGCTCTGAGCTGGCAGTCAGCACAGAGCCCGACGCGAGGCTCGAACCCACAACCGCGAGATCATGACCTGAGCCGAAGTCGGATGTTTAACCGACTGAGCCACCCAGGCACCCCCAGAAAGTTTCACTTTTGACATTTCACAAAATAATTGTAAGGCCCAAACACTTTGGATTCATTTCTCTTCATCTCCAGGAATGTTTCTGATGTTTGACCAATGTTTATGGAATGAGCTAGACTCACAAGGGGACAAGCGGAAGGCGCTTTTATTTTTCTCCACCGCCCCTCAAATCTGGTCTCCTGTCTCGTGTTTCTTCCCTCTTACAAAAACCCCAGGAAAGTTTCACTGCTTTTTTTTTTTTTTAACTCTTAAATAACAACAACAAAACTGGATAGAGGAAAGAAAGATAGGAAGAAAGCAAGAGCCAAGACAAAAAATAAAACGCCCCAAGTCTCATTCCAGGCTAATCTTACCCATCGAGGTTCCTGTCCTCCCCAGCAGCGGCCTCCCTTGGATGCGGCATTCTGTGCTGGAGGAGAGGGCTTGAAACTGGCTTTCTTTTCTAGAACCCAGAGATCTGGTTAACCACCAGTCTAGATGTTGCTGTGAAAGTATTTTTTAGGTGCGATTAACATTAACATCGAGACGGGCGCCTGGGTGGCTTAGTCGGTTAAGCGGCCGACTTTCGCTTAGGTCATGATCTCGCGGTTCGTGGGTTCGAGCCCCGCGTCGGGCTCTGTGCTGACTGCCAGCTCAGAGCCTGGAGCCTGTTTCAGTCTGTGACTCCCTCTCTCCCTGACCCTCCCCTGCTCACGCTGTCTCTCTCTCTCTCTCTCCTAGAAATAAATAAAACATTAAAAAAAATTATTAAAAAAAGAAAACATTAACATCGAGAGACTGAGTAAAGCCGATTACTTTCCGTAATGTGGGTTGGCCTCGTCCAATCAGTTGAAAGTCTTCAGAGAAAAGACTGAGTTCCCAGAGGAAGAGGGGATTTTGTCAGCAGACTTTTTTGGACCTGGACTGTCCAAAACCCCAGCTCCTCCCCGAATCTCTGGCTTGCTAGCCTACCTTGCAGATTTCAGACTTGTCAACCCCCACACCCATGTGCCCCAATTCCTTAAAATCAACCTCTCTCTTCCTCCCTTTCTCTCTCTACACATTGGTTCTGTTTTCTTCTGGAGAATCCTAATAGACTATCTCATCTAAAGACCATAAATTCCCACCAACACCTTCAATTCCAATCCACCACCATGGTGTTTATTACAGCCTGTCTCCTTTCCATAGCTTAACCCTTTCTTTGGCGGCGAGAAGGCTGGCTCCCACGATGCTTGAGGCACTGATGCGTTTGCTCAACCCTCCCTTCACGGAACCCATGTTCCGACCACACTGTGCCACCAAGAGCTTGGCTCCGATGCAGGCGATGGGATGGAGACGGCAGAAGCATGTCTTCAGACTTCTAATTCACGATGGCAAGAAAATTTTATTGAGGACTTCCATTCCTCTGGTCTTGCGCAGAGTTAATAATTGTATTTTAATTTCTCCTTCAGCATTTGAAAGTGAGAAGAGCCTGTTATTCAAGTCCTTGGCATAACTGTCGGCTTTTTATTATTAGAATGATTTTATGATGTCGTTTGGTCTCATGGGCAAAGCCTCTTGACCGGCAGTTTGGAGCAACACAGCTGGCTGTAACCAGGGGTGAGAAACAGACTGGAAGATGAAGTCTCAGTATTAGATACATAGTCACTTTGCAGCTAAATGTCGATAATGCTCCCTTCTAGCTGGACGCCAAAACTTCAAGGGCGCCAGCGTTCTCAAGGACCCCCCCCCCCCTGCAGAGCAGTGCTTGGTCCTGGGGGGGCAGCATCACAAAGATGGCAGCAGGGCGCTCCTCTCCCCTGAGGCTCAGAAACACGGCCAATAGATCACAGGCTAAAGGGTTAAGATCAATGTGTTAAAAGAAAAAGAAACATCCAGGGAATGTTTTTCTCCCCCCCCCCTTTTTTTTATGGGGAGTGATATCCTCCTCTTGGTTATGACCTTGGAAGAGGAAGTCGGCCCTGCTTTGGCCATCTCCCTCCTTCTTGCCTTCTCTGTGGGGCAAACGCTGCAGGAGCTTATGCTCTGCTCTGGAAGGAAGAGCCCCGCGCAGCCCAGCGCAGACTGTGATGAGAGTCGCGTCTGCCAAATTCTGAGACTTCGCACGCGGCAGCCGCCTCATCAGTAAGGCAGACAATCTCCATCTGTTGGCTCCCTGCCTTTCTTTTTCAACTTGTCCAGAACCTGAGAGGGGAGGAGCGGTATTACTGATCAAGCATAAACCCAGCAATAGTCTTTATCTTTCAAGGTGGGAAGTCTAAGCACGTCATGAGAACTGCTCAGAATTCGACAACGATTCTTTGACGTCTTGGAAATAAAGTACTGATTCCTTGGCTTCGCTTCCCTGCATCGCCTCTCACCACTCACTCTCTCCAGTCCTGTCTCACCAAACACCTGCAGCTCCCTGACTTCTGTGCACCTTAATGCCTCTGTTCCATGAAATGGGCCACGTCCCTGATTCCTCTCATCTCCCCCAGGCTTGCCAAAAATTCACCATCCTTCGAGGCTTCGCTCAGAAATCCCCCTGCCCTAAAAATTTTCCTTTTCCTTGCTCCAAACCACTCAGAAGAATTGGGCACCCATCAGGTGAAAACCTCGATTATGGATTGTAATGGCTGAGTGTTCTTTTCTTCTTTCCTTCCTTCCTTCCTTCCTTCCTTCCTTCCTTCCTTCCTTCCTATCTCTCAGGTCTACTAGATTATGAACAACCTTAGTGCCAGAATTGCTTTTGTCTCTGCTACAAAATCAGACGATGGGTGAATGAATCAATCATTGAGTGAAAGAACATTTTAAGCCCTCAGCATCATGCACAGCCATGATCTAGGACATCTTTACTAAGAACTCATGATCTACTTCCAGGAGCATGACGTAGGTCAAGTTCTTTGGTACCTGTCTTGGTTATATTTGGGCCTTTATTCAATAAACATTTGTTGAACAGCTATGATGTGTCAGACTCTCTGCTAAGTGCAAAGTACAAAGATGAACGCAGCGTAGTCCCCCGGTCCACAGGAACAAAGGATCTAGAGTACAGAACAATCCACAAGTGGGTAATTGTGATACAATTCAGTGTGTCCCTTATCGAGGAGAGAAAGATCATTCCAGCAAGAAGGGACACTATGTGAAAATTCCAGGGCGGTGACTAATGACTTGAGGTGTGCAGAAGGAGGCAAGTGACTGCAAGTAGCTCAGGATTGTTGGAGGGTAAAGCTTTCCAAGAAGTGGAAGGAGATAAGAGTGAAGAAACGTAAGGGCCGGCACCAGGCTGAGACATCATCCTACAGGTATGGAGAAGACACTGAAGGGTTTCAAACAAGGGCCAGATGTGAAGGGATTTATGTTTTGAAAGGCCACTCACTTGTCTGGGCAGATAAAGACCTATGGAGACCAGATGGGATAAGGGGAGAGCCGCCACAGGCCAGGCACACAATGCTGACGGCCTGAGCTAGTTTCGTGGCAAGATCACAGGGATGGATGTAGGAAGTAAAAAACTAGAAGGAGGTGACGGCTCACTGAAAATTAGCGTGTATGTTTTATCCATGCTGTGTCACAAACGTACAGTTCTACCACGAACTGAGTGGCTTAAAACACACATGCATTGTCTCACAGTGTCTGCAGGTTAGGAATTCAGGCACAGCTTAAGTGGATCCTCTGTGGAGGGACTGTGCGGCTGCAATCCTAGTGTCTTGTTGGAGGCTCGACTGGGAAAGGACCTGCTTTCACGTTCTTTCAGGTTGTTGGAAGGATTCACATCCTTGTACCTGGAGGCCTTAGGGCTTCAGTTGCTTGCTGACTGTCAGCCAGAGGTTTTCCCTCAGTTCAAGGCTGCCTGCGGTTATTGACTTCCACATGTCAGGGCTCCCCAACATGGCCTTTTGCTTCCTCCAAGACAGCAAAGGAGAGAGAGACTCTGTAAGACAGGAGCTACACCTTGTGGGACAAAATCATCCGGGCACCTTTGCTGCTACCGGTTGGAAGCAAGGCCCACAGCCAGCCCTCTCCTAAAGAGACGAGGAGGGTGATCACACAAGGTGGGAACACATGGACTGTGGGTGTCGGGCACAAGAAGTGGCTGCTGGCTTCCCAGCTGGGGATGATACATTACATAGCTTGTGTTGATACATTGTATAGCTTGCCAGGAGGTGAGTCTGCAGGGACTTCATTTTGGAACTCTCTTCTTTCCTTTTAGTTGTTTTGCCATTTCAGCTACACAGTATTCTTTCCCACATCTCCCCAGCATAAAGCTTCTTTCAGGCCATTAGCTGTGCTCCAGCGAAGGCATTCCTCACAATCCAAGGAGAGGCACCCTGCCCTTGGCAGAGGCCGGTCTTGGTTTCATAAGTCAGAGTCCAGAAATTCAGTCCCCTCCAAATACCAACATGTTGGTATTTTATTGCATCATACTGTGATTAGGATTTTTTTTTTTTAAAATCTGAGATAAAAATCAGTTAACACCTGGACAGTATTTGCTGCATTAAAATTTGGGATCTAAAATGAGTGCCCTCATTAGATATGCTTCTTCTTTACTTCTCCCATCTTTAAAAAAATTTTTTTAATGTTTATTCATTTTTGAGAGACAGAGAGAGACCGAGCACAAGCAGGGGAGGGGCAGAGAGAGAGGGAGACACGGAATCCGAAGCAGGCTCCAGGCTCCGAGCTGTCAGCACAGACCCCAATGTGGGGCTCAAACCCATGAACTGGGGGGTCATGACCTGAGCTGAAGTCAGGCACTTAACCGACTGATCCCCCCAGGTGCCCCATCTACTTCTCCCATGTTTAAGAGGTCCCAGTTCAAAGACTTTTAAAAACAATGTTAACATTTTATCCTTGTAACAAATACACTGTTTTACCACCTTGAAATGGATTTGGGGAATTCTTCATCAAATTTTCATCTCTATATGACAAAGTAATGAAGACAAACCCAAAACGCTTTCCTTGGAAGAAACACTGCTACCTGCTATCCATACAAGGGCCGCAGTTCTGCAAAATGGATTATGAGCTGTTGGCAGTGATCTCTTCCGAGTCAGCGAAGATGATTACGTGATGGTGAAGACGTCTTGGGAAAATACCCAAAGTTCACTTACAGCGATTTTCCATTCTCCCAACTAATGACAATCAGAAAGAGATGTCTGGGAAGGGAGAAAACTGCACAGAAATCTTCTCTGGCAGGGCGCCTGGGTGGCTCAGTCGGTTGAGTGTTCGACTTCTGCTCAGGTTGTGATCTCACAGTTCATGAGTTCAAGCCCCCCTGTCGGGCTGGGTGCTGGCAGCTCAGAACCTGGAACTTGCTTCAGATTCTGTTTCCCTCTCTCTCTACCCCTCCTTCACTCACAGTTCATCTCTCTCTTCCAAAAATAAATAACATTAAAAAAAAAAAAAAAAGAGGGGCACCTGGGTGGCTCAGTTTGTTAAAGTGTCTGGCTTCGGCTCAGGTCATGATCTCACAGTTCGTGGGTTCGAGCCCCGCATCGGGCTCAGTGCTGACAGCTAGCTCAGAGCCTGGAGTCTGCTTCTGATTCTGTGTCTCCCCCTCTCTGACCCTTCCCTGCTCACTCTGTCTCAGAAATAAATAAAAACATTTAAAAAAATAATAAAATAAAAAAAGAGAAATCTTCTCTGACTTAATGATAAAACAAGTATCATCTTTCTTTTTTTTAAGATCTCAGCGTTTTTTTTTAAGACTTTGATTACATTTTCTTCTGCGCTATGTTGTAGAGTTTATTTTTTGAGCTAAATTATTTTACCTGCTAAACTATGAGTTTAATGTTTACCTTTTATGCGTTTGTGCTTTTATGTGTTGTTTTGTATATGTTCATAACATATATTTATATGTTATATTTATATGTTATAAATAAATATGTATTTAAAATATAGCATATATTCAGTTCACTACTTGAAACATATTTATGAGCGGCAGGGGTGGGTGAAGTGGATAAAGGTAGTCAAAGGGCACAAACTTCCAGCTGTAAGATAAATAAACTCTGGGAACATAATGTATAATGTGAAGACTAGAGTGAACCCTACCTTACAGTATATTTGAAAGTTGTTAAGAGAATAGATCCTGTAAGTTCTCATCACAAGGAAAAAATAGTGATTG
>NW_027531522.1:3236222-3279061 GCF_008692635.1 Crocuta crocuta | reverse complement strand
GTTTTTTTTAAAGACTTTGATTACATTTTCTTCTGCGCTATGTTGTAGAGTTTATTTTTTGAGCTAAATTATTTTACCTGCTAAACTATGAGTTTAATGTTTACCTTTTATGCGTTTGTGCTTTTATGTGTTGTTTTGTATATGTTCATAACATATATTTATATGTTATATTTATATGTTATAAATAAATATGTATTTAAAATATAGCATATATTCAGTTCACTACTTGAAACATATTTATGAGCGGCAGGGGTGGGTGAAGTGGATAAAGGTAGTCAAAGGGCACAAACTTCCAGCTGTAAGATAAATAAACTCTGGGAACATAATGTATAATGTGAANAAAGTTGTTAAGAGAATAGATCCTAAAAGTTCTCATAATGAGGAAAAAATAGTGTTTGTAACTAGCGAGCTGTATGTTAACTAAACATATCATGGTAATCATTTCGCAATATAGGTAAGTCAGGCTGCTGTGCTGCACGCCTTAAACTTACAGAGAGCTGTATGTCAGTTATAGCTCAAAGAAACTGAAAAAAATCTATGAATTCTAATATATTCTAAAATAAATATTATTATTTCCATAAAA
The DNA here is from genome assembly GCF_008692635.1 of Crocuta crocuta. Lineage (NCBI taxonomy): Eukaryota > Metazoa > Chordata > Mammalia > Carnivora > Hyaenidae > Crocuta > Crocuta crocuta. Next base: position 3,278,478 of record NW_027531522.1, on the reverse strand, counting down.
CAAAAATGTTTTATAAAATAAAAATATATAATAAAATATAAAAAAATACAAGCCAGAGGTCAGCTTTAAGCATCTGCCCCCTGTGGTCAGTCATTAGAATAAGGAATGCTAACTTTTCTTTGGGCTCCAAGGATTTAAGTTTTCGCAGAGTCACCAGGACAACACTCCTGGTGTTTTTGTTTTTTTTTTTAATAGTTTATTGTCAAGTTGGTTTCCATATAACACCCAGTGCTCATCCCCACAAGTGCCCTCCTCCATGCCCATCACCACCCTTCCCCTGGTGGTTTTGATTACATATATTATCCCACATGGTATGAGGGTGCTAAGACACCACAGAACATTTTAAGAAGGTGAGCAGGATGCTGAGGAGTCTGGAATTCTCTCCCTGTGAAGATGAGTTAAGGAGCTGGTGACTCGGACAGAGGGGAGAAGAAGTGACATCGGCGTTTCCTCCAACTGTGTGAGAACAGCTGGAAGAGAAGTTAATTGCATCCACCTTTCCTTCCCGATGCCAATTACAGTTGCACTAAAAAGCAAGTCATTGAAATAAAAACAAATTTACGTTTTTTAGGGCACCTGGGCAGCTCAGGCGGTGAAGACCCCACTCTTGATTTCGGCTCAGGTCTTCATCTCATGGTTTGTGAGACTGAGCCCCACATCAGGCTCCACGCTAAGCATGGGGCCTACTTGGGATTCTCTCTCTCTCCCTCTCTCTGCCCCTCCCTCATGCAGGCACACACGCCAGTTCTCTCTCTCTTTCAAAATAAATAAATACACATTTTCATAACTTTGCATTTTTCTCTAATCCATCTGAATTCAACTCTAGTCTCTTTTGTCTTTCTGTAGAAATATAATAAAGAATGAGGCGCCCAAATGGCTCAGTCAGTTAAGCATCCGACTTCGGCGCAGGTCATGATCTCATGGTTCGTCAGTTTGAGCCTTGAGTCAGTTTGAGCTCTGTGCTGACGGCTTGGACCCTGGAGCCTGCTTCGGATTCTGTGTCTCCCCCTCTCTCTCTGCCCCTCCCCCCTCTCAAAAGTAAATAAACATTAAAAAAAAAAGAAACATAATAAATAACGACACTGCTTGTGAAGCACTTTGTACGGTGCCTGGGCCATAGTAAATAATGTGATACGTGATAACTGCTTTCATTATCATTCATTATTGGCCTGGAGAAAATGAGGACGTCTCCCCAAGCATCATGACTTCTGTTTCTGTGGAGTGACTAAGGCCCACCACCACCACCTGCAGCCCCTGGCCACGTGAGGCTCCCTTAGAGCAGGTGTTAAGCAGGACGGTGGGTGGAGACAAAGCTTATCCGGGGCTCTCTCTACACCCCTGTATCCTTTTCTTGACTGAAACATCTCTCCAGGCTCCCTCTTCTCCCCCAAACTCCGCTCAAGGGTCCATTGTCCACCCCAGAGTTTTCTCACAGAAAACAGAACACCCACTATGAGGGTCATGACTTCTTCCTCACTCCTCTGGTGGTAAAGGAGAGGGTGGTGCTTTGATTTGAAGAAATGAAATTCTTTTTGTTTTAAATGTTTATTTATTTAGAGAGGGAGCACGCACTAGGGAGGGAGAAAGAGAGAGGGAGGAGAGAGAATCCCAAGCAGGCTCTGCACTGCCAGCACAGGGCCCGATGCAGGGCTTGAACTCATGAACCGTGAGATCATGACCTGAGCCAAAACCAAGACTTGGTGGCTTACCCGACTGAGCCACCCAGGCACCTGAGGAAATGAAATTCTCACGGTTCTATTTTAAGCACGCTGGGGGTGTGAATGTGCCTAATACTTTTGAACAATACCCTGTCACCCAGAGTCGATCCTATAGGAAGAGTCCAGCGAGAACATGCCAGCACTCCTGTACATCTTCACAGGGCCTGCTCTGCACAGTTCTGGCCTGGTCACAAATTACCCTTTGCATAAGAAACATCCGGTGTAGATGGAGAAAAGAATAGAGCTTCATAATTTCTAAAATTCTCCTTAAAAGACCTGACAGACCATCATCTCAAAAAGCATCCAAGTTCACGCAGGAAGGCACAGGAAGTGAGCATATTCTGAACTGGAAAGCAAAAGAATAGATCTTCTGGGCTGAGGGGTCTGAACTGAGAATCACCTCCACCAGGCTGCCAGCCTTCATTTGAACTCCACCTTGATGCTTCTCTGCAAAGAAGCATTTCTTAGGTTGATTCAGACTCTTTGGCCTCACAAAAGTCACAGGACTCGCCTCTTTGCCAGGAGCTACATTCATCCCATGGGGTGTAAGGCTGGTTACTGGCTTTCTTGATGCATTCGTGCCCAAAGAAGTGTCCCCAACCCATTTCTCTCCTTACAGTGTGCACTCAATTCTTCCACCTGGCAAGGCAGAGAAACAATCGATCCCTCCCTCCTCAGGGATGAGGAACAGGATCTACCCCGCATGGGCCGCTGTAAAGGGGCCTGATTAATTCAGGCAATACTGTTCCAGGGTCATATTGGAACCCAGCCTCAGGAGTTAGTTCACCGGTTTCATCCTTCCTAGCCTCTTTTTCTTATGTTAACCTTCTCTTGTGTCCTGATCCCCATTTCACTTATATGTACCTAACATCCAATACCCAGTCTCTCTGGCTTTATTAGCCCTTTATTGACCTACTTTTCTGGCGCAATTTTAGTCTTCTCCCACAAACATATTCTATGTTTATTTGCTTACTCTATGCACTAAGACTATAGGCTAATTACATTTCTACCACCAACCTATCCCAGAAGACAACTAGTCTTATTCTTTCCATCCAGCTGCTCTATCAAGGGATGGAGTCAATAAATTATGCCAATCAAAAAGCCATTATTACACTTAATGATGAGTTATTGATGGATTCCTATCAAATTCAGTAATAACAAAAGAATGATCACTATCTTGATTATTATTTAATATTTCTCATTGTCTGTCTAGTGTAGAAAAGAGATAGATATACCACTGAGAAATTAAGACATGAATATTATCATTTTCAGTTAGATATCTGTACATAGGAAATACAAATGAATCAACCAAAACCTGTTAAAATGTCTGGTAAAACTTGAGATTAAGACCTGAAATCATAAAACTGTTAGAAGAAAACATGCAGGAAGCTCCTTGGCTCTGGTCTTGGGGATGATTTTTTTGGACTTAACACCAAAAGCAAAGGCAAAATTAAACAGGTGGGACTACATCAAACTAAAACACTTTTGAATAGCAAAGGAAACCATCAACAAAACGGAAAGGCAGCCTCCTGAATGGGAGAAAAGATTTTCAAATCATGTATCTGACAAGGGGTTACTATCCAAAATATATGAAGAATTCATGTAACTCAGTAGCAAAAACACATCCAATTTAAAAAACGGACACGGGTTCTAAACAGACATCTTTCCAAAGAAGAAACACAAATGGCCAACAGGTACATGAAACATCACTAATCATCCAGGGAAACATAAATCAAAACCAAAATGAAATATCACCTCATATCTGTTAGAATGGCCGGTATCAAAGAGACAAGAAAGAACAAGTGTTGGTGAGGATGTGGAGGAAAGAGAACCCTCATGCACTGCGGGTGGGAATGCAAACTGGTGCAGCGACTCTGGAAAACAGTATGGAGGTTCCTCGAAAAATTGAAAATAGAGCTACCATATAATCCAGCAATCCCACTTCTGGGTATTTAGCTGAAAGAAACAATATCACAAATCCAAAAAGATATGTGCACTCCATGTTCACTGCACGATTGGCCACAATAGCCAAGACATGGAGACAACCCGAGTGTCCACTGATGTATGAATGGATAAAGAAAACGCAAGGGGCGCCTGAGTGGCTCAGTCGGTTATGCATCCAAATCTTAGTCCAGCTCAGGTCATGATCTCATGGTTCGTGGGTTCGAGCCCTGCATTGGGCTTGCTGCTCTCAGCATGGAGCCTGCTTCGGACCTTCTGTCCCCCTCTTTCTACCCCTCCTCCCACTCATGCTGCCTCTCTCTCTCAAAAATAAACATTAAAAAATTAAAGAATAAAATGTGATTATATATAATATATATACATATTTATTTATTTAATAAAATACTATTCAGGCATGGGAAAGAATAAAATCTTTCCATCTGCAACACCACGGATGGGCTTTGAGGGCATTACGGTAAGTGAAACAAGCCAGAGAAAGACAAATACCATATGAGCTCACTTACATGTGGGATCTTAAGAAAAGAAAGACAGGAAAAGAAAACTGAACTCATAGATACAGAGAACAGATTGGTGGTTGCCAGAGGTGAGGTGTAGGGAGTGGGTGGAATGAGGGAAGGGGGGTCAAAAGGTACAAACTTCCAGTTATAAAATAAGTAAGTCATGAGGACGTATCGTACAGGACAGTGACTATAGTTAACAATGCTCTATTGTACATTTGAAAGTTGCTAAGAGAAGAAATCTTAAAAGTTCTTGTCACGACGACAGTATTAAAAATACTGTCACGACGAGTGGTGATAGATGTTAGCGTGACTTACGGTGGTGATCATTTCACAATATACACAAGTACTGAATCATTAGGTTGCACCCCTGAAATTAATATAACGTTATATGCCGGGTATACTTCAACTAAAAAAAAAAAGAGAGAGATCTGATAATTGATAATTCCACATTTGGAAATCTATCAACAAAGTGGTTGGGTACAGTATTTATAAATTCAATGGTTCCACATCAAAACATGTTGGTGAACTGAAAGAAACCAATCACACAACAACACATGCTGTACTCCCATTTACATGGGATGTTCAGAATAGGGACAGAATGTAGGGACAGAAAATAGATTTGCAGTTGCCAGAGGTTTGGAGTGGAGAGGAAGAAAGGGGAAGGGAGGAATAGAGGCTGACCGCTAATGGGTACAATTTTTCTCTTGGAGGTGATAAAAATGTTTGAAAATTAGATTATGGTGATGGCTGCATGACTCTGTAAATATACTAGAAATCAGTGAACTGTATGCCTTAAATGAATCAATTTTATGCTATGTAAATTACGCCTTGGTAAAGCTGATTGGGGTGCCTGGCTGGCTCAGTCAGAGGAATGGCGACTCTTGATTGTGAGTTTGAGCCCCACATTGGGTGTCGTGATTACTTAAAAAAATTAAAAACTTGGGGCGTCTGGGTGGCTTAGTCGGTTAAGCGTCCGACTTTCGCTTAGGTCATGATCTCACGGTTCGTGGGTTCGAGCCCCGCATCGGGCTCTGTGCTGACTGCCAGCTCAGAGCCTGGAGCCTGCTTCGGATTCTGTGTCTCCCTCTCTCTCTGACCCTCCCCTGCTCACGCTGTCTCTCTCTCTCTCCTAGAAATAAATAAAACATCAAAAAATTTTTTTTAAAAAATTGAAAACTTAAAAACAAAATCAACAGACTCCATGCATACCAAAATACTCTTAAAATATGACAAAGAGATTCCATATTCTATAGACATAAAACATAATACTTAGGAATAACTTGGTTATATGAGAAAGAGATACAACCTGCACAAATAAAACTGTAAAACTTTATTAAGATACATAAAGTAAGACATAAATGAATCAAGAGATATTCTTGAATAGGAAGACTGAATATCATGTTACAGATTTCTTTCAAAATTCATGAATAATTTTCCACCCAGTTCAATTTTAATAAAAATGCCATGAGAGGCCATTTTGGAGTGGCAGTAAACAAAATTATTTTAAAGTTTACCTGAAGGAATAAAAAAGCAATGGAAAATTTTCTTGTTCATTCAAAAGCTAGTGACAGTCTTCTTGACTTGTGTAAGGGTTTTATAAGCTCCTAAATCCCTTCATTAGAAATCCCTTCATTAAATCCCTATGTGTTTGAAATACCTAGTTTGTTTTCTTATCTGAATCTGAGCTCATACATTTCCAAAACCAAAAATAAGTAAATAAGGTCTAAGTGTTAGAAAAATATGTTCCTGTTTCCGCAAAATAAGGTACTATAATACCACACAAGAGATTGTTTCAAAAGTTAGATTTAAAAACTTGCTCCTTAGTGGAAAAGGGAATGTACCCGTATCCTTAACTGGCCTCCAGAGGGCAGCAGAGTCATTTATACTTAACTGAAGTTACCTCTTAACCAGAGTGTTTAACTTTGGTTGGTGTTTTGTCCAATACTCTTCGGTATTTTCTTATGACTGAGATTTAACAAACTGGCTGGCCAGGATTAGGAAGACTACTTAGGTCATGGATCAAAGCGATGACAACAAGCCAAAGGGAAGATTCAGATAAGCACTTTTATATCATCAAAATAAATCTTTAATTAGATAAACCAACTGACTACAATTAATACCGTTGCCTAAATACATTTAATCAAGATGTGTTTATGAAAAACTAATGAATATAAAGCATTTGATAATTTCAGGGCTTTCTACTTTTAGAAGTACAGGAAGTATATATAAAGAGTGATATTCACTTATTCTGCTATTTTTTTAAGTTTATTTATTTATTTTTATTAATCTCTTTGCCCAATGTGGGGCTCAAACTCACAACGCCAAGATCAAGAGTCACACGCTCTTCCAACTGAGACAGCCAAGCTCCCCATTATGCCATAGTTTTTGAGCATTTGATACACACTTGAAGTATATCAGTGTCCCAGAAATTGTTGAAGACACAGAAGATTAGGAAAGCATGTTCAAAGAATCATAGGGTTCTGACTTACTCTCCTACTGTAAACAACAAAAATTTTGGAAAAGATAGGTGAAATGCATCTAGAAGCTGACAAAGTAAGGAATACTTAGGCCGAAAGAAAGTGAATGCAAAAATCCTGAGAAGTATACAAAACACTGAAGCTGGCATTCACGCTAGGGAATTACTAAACCAGGTGAACATGAACTTCAGTTTACACCTCTGTGCAGGACACAGAAGAGACATCTCATAGGTCCTCCTCAAAGTCATCATTCCAAATAACAGGACACCACCTCATTAAGATGGAGACACCAAAGGGCCACTCCTTCAGTTTGAGAACAAACCAGAACCACCTTGAACTCTGTACCGCCTCCCACTCAACTAGAAGTGAAATTGCGTCCTGTCTGGAAACTTGGCTCCAAGTGCAGAGAAGGGGGAAAGAAAATCTCTTCTCAGTTTTATAAGCACAAGATGAAAGATGACCTGCACTAATTCATACATCTGGGTGGTCTAAAATGCCTTAAGCAAAAGTCAGATGAAAGGGCTCACAGACCCAGGAATCTCACAAAAGCAAATGCGAATCCTCTCTATAGAAACTACTTGTGTTCTAGGCCTCAAGGAATTCCCAAAGAAATATAAGTTCACAGTCAAAAATCATAAAACCCAGGGGCACCTGGGTGGCTCAGTCAATTGGGCGACCCACTTCAGCTCAGGTCGTGATCTCATGGTCTTTGGGTTTGAGCCCCGTGTCAGGCTGTGTGCTGACAGCTCAGAGCCTGGAGCCTGCTTCAGATTCTGTGTCTCCCTCTCTCTCGGCCCCTCTCCGCCTTGTGTTCTATCAAAAAACAAATGAACATTAAAAAAATTTTTTTAGGGGCGCCTGGGTGGCTTAGTCGGTTAAGCGTCCGACTTTCGCTTAGGTCATGATCTCACGTTCGTGGGTTCGAGCCCCGCGTCGGGCTCTGTGCTGACTGCCAGCTCAGAGCCTGGAGCCTGTTTCAGTCTGTGACTCCTTCTCTCTCTGACCCTCCCCTGCTCTCGCTGTCTCTCTCTCTCTCCTAGAAATCAAAAAAAAAAAAAAAAAAAAAAAAAAAAAAATTAAAAAAAAAATTTTTTTTAAATCATAAAACCCAAAAGTAAATGACATATCACATGTGACAGCCAGTACTTACAGACCCTCCATGATGGAAACAGTGAAATACAGACTATAAACCAAGTAAATTTCAGTATGTTTAGAGAAATAATGGACTAAAATTATCAGCAAAGAGCAAGGGCCCTAAAAACATAACCAATAATCAAGCCCAGAGTGTCAAATACAATTCCTACTCATAAAAAACATTATAAATAATATTAAAAAAAAATAATATTAAAAACTCGGTGAAATGGATAAAGCAGTATACAAAAAAGTGGGCTTAAAAATATAGGATTAATAAATAAATCAATAGGATTAAAATTTTTATATGAGAACAATCTACGTTAAGCCTTTATTCCAACATATTTTTAAGTTTAAATCAAATAGACAAGGCCCTAGATAAATATCTCATTATATCTGAATCAAAAGGAATAGAAAACCAGATAGTCTTTTAATCATTAAGGAAATTGAGGAATCCAAAAGATGTCAATAATCAATCTGTCCAGGCCCAGTTGGCTTTTCTGGTAGTTCTATATTGTGTAAATTTTTTAAATGTTTATTCATTTTTTGAGAGAGACAGAGAGAAAGACAGAGCACAACTGGGGGAAGAGGAGAGAGAGAGAGAGAGAGAGCGCGACAGAATCTGAAGCAGGCTCCAGGCTCCGTGCTGTCAGTACAGCTTGAACCCACGAACCACGAGATCATGACCTGAGTAGTGGTAGGATGCTTAACTGAATGGAGACAACATTCTGAACTCATTCTGTGTGGGGTGCCTGGGTGGCTCAGTCCATTAAGCATCTGACTTTGGCTCAGGTTGTGATCTTGTGGTTCGTGGGTTTGAGCCCGGTGTCGGGCTCTGTGCTGACAGCTAGCTCAGAGCCTGGAGCCTGCTTCAGATTCTGTGTCTCCCTCTCTCTCTGGCCCTTCCCTGCTCATGCTCTCTCTCTCTGACTCTCAAAAATAAATAAAAGACATTAAAAAAATGAACTCATTCTGTGAAGCTAGCATAAGTTTAATTCCAAAACCCAACACAGACAATACAAAAACCAGAAAAGTACAGGTTATTTCACTGATGAATGTAGATTTAAAATGCCTTAAGCAAAATATTAATATCCTAACAATGATTTTTTTACCAAAAGACATATCATGGCCAAGTTGGACTTAGACAAATAAAGTAAGGTTGACTTAACACTTAAAAAAATTAATTAAATTAATTTCATCGCATTAATAGATTAAGGGAAAAATCATACAGCCTCGCAGTAGATGCATAAAACCCACATTTTATAAAATTGGAATGTATCCATGAGGTTTTTAATAGTCTCTTTAAAACAGCCTGGTAATATAGAAAGTATTATGTATAATGTTGAAACATTAGATTCATTTCCTATAAGATTAGATATACAATAAGGATGCTTGCTTTTATTAACTTTTATTAACATTGTACTGGCTGCACCACCAGGAAGGAAAAATAAACAAATTAATGAAGAAATGGTGTAAGGATGAAAAATATAGTAACAAATACGTAATTCCTCTCAATGTATATAGCTGTTTATATAAAAGTCCAGAAAACTCTATAAATTATTAAAATTAGTTCAAGAATTTTTTAATGTTTATTTTTGAGAGAGAGAGCGAGAGGTAGATAGAGAGAGAGGGAGACAGGATCTGAAGCAGGCTCTGCGCTGACAGCAGAGAGCCGACGCAGGGCTCAAACTCATGAACTGTGAGGCCGTGACCTGAGCCAAAGTTGGACACTTAATTGACTGAGCCACCCAGGTGCCCCAATACATTTAAGAATGTAATGACAGTCGGGGCACCTGGGTGGCTTAGTCGGTTAAGCGTCCGACTTTTGCTTAGGTCATGATCTCGCGGTTCGTGGGTTCGAGCCCTGCGTCGGGCTCTGTGCTGACTGCCAGCTCAGAGCCTGGAGCCTGTTTCAGTCTGTGACTCCCTCTCTCTCTGACCCTCCCCTGCTCACGCTGTCTCTCTCTCTCTCTCTCTCTCCTAGAAATAAGTAAAAAACATTAAAAAAAAAATGTAATGACAGTCATTACAAAATCAACACATAACAATCAACTGCATTTCTCTACCCCAGTAATAAACAGTCAGAAAATGGAGTTTTGAAAAGTAATTTACTGTATCTTCAAGAAAAATTAATTTGGAATAAACGTCATAAAAGTTCTGTGGGGTCATGGGGCACAATGGTCAGGAAAGAATTCTTGAGACCTTGTCTGGTGCAGCTACGTTTCAGTAGCACAGGGCCAGGACCCGTGGGCAGAAAGGGCTGCACTTTTGCTGGCTGAAGCTGGTGATTATATGCTTAGTGCTCAAGGCAAAGGACATGTGCAGGGAATATTAGATCGCAAATGTCTGCATCAAATTTCTACCTGTAACCTACTTTTTGCTGGATTTCTCTGGTACTTATCATTCAGTCCATATTAACTATCAGGGAGATTAACATCGAGTCACAAGACCATCTAAGAAGGCAGCAACCGGCACATACTTGATCCTTCTCGAAAATATGCAGGCCGTAGGTCAGCCTTCTAGGCTAAAGGTGAACCACTTTCTGCTTCTGTCTGTTGCAGAATCTGGTCTGGATCACCTGGCGGAAGAACCAAGCTGCACTCAGAGATCTTGGAAGGGAGGAGGTTTAATTTACACCGGTGGGCTCAGAGGAGATCATTCTCCAGAGGTCTGAGCCCAGAGCATCAGCAGAGTGCATGATTTATAGCCTCTTACTTCCGCATTCCTCATTAATGCGTGAGATAAGCAGGGTGGGAAGAAGAACCTGGAAAGGGGAGCCTTTGACTGGGGACAGGCATTTCCTTATCAGTCCTGTTGGCCATCTTATAACAGATCTTTCCCTATCACATCCCTCATCAAAACTAGCAGGCATCTTTTTAATATAATTGTAAAATTTTAGTTTAAAGTATTAAAAAAGCTAAGTAAATGGAGAACTGTATTAGGGACAGTAGTGGGCGACTCCATTTAGGCGTGATAGATATTATGGTAGGAAGATATTTGGTCTTTGTCCATGGTTCCTGGCACAGAGCTCTTAAAATTTCTGGTAAGAGTGGATGGAATAGCTGTTGTTGTTGTTGGTTTGTTTTTTTTCTCAAGTTTATTTATTTTGAGAGAGCAAGCATGTGAGAACTGGGGAGGAGCGGAGAGAGATGGGGGAGAGAGACAGAGCATCCCAAACAGGCTTCATACAGTCACCACAGACCCAGACACGAGACTCAAACTCATGAACCGTGAGATCATGGCCTGAGCTGAAACCAAGAGTCAGATGCTTAACCAACTGAGCCACCCAGGCGCCCCAGAAGCATGTTGTTCTAATGAGGCCACTCTTGAGAGGCCCTTAAATAGGTTCAGAATGAAGGCTGGTCACCAGAAAGACCAAGCCTTGATCAGAAGCTTAGAACTTTCAGCTCTATCTTCCCACCCCTGGGAAGTGGCTGGAGATTGAGTTAAGGGCTGATTTATTCAATCGTGCCTACAGGATGAGATCTCTATTAAAAACCCAAACACGCGCATTGGGAGAACTTGTTGGGGTGGTGAACAGAGCTAGAAGCTGGGAGGCCATGGACGCTTCATTCCCCTGCCCCATACCTTGTGCTGTGCACCTTAAGGAGAGCCGAACTGCCACCCCAAAATATGCCTCTCTGGCATAAGGAATCTTTTAGGCTGATTGCCTTTAAAACAGCAGACACGAGAAGTTTTCAAATTGAGAAGTTACTCTTGTGTCAGAACATGTATGAGGGACTAGACAGAGAAGACATGAAAGGGACACGTACAAGGACAATCTTTCCTCGGTAAAGGTGCCTTCCCTCAGGGCCAGAAAGAGGATGACTCAAACCTTGGAAATGCTTATCAATGGACAAGACAAAGATGGAAATCTGCATAACAATCAGAGCCTTGTCTACTGTGCTTTGCCTGATCACTTCCCAGAACCCGCGCCCGCCCGCCCAGAGATCATCATGTTGAAGGTGGTGGCTTGGGCCAGTCTGTGCAGTTACTAGGTTTTCCCGGGCCCCTCTCATGGACGCGGTCGTTATGCATGTTATTAGTTTCTGTTTGTTTTTCTTCCGTTAATCTGTCATTTATTATGGGGGTGGGGGGGAGGGACCAGGGGCTCAACAAGAACCTAGAAGGGAAGAAGAAAAGTTACTTGCATGCTTCCTTACACATCTTTCCCATTTGGCTTTTGGGGTTGTATCGTTTATAATCAAATGGTAACTGTAAGCAAGGTGCTTTCCTGAGTTCTGGGAGTCCTTCTACGAAATTCCCAAACCTTGGCAGGACAGGGCGGGGCGGGGAACACCAACTTTATAGGCAGCGGGTCAGAAGTACTGGAACGTGGGACCGGCATCTGAAAAGGAACAGTATTGTGGGATGGAACCCTTTACCTGTGGGGTGGGCACTAGTTATGGAAAGTTGGCGCCAGAATTGAACCTAATTTTTGGACAATGTAGGTACCCAGAATATGCCCTTTCGGCAGGATTATTATGAGTTGAAGGCAATTGAGGACCACGTGCAGGAAAAGCCCTAAAAGCTGCATAAAACTCCCTTTGTGAAGGAAATTTACATTTATAAAGGAAATTTCCATGTGTAAAGGTGTCTCCCACTTCTGGACCAGGAAGAGGACGCTTATCAGCAGCTCTGATGAGTGGAGAAGACATTGACTTGAGTCTGTATGACAGTCTTACTAAATGGTCCTTGTTTATCATCTCTGCCTAGTCACCAGGCCATTTTACAACCCTCCTCGTTCAAAAGCCCCAAATCCCTTTTCTTTTGTTTAGCCTCTTCTCCATTCTTTATTACCTTGGGGGGTGTCAGAAGGCCCCCAAATCTTGGCTACCTCTTTAAGCCACATTTCTTTGTGAACTTGAATGCCTAGTGATGTGGGGAACAAAGGCAAAGGGGAAAAAAAGCCACATTTCCTTCTGATTTACAGCCTATTGACAAGTCCGGGAGAGTGCAGAGTGACCTTCCTCCAGGACTCAAATGCCTCCATGTTAATATTTTGCTCAGGGCAAAAGGCAATCTTAGCTTAACACTATCCCAACTTCCAGAATCCTGGAAGCCTCCTTTAACCTATAGAAATTCCTCTGGAAACTTCCTTTATCTCTACCCTCCCAAGATATATGTTAGCAATCACCCTCCAAGCATATGGGCCTCTGATCTGTATCTGAAGGGGCTCAGGACTAAGGTTTTATTAGACAGTAGTAAACGACCTTTCCCTAACAATAGCTACTCCATCAAGGTCCTGGAAGCCTTGCTTCCAGAAGTCCTTAGAGACTTTCACTATCCCTAGCCACCACCCCTCACAGCCCCTGTGCAGCTCTTCCTGTCCACGGGTCCTGTCCCTGTGCTTTAATAAAACCACTGAAGACATCTCAAGAATTCTTCCCTGACCGTTCACGCCGAACCCCAACACCTCCATACCACATAGCATTTGATTAAATCTGTTTTTCTCTCCTGTTAATCTTTTTGTTTATGTTTATTTTTGAGAGAGTGTGAGTGAGGGAGGGGCAGAGAGAGAGAGGGAGATACAGAATCCAAAGCAGGCTTCAGGCTCTGAGCTGTCAGCACAGAGCCCAACGCGGGGTTCGAACCCACAGACCCTGAGATTGTGACCTGAGTGAGCCAAGTCGGACTTTTAACCGACTGAGTCACCCAGACACCTGCCTTCTTTTTTTTTTTTTTTAAACGTTCATTTATTTTTGAGAGAGAGCACACGTGGGAGCTGGGGAGGGGGGAGCAAAGAGAGAGAGCAGGAGAGGGACAATCCTAAGCAGGCTCCATCCTGTCGGTGCAGAGCCAGATGCAGGCTCAAACTCACAAACCACGGAGATCATGAACACAACCGAAATCAAGAGTCAGACGCTTAACTGACTGAACCACCCAGGTGCCTCTAATCCGTCTTATATCAGTTTGATTTTTGCATCTCACTCATTTGAACCTTGGAGGATTGAAAAAAGAAAAAAAAGTTGCTCCTCTTCTGTGACATCCCGTTGGCGTCAAGTGGTTGGAAAAGTCTGCAAATTTGATGTCAGGAGGGGAAAAGAATTCTAACTATAGGAAAATACACATTTCCCTCCAAAATGATGTAGAATTTTACTGCAAACCCAATACAATTTTCAGTAAGTTTATTTGTACAGTATGTCATAATGACATTAATGTATACGGAGGGACATAGAGCCAAGAACATTCAGCCCATTTCTGTAGAAGAAAATGAGATACCACATCTTACCAAATATCTAAAATTACATACTAAATGTTAGTGGTACTGATGGAGGAGCCAAAGGCAAGCTGGGAGCACAGCACAAGCTAACACCCGCAACCCCCGACCCCCACCCGACCCAGGGTAAAACGTGGGTGATATTTCCTCAGGCACTCCTGGCCGCCCCAGAACAAAGGAAAGGAAAGAAAACAAACGGTGAGCTGATAGAGATCGCGGCCAGGGAGGACAGGAGTCTCCATCGGTTTACAAATATTTCAGTCAATTACAAGAAAAAGGCAATCTTATCGATAGCCTAAATCTCCGGAAACCCGTGGACTCAGTTTCCTGGAAACATCCTCCTCCTTCCACAGTGATGTGAGAACAAAGGCAAGAAGGAAATGGCATATAAAATTGAATTTCCTTATTACCTGCAGCCCATTAACAAACACTTGAGGCTGGCAGAGTAAAGCCTTTCTCCAGAACTCTCTACAATCTTAATGCTAATGCTCTGCTGGATGGAAAAACAATCTTAGCTTGACAATAGCTGGGCTTCCAATATCCTGGGAGTCTTCCTTAGCATATGAAAATTCCTTTGGAAACTTCCCCTTGGCTTTACCTCCCCCAAAGCCTACGTATAGGGTCAGTCTCACCATCTGGTCCCAGGGCAGCTCTTTCTGTCCATGGGTCCTGCCCTCGTGCTTTTAAAAAAAAACACTTTTTGCACCAAAGATTTCTTCAAGAGTTCTTTCTTGGCCATCAGCTCCGAATCCCCATCACCGCCAAACCGCATCACTTACGGGGGAAAAATGAATCCCTGCTTTTCAAACTAATACTAAAAATCAATTCCAGTGGATTAAACACCTGAATCTAAACGGCAAAAATATAAAATTTTTTAGACTTTAAGATGTAGCAGCATTTTGGGGCGCAGCATTTTGGGGCGCCTGGGTGGCTTNATCTACTAAGATTGAAAATGTGCCTATGTCTGTGATCTAGGAATTCTGCTCCAGTATATCCCTGACAAAAATGCACACATATGTGCGTTAAAAGATATATACAAGAGGGGCTCCGGGCTGGCTCAGTTGACAGAGCATTTGTCTCTTGATCTCAGGGTTGCAGGTTCGAGCCCACATATGCAGATTACTTAAAAAAAAATTTAGGGGCACCTGGGTGGCTCAGTCAGTTGAGCGTCCGACTTTGGCTCAGGTCATGATCTCGCGGTTCGTGGGTTCAAGCCCCGCGTCGGGCTCTGTGCTGACAGCCAGCTCAGAGCCTGGAGCCTGCTTCAGATTCTGTGTCTCCCACTCTCTCTGCCCCTCCTCTGCTCACGCTGTCTCTCTCTCTTTCTCTCTCTCTCTCTTTCAGAAATAAATAAAACACTAAAAAAATTTATTAAGAAAATAAAATCTAAAAAAAAAAAGGGAGAGACATGGACAAGAATGCTGATAGCAGCATCATACCTTTAACAGGCAAATACTGGGAACAATTCAAATGTCCATCTACAACAGAATGGGTCCACTATACACATTCATACAGGAGAATACTAGAACAATGAGAAAGAACAGACTGTTGCTATGTGAAGCAATATGGAGAAACCTTACAGATGTAAGGTCCAGTGATAGACGCCAGACACAAAGAAGCGAGGGTTGTATGGTTTTATTTACATTAAAGTCCAAACACAGGCAAAGCAAATCTATGTGACAGAAGTCAGATCAAGTTACTCTTTGGAGAGGCGGGGTAGTGTTGGGATGACTTAACATCCTAATTCTCAATCTAGGCAATGATTATCTGGGTATGTTCATTTTTTAAACAAAAATTTGAATTGTACACTTATCTGTGTACATTTTAAAAATTGTTTTAAATGTTTGTTTTTGAGACAGAGAGTGCGTGCACATGCCTGGGGCAGAGAGAGAGGGAGACACAGAATCCGGAGCCGACTCCAGGCTCTGGGCTGTCAGCACAGATCCCAGTGTGGGGCTTGAACCCACGAACCATGAGATCATGACCCGAGTCATGTAACTTTTTAATTACATTTCAATTAAAAGTTTACTTTTTATAAGCCCTGCCCATAAACTCTTCTTGCCAAAATGTGTAAAACATGAACATGAATTTAATCAAGATTTTAGAGCTAAATTTTATAGGAAATACAGAAAACAGAGGAACAAGTGACATGTCCCTTGAAGAAGCAAACTAACAAATACAGAACATGGCACATTTAGAAAGACAACTGCCTTCTTTGTTGTTATTTGTTGTAAAAGTCAATGTCAAGGAAAAGAAAGAGAAAGGCGGGGGGGGGATTTATTTTAACTGAAATGATATTTCTTTTTACTACAAGGTAATATGTGTTATAAAAAATGGAAGTGTGACTGTTATAAAAATAAAGAAACTTCTATTTAAAAAGTGTTTTCTTGGGGCGCCTGGGTGGCTTAGTCAGTTAAGCGTCCGACTTTCGCTTAGGTCATGATCTCGCGGTTCGTGGGTTCGAGCCCCGCGTCGGGCTCTGTGCTGACTGCCAGCTCAGAGCCTGGAGCCTGTTTCAGAGTCTGTGACTCCCTCTCTCTCTGACCCTCCCCTGCTCACGCTGTCCCTCTCTCTCTCCTAGACATAAATAAAACATTAAAAAAATTCTTTTAAAAATAAAAATAAAAAAAAATAAAAAGTGTTTTCTTTTTCTCCCTCATTCTCCAGACATTCTGCACATTCTACAATACTGTGTTGTTCTGTCACATTTTTTTTCCAATTAAAATGTATCTTGGACACACCTTCAGAGTAGTACATGTGAATTTACCTTAATTTAAGTGATACAAATTTAACATTTGTATCATTAAGTAGTAGTATTCCATTATTTTCTATTAAAAAGTAAATTATAACGCTGCAAGTCATTGTATATGTATTTTTCTCTATTTCACCTGGTGGAATAGATTCCCCTAGAAACGGGATAGCTTGGTCAAAATAAATGTACATTCTAATTTTTATTAGATTTTGCTAAATTTCTTCCAAATGGGTGGTACCAATCAATAGATGCATCCACCATATATGTGTCTGCCCATTCTGTCACACCTTGCCAAAAGTAGATAATACCAATCTTTTACTTTTTTAAGTTTTTGTTTTATTTTGTTTTGTTTTGAGAGAGAGAGAGAATCTCAAGTAGGCTCTATGCTCAGCACAGAGCCTGATGTGGGGTTCGATCTCACGACTGTGTGATGATGACTTGAGCCAAAATCAAGAGCTAGATGCTCAACCGACTGAGCCACCCAGATGCCCCTCAGTCTTTAACATTTCTGCCAATCTGATAGATGAACAGTATTTTTTGTTTCATCTGCACTTGTTCGATTTTTAATAAGGTCGAGCACTTTTTCTAAGTTCGTTGGCCATTTGGGTATTTTAATTTTAAAACTGTGTAATATATTTCGCTCAGTTTACTAATGGGCCATTCAGCATTATGTGCATGATTGGTAGGAGGACTGAGCCACCCAGGTGCCTCTTCTTCTTCTTCTTCTTTTTTTTTTATAGAATCACAATGCCACCATCACACTAACAAAATTAACAGAGTTTCTTAAAATCATTTAACATCTCTTCCGTATTAAAACTTCTCCAACTGTCTCAAAACATTTTTTTCTAACAGTTGGTTTGCTCGAATCAGGATTCTTTTTTTTTTTTTTTTTACAAATAGTTTATTGTCAAATTAGTTTCCACATAATCGAATCAGGATTCTAATGAGCCCCACAGATTGCATTTAGTGCGAGGTCTCTTTCATTCTTTTAATCCAGAGCAGAACTTGGTTCCTTTTGTCCTTCCTTCCCCTCTCTGACATTCTGCCTTAAACTACGGATAGTGCTCATCTTCCTTCCCCCCCCTTTCTCATTCTTCCTTCTATCTCTCTCCAAGAAACATTTATTAAAATCCAAGCACAGCGCAGGGCAATGAGAAGACTCTTCGTGGTTTCTGTCTTCCTAGATTCTCTATCTATCTGCCTCTCCATTTCTCCAAAGCGCTATCAATACCGTTAAAGCAGTAACCATCCTGAAGGGTGCGAAGGCCTCTCTCTTTCTCCTGCTCAGATAATTCAGGCATTTCCAATGTTCTGTGCAACAACGTTAGAGACACAGATGGGAACTGGACCCCCAGCTCCACCACTGACCAGCTCTGTGGCTGTGAGCAAGTTGTTTCACGCGGCCGTGCCTCCGTGTCCTCGTTAGCCCAGGAGCCTCCTACTGCGCACTTCAAATGCTTACATACCTCGTGCAGTGGAGCCAGGCAAAAGCTACTTGGACTTCACCTCTGGGCACCACATTTTGAGTGAGCCAGAGAGCACAGGCACTTTGGTAGCAGCCTAATTTACCTTCTAATTAGAAAGAGGATTAAGTTAGACTACGAGGCAGGTGACACGGCTCCTATAATTACCCCCACTCTTTGTGTCACATGGGGAAGTGAGGAATCGATTTGGGGCCCCAGTTCTTACTACTTGCTCATGTGAAGACTAAATAAAACAATATATCTGAACACCTTTGCACGGTGCCTGGCACAAAGAAAGCACTCAATAAGGCATTGTTCTTTTACTATTATTAATAAAAAATATAAAAATAAAACAAATAGCTAACATATACCTGTGCACGCCTTCACGAAGAATTCTCCCATTATTTAGTTTCACAGAATGTTGCTGGGTAATCTCTGGCTAATGCGGCTCAGGAACTGAATTTTTCGTGCATTTTCAACTTCACTTTAATAGCCACATACGGCCACTAGCTACCATGCAGGGCAATGACACAGCCAGCAGCCCACCAGGTCCTACTTGCCTGTTCACAGGCTATTGGAAGCGGGAAGCCAGTTTGCCTAACCAGTTTTGCCTCCCCAACAATCCTCCTTTAGGGAGCGAAACTTCCTTTTCCACTTGGGTAAACCCTTGGGTAAACCATATTGTCTCCTGAGATGGGTGCATCCATCTGGCTTGGCTTGCAGCGGGGGTGGAAGAGAATTACTAGATGGGACTGGTCAGAGTCTGCCTTGAGACTCTTGTAGGGACTATTGGAAAGAGATGCCCTAAGGTTGCTCTAGGGGGAAAGAGGATGTTCCTGGAAATTAAACCTTCAGAGAGGAGGGCAGAAGCAGGGGATGGGCAGTTTTTCCATAACATTATTTGAGCACCTAGATCCAGCTTTGCCTGAAGTCTTTCCTGTCCTTACAGTTTGTGGTTACATGGACCAATAAATTCTTTGCACTAATGCCAGTGTGAATTAGATATGTATGGCTTGTCCCAGAAAACATCTGATTTATATACACTATACTGTCTACTTAGAATCCCTTTGTATTTCTTGCACACACTGAGAACCTACTTTAAAACCCAGCACAAACATCACTTCCTCTGTGAAGCCTTCCCAAAGCTCAGAGGCAGAAATAATTGTTCCCTTTGAGGAATTTACGTACCTCCTGTTATATGTTTATCTCTGCACTGAACAAAGTATCTTATGGTTTAGTTTATAATCCTCCTCCATTTACCCCTCTTTCCTCTCTGTAGTCTCAGTGTCCAGCCCACGGTACTGACTCAAAAATTGTTTGGTTAAATTGAAGATGACATTCTTTTTATTTTTTTATTTTTTTAAATGTTTTATTTATTTCTGAGAGAGAGAGAGAGACAGAGTGAGCAGGGGAGGGTCAGAGAGAGAGGGAGACACAGAATCTGAAACAGGCTCCAGGCTCTGAGCTAGCTGTCAGCACAGAGCCCGACGCGGGGCTTGAACCCACGAACCGCGAGATTATGACCTCAGCCGAAGTCAGACACTTAACAGACTGAGCCACCCAGGCGCCCTGAAGATGAATTTCTTTTACTTTAAGTTATTATAGCCTAATATTTTATGTAGTTTGTTGCTGCCTTTATTTGTTCAAATAAGTATTTTATTATGGTGAACTACATGAAATTGCTGATATTTGACATTTGGGGCTCCAAAACTGGCAATTTCATATTGTCCAACATAATAAATACTGATAATTATTATAGATTCTTAAGGGCACTTTATCATATCTGAAATCTACAGTCCATGGACAGAAAGCTACAAGNTTCTTCTTCTTCTTCTTCTTTTTTTTTTATAGAATCACAATGCCACCATCACACTAACAAAATTAACAGAGTTTCTTAAAATCATTTAACATCTCTTCCGTATTAAAACTTCTCCAACTGTCTCAAAACATTTTTTTCTAACAGTTGGTTTGCTCGAATCAGGATTCTTTTTTTTTTTTTTTACNGCACAGAGCCCAACGCGGGGCTCGAACCCACGAACCGCGAGATCATGACCTAAGCGAAAGTCGGACGCTTAACCGACTAAGCCACCAAGGCGCCCCTATGTATTTTTAAAGTTTATTTATTTTGAGAGAGAGAGACAGCAAGAGCAGGGAAGGGGAAGAGAGGGGGAGAGAGAGACTCCAAAGCAGTCTCTGTGCTGCAACCACGGAGCCTTATGGCCGGCTTGAACCCCCAAACTGCAAGATCAAGACCTGAGTCCAAACCAAGAGTCACACACTTAACCGACTGAGCCGCCCAGGTGCCCTGAAATGCTAAGTTAGCAAACACTTAGATTGCACTCATCTTGGGCCAGGCACTATCGTTAAGTGCTTTACAAGGGATCACTTTGCTTCATCTTCATAACAAGCCTAGGAGGTGGGTCCTACGCTGATCCTCATTTGACAGATGAGGAAACAGAGGCAGAGGGGATCAGTATTTTGCCTCCAGTCACCTAACGATTAAGAGACAGAGCCAGGATTCTAACCCAAGTGGTCTGACTCCAAGTTCCTTGTTCTAAAACACGCATTACACCAACTCTTAACCACGACGCTGTGTTGTGCTAGCGAAACTACTGTCGTCCGTCCAGCAAATGTAACTCAGAAACTGCGTATTGGTGCGAGTGCAAGGAAGCGTCCCATCCACCTCTTGCTACAGGAAACCGCTTTCTGAGCTCAGCGACGCGAAACCACAACTCTGCTCCTGGGCTCCGGGAATCAGGGAATTAAGACAGGCCTGGGGGGATGGCTTGTCTCTGCTCCACAGCGCCTGGGACCTCAGACGGCAGGACTGAGCGGCCGGGGGCCGGGTGACGAGGAAGTGGAGTGTGGTTGAGCCTGGGGACCAGGCATCCACACGCAGGGCGTCTGAACTGCGCGAGCCTCTCACGGCTCAGCAGCTGCACTCGGAGGGTGACTCCAGAGAACACGCGTCCCACGGGTAGAAGGCGGAAGCTGCGAGGCTTCTTCTGACCTTGGCTCTGAACTGGTGCGGTGTCGCTGCCTTCACCTTCTCTGCTTACAAGCCAGGCACTGAGGCCCGGCCACGTTCAAGGAGGGCGAATCAGCCTCCCCTCTCTGTTGAGGAGAAGCCCAAGGTAACTCACTGCACGTGAGTGAGACACCGTCGTAGCCACTTTAGGAAACACAACTGGCCCAGAGCCAGAGAGGCCGTTGACAGTGCAGAGGGTCCTGGAATATCTTCAGCTCTAAGTTACCGAACGGGCAACTGACAGCGGCTTAAACCATAAGACGGGAATCAATTACCTCATGAAACGAAAGGGCCAGAGGCCGAGCAAGTCCAGAGTGATTAGGTTGTTTGCTGATGTCATCAAGGAGCCCAGTGCTTTTCTGTCTTTTCGCTCTGCTCCCTGTAGTGCAGCCAAAGTGTCTCACCCTTAATTTGGGTTGGCTGCGGCAATCCCGAGCATCAGAAGGAGGCAACGATGTCAAGCAAAGAAAACGAAGAGTGTTTCTTTAAATTACAAAGAAGAACCTCCTCCCCCAGCTTATAGCCAACTTAGCTTCAGGTCACATTGGTCAGGAACCTGACCTTGTCTGTGTTCACGCCGTCTCTGGAAAGGAGGAGGCAGGGAAAGAGAGGACCCAGCATTTTGTGAAGAGAAGTGGGAAGTGCTTCTGCTAATAAAAAAAAGGAAGAGGGAGAGTCACTCTTGAGTCACCAGTGTCTGCCACAAGCGCGGGCAACCGTCCATTCTTTTGGCAAATATTAGCTGATTGCTAATTACACATCAGGGGCAGTGCTAAGCGGCGGCAGAGCTGGGAGAACCACGATAACATGCCTGCCCTCCTCAGGCTTACAGTCTGGCGTCGAACAGAACATGCAACACGCAGTTACATAATTAAATACAAATGTGGTCAGCGCCGAGAAAAAAATGCCTGTAATCAACGCACAACTTGCCGTAATAAAACATTTCTTCCGGAGGCTTACCGAAATGAAAGAGATTACAGTCACAAAATCTAAACTAAGTACAAGGTCCTTACGAAGCCTGAAAGGTAAGCACTGGAAACAGTGGATCTTCCTACCGCGCAGGGGAACGAAGCACCGCATCTGGCAGATGGACGCATCCTCAGCAGGAGAAAAGTTACTCCACCGAGGGTCGAGGGTTGGAGGCCGGTTATTCATCAGGATTTACAACAGTGACCCCTCTGAGACTAGCTAGCCTTCCCTCCAACTGCACGCTCACCAGACAAACCTTGGATCATTTCCTTACTCACCTGGATACCAGGATGGAATTTTCCAGTCTCCTTAAAGTTGCATCTGTACCATAAAGTGTTATTTTGGCCAATTTAATGTGAGTGTGAACGGTGACCTGAAAACTGGGCAAACAGCTCTTCAAAGCCCAAAAATACAGACGGGGGACGCACAGTGAGCCTAGCTCTGGGTGCTCCGAGGACAGCGCTGAAAACCCACCTTGTACATTCCTTTGATAACAGCTATGGCGTCAGCCAACTGCTGATTATAGCATTTTCTTATGATGTCCTCATTCTGCAAACCAAAAAATAAATACAATGAGCACCATAATGTATCTTCAAATACAGCTCTCACACCTACAAAGGGACTCAGTATAAAGCCATCATCCAGATCATCACAAATCTTGTGAGAGCTTAACGTGTAACCATTTCTCCTATGCAGAAGTATGGGACTGCATTCAACCTGTACTTACACTTGACCAAGCAACAGAGAACTCAGGCAGGTAAAATAAATACAGACAATTTCAACGTTTTCTTTCACTTTACATATCAAAGTCTTTTTAATGTTTTCCTAGAATTGATTTTAAAAGTAGTAAAATCTACTTATAATTCATGTCCTGTCCTTATACCTTTTGAGTGGGATATGCTCATAAAAGGAAATCTAGAGCCACTAATCCATAAACCAGAGTCATTTTCTGATTAACCAAACCAGTTGACCGTTGTTTTGGCTAACAATGAAAGATAGTACATTAAAAAAAAANAATTTCTTTTGAAAAAAAAAAAAAAAAAAAAAAAAAAAAAAAAAAAAAAAAAAAAAACCACCTCACAAATCTTGATTCTGATTTCAATCCTGATTCCAGCATGGAGTGCAAATACCAATTAGGCCTTAGAGTCATTGAGAATTGGATTCCAATATCATTGTGCCACTTCAATCTGTCTGACATGAAATAGGTTACTTGACCTCGGCATCTCAGTTTCCTTATCTGTATATCAGGGGTGTTCGGGTTTCATTTAAGCATTGATTTAGGGAGGAAACACATTTGAAACACTCAGGGTGCCTGGGTGGCTCAGTCGGTTAAGTGGCTGACTTCCACTCACTGGGCCTCACAGTTCATGAGTTTGAGCCCCGTGTCAGGCTCTGCTGACAGCTCGGAGCCTGGAG
Organism: Crocuta crocuta; assembly: GCF_008692635.1. Lineage (NCBI taxonomy): Eukaryota > Metazoa > Chordata > Mammalia > Carnivora > Hyaenidae > Crocuta > Crocuta crocuta. The sequence goes on along the minus strand of NW_027531522.1, from coordinate 3,254,842 downwards.
CCTGTTTCGGATTCTGTGTATCCCTCTCTCTCTGCCCTTCCCCTGCTCATGCTCTGTCCCCGCCGCTCTCTCAAAAATAAGTAAACATTAAAAAAAAATTTTTAAACGCTTAGTGTGGCTCTTAGAATGGTGGAATCAATACAAGATGAGATTTTTGTTTTATAGTTGAGAAATAACAGTACCTGTTCTTTTCTTTCTTTTTCTTTCTTTCTTTCTTTCTTTCTTTCTTTCTTTCTTTCTTTTTTTTTTGAGAGAGAGAGAGAGAGTGCAGGAGTGGAGGTCAGGGTTAGAGGAGAAGAGACAGAATCTCAAACAGGCTCAATGTGTGGAGCCCAATATGGGGCTCAATCCCACGACCTTGAGATCACCACCCAAGCTAAAATCAAGAGTTGGACACTCAACCAACAGAGCCACCCAGGCGCCCCCAGTACGTGTTCTTAATGAGAGATATAGATGCTAACCTGACCAAAGATTTTAGGAAATTCCTGGAAACAACAGAATTTTCAAGCCTTTGGCTCTTACAGAGATAATAAGCACAAATAATGTATAAAATTGGGCTTAAGAGTCATATCTCAAGCATCAAACTGTCTGGCTGGAAAAATAAACTCTGCTGTTTTTTTAACTGGTGCCCTTGAGCAGGTTAATGAAACTTTCTGGGCCTCAGTTGCCTCATTTGTAAAAGAAGGATAATAACGGCACCTACTTTATGAGGTGAGTGTGAGGATTAAATTAGTTTGTGTCCAAAGTACTTACCAAGTTAGTAAAGCTATTATGTGTATCATCTATTATATGAGACACAACATAGGCAAATAATATTGCCATCATGAGTTGCTAAATGCAAAACTGGAGTACATACCTACCTAAGCACGAGATCAAGCCATATGAAAGAAAGGAAATGAGAGAGAACTTGTACCTCTTGATAATGTTTTTCGATTGCTAGGATCCTGTCATGTAGAGTAGTGAAGAGGTTGAAAGACTCCTCTTTAAGACGGTCTTCAAACTTCAACTGAAGCAATTCTCTGAGGAACCCAAAATCCACCTCAAGAGATCTAATAACCTAAAAGTGGAAAAATATACATTATTGCAGAGAGAAAAGGCGCTCTGTGTAAAGGTTCTAGCACCTTGCCTGATTCTGGGCACAGAGAAGCAAATTTGGCCACTCCAAGGTATGCCTCTTTGGCAAACTGATTATTTTAGGCTGATTATTTTTAAGAAACTGCAAACAAAGGAGAAGCTCTGAAAACTGAGTATAAGCTACCCTTTTATAAGAGACATTTACATTTATAAGGGAAATCACCACTTGTAAGGGTGTCTCTAGCTGTACCAGCAAGAGGGGGATGATTCAAAATCTCTAGAAGCTCTTTTTTATTTTAAGTTTATTTATTTATTTTTGGGAGAGAGAGAGAGAAAGGGAGAAAAGGAGAGTGCACATGAGCAGGGGACAGGCAGAGAGACAGGGAGAGAGAGAATCCCAAGCAGGCTTCATGCTGTCAGCTTAGAGCCCAACGTGTGCGACTTGATCTCATGAACCATGAGATCATGACCTGAGCCAAGGTCATGAGTTGGATGCTTAAAAAACTGAGCCACCCAGACTCCCCCAGAAACTCTTATGTTGACTTAAGTCTGCATAACGACCATCCGCTTGTTTATTGTGCTTTACCTGGTAACCCCCCATAACTGCACTCTACCTCCCCCAACATCTTCTTTTGTGTTTAGTTGAAGGTGGTATTTAAGGGGATGGCTTCAGCCATTTCAGCGTTACTCAGTTTTCCTGGGTCTCTCCCACATATGCAGGGGGTGTACATGTCACAAAAGTGTTTGATTTTCTCCTGTTAATCTGTCTAACATCAATCTGATTCTTAGACCAGCCAGATGAATATTGAAGGGTCGATAAAAATTTTTCCTCCCCAACATGGGGATATGATCTGGAATGCGGTCAGGGGCCTGTCCTGGCTCTTAAAAATACAATGTACATTGGAGGACTCCAGTTAATCTGCTAAATTAACATATGCTAATGAAGTAAGGGAGAGAAGGTTCCTGGTGGTTTCTTCCAATACAGAATAAAATACCTGGGTTATTAACAACAGTCCTTTATCATACATCAAAAGGTACAGTCCAAGATGTGGATTTTTTTTTTTAAATATTTTTATTTATTTCTAGGAGAGAGAGAGACAGCGTGAGCAGGGGAGGGTCAGAGAGAGAGGGAGACACAGAATCTGATAAAGGCTCCAGGCTCTGAGCTGGCAGTCAGCACAGAGCCCGATGCGGGGCTCGAACCCACGAACTGCGAGATCATGACCCAAGTGAAAGTCGGACGCTTAGCCAACTAAGCCACCCAGGCACCCCAAGATGTGGATTTTAAATCAGAAAAGATCGGCAAAAATTAATATTTGTTGTGAATTTACTAGCCAAACATTTAAGTACATGGCCAGCATGTTGACTAAGAATCATTTCTGATCATCATCAAAACATTCACTGTATTTTTGTCTCCTACCATCTATTTAAAATATATTCAATAGGCAATCTTCTCCTGCCCTGAGTGGAAACTTTAGGCAAGTCCATGATTTTCCTGCTCTTTCTTGGGACTAGAAAGTCCTACCATCACTCAAAACAGAGCCTCAAAGTGGCATTTGGAAGATGACTACTGCGAGTCAAATACTTGCAGCTTCATTCATACGTAAGACTGGATGATCACTCCTACTCCTTCCTCAGCCCCTATGGATCTAGAGTTCTTTCCTCCTTCTCTCTGCTGCTGGGGGGCCCACCATCCTTTTAGATGCCTCTACTGGATAGGACTCAGAATGACCCCAAGACAATGCGCCTGCTCTCTCTCTCTTTCATAGGGCACATATGGTCCTTGGGAAACAATCACACAATTCCTCACCCCAACAACCCCAGACATGCAGACTGATCCAAACGTAGCCACCCCATCTTCTTAGCTTCCTTACACGTGGCTGAGCACCAGTCCTCTGTGTCTTCCAAAAGCAGTAAACATACTTCAGTTTCCAGACAAGCCTGCCTTCCTAGCTTTGAGTTGAGGAAAGATTGCTTCTGGTAACTCCTCTCCTATGAAGAACATGGCAATGGTGCTTTCGCAGTCACTTCAGGAATTCTTCCTCTTCGCCTCCTGACTCCTTTATTTTTCTTATCCTTGATCTAACTCAAAAGCTAAGAGTCACTGATCTGATATGCAAATTTCTTTTGCAAATTCTACAATTGGGATCAAACTCACTTTGGAATTTGCTACCTGGTAGACCAGCATCCTCATTTTAGTATCCTAAACCTAGGGGGAAGGTTTCATGAAATAGGTGAGGATACCAAGACTTCAAGAGGTTAAGTGACTATGGAATACGTTACATGGCCAGTAATGGAAGGCTCAGATTTGAACAGTCATGACTGACGCATACTCCTTTTTCTTTAGACCATGCTGTCAACTCATAAAGGGTACCATGTTGAAAAATCATTTAAAGAAATGTCTGAGGGGTGACTAGGTGGCTCAGTCTGTTAAGAATCCAACTCGTAATTTTAGCTCAGGTCATGATCTCACAGTTTGTGAGATCAGGCCCTGCGTCCCACTCTGTGCTGACAGCATGGAGCCTGCTTGGGAGTCTCTCTCCCTCTCTCTCTCTCTCCCTCTCTCCCTCTCTCCCTCTCTCTCTCTGCCCCTCCCTTGCTTGGGTGCTTTTTCTCTATCAAAATAAATAAATACACTTTAAAAAATATCTGAGAGCAAGTGAAGTCTTAAGGAATTCCTTAAATTCCAGGAACAGGCAGAAACGACTTTGCCTTTAGAAGAGCCAGGCCTATATGGTCTGTATATTCTGATGGAGGGAGGCACGGGACCCCTGTGTGGCCAAACAAACTCCACTAGACCTACGACTCCTACTATACACTCTACATAAGATACGAACAAAACACAAATGACTACGTGAAGGCACTGGAGAATAAACAGAAGCAGGAGAATCCTAGAGAGGATCTGAAAGTTGGCAGAAGGAACCGATGCAGGACAAGATATAGAAATTTTGACACTAAATTCAGACGCTATAAAATCAGGTGTGCATGTTCGTATTGGAGGCAACCATTAAAAGAATAAAGATAAAGTGATTAATTACCAGCAGAGGAGAGAATAGGAACTAAAGAATGTATCAATCCAATGAAAAGTAGGGAGGGAGAAAGAAAAGAAGAAAGCTGAAGGACAATTACAAAATAAGTTGGCAGAAAAATAAAAATATATCAGTCATCACAATTAAGAGGAGAAACTAGCTGTTAAAAGAAATTATTAGATTGGATTTTCTAATATTTATTTTTGAGAGAGAGAGGGGAGAGTGTGAGTGGGGGAGGGGCAGAGGAATGGGGGTCTAGAGGATCCAAAGTGGGCCCTCTGCTGAGGCAGAGAGCCTGATGCAGGACTGGAACTCATGAACCATGAGATCATGACCTGAGCCGAAGTCGGACATTTAACTGAGTGAGCCACCCAGGAGCCTCGAGACTGGGTTTTTAAAACCTGATATACATATTTTGTAAAATACATACTTAAGACACACAGAAATGAGGTCAATGTAAGAATGAGAAAGGCTTACCAAACACTATACCAAAGAATGTTGACATAGGTATATTAGTACTGAACAGAATGGTAAAAATATAGAAATAGATATAGATTCACATACACATAGATTCCTATACACATATATACATACATATATACACATATACATATATTCACATACATACACATACACATATACATATACATACATATACACTCTCAACTATTAACAAATGCAGATTATTTTTAATTTCCCACATCCAGGGCACAATGACAAAGACTGACCTCACGTGAACACAAGCTGCAAACAAACACCCAATAATTTGTCTCACAAAGAGTTTTTACTGACAACAGAGGACTGAAGTTAAAAATCATCAGGGGTGCCTGAGTGGTTCAGTCGGTTGAGAATCCGACTTCAGATGTTTAAATAAACATTAAAAAAAAAAAATGCTCGCTTCTCTAGAACTACCTCCAGTTACAGGGGTCAAGTGATACAGTTAAGGCCAATGATAAACAAGCTGGAGTTTTCTACAGGGTTTTCTGCTTTCTTAACGTGGCCACCACCCCTCTCTACTTCTCTCATCCTCTCCTTCCTCTATGAAATGCAAATGGAGACTGGAAGTGGGGCAGCCATCTTGCTACTATGAGGTCAGAAATAAGAAAGCAAAAACCATGCACTAATAATGGAGATTGGAAAAGATAAAACAAGTTTGGTATATAGATAACAGCAGAGAGCTACTACCCTATTTACAGATTGTCTAACTCTAATTGACTTATTTAATTAAGCCAAGATAGTTGCATTTTCTATAAATAGAGCTATATGCCATCCTAACTGATACCAAGATCCAACTCAAGAAATTAGAGGAAGGAAAACAGAGAGAACCCCAAAAAGTAGAAAAAATTAAATAATAAAGATAAGAAATTTATGAGCTAGAAATAAAGATATGATGGAGAGGATTAATATATCTAGAAGTTGGGTCTCTGAAAAAAATTAATGAAATAGATAAAACTGCCAAGATTCATCTAGGAAAAAACAGAAACATGCAGACAAAATTATAATTTTTAAAAATATATAATTACAGATACAATAAAGATTTAAGAGTAATAAGAGAAGATAATAATTTAAAATTTTGGCATACTGAATACTTTTTAGAAAAACATAATGTCAAAACTGACCCACAAAGATTTAAGAAAATCTTAATATATCCATAACAAAATAAAAATAGCAATAAAAGTAGGCATGCTGAGTTTTACAAGTGAGTTCTAACAAACAGTGAAGAAACAGGTAATTCCAATCTCATGCCAATTATTCCAGAGAAAAGAGTAAGAAACATCTCACAACTCATTTTATGAAGGTAAAAAGACCCTGGTGCCAAGATTGAACAACAATAGTATAAGAAGAAAAGGGGCGCCTGGGTGGCTCAGTCGGTTAAGCATCTGGCTTTGGCTAGGGTCATGATCTCACAGTTGGTAGATTCGAGTCCCAATGTAGGCTCTGTGCTAACAACTCAGAAACTGGAGCCTGCTTCAGATTCTGTGTCTCCCTCCCTCTCTGCACCTCCTCCACTGATGCTGTCTCTCTCTGTCTCTCTCTCTCTCTCAAAAATAAACATTAGAAATTTTTTTTAAAAAAAAAGAAGAAAAGAAAAAATTATAGGACAGTCTCTTAGGAACATAAATGGAAAACGATCATTGGTAAAATTATAGCAAATGATGTAGAAAGCAAAAAGAAGTATTAAGGTCCAGTTGGGTTCACTCCAGGTTTACTATTCAAAAATCAGTTTTCCTCAACATCACTCATCATGAGGAAAATACAAATCAAAACCACAATGAGATACCACCTCACACCTGTCAGAATGGCTAACATGAACAACTCAGGCAACAACAGATGTTGGTGAGGATGTGGAGAAACGGGCACCCTCCTACACTGTTGGTGGGAATGTAAACTGGTACAGCCCCTCTGGAAAACAGTGTGGAGGTTCCTCAAAAAATTAAAAATAGAACTACCCTATGACCCAGCAATTGTACTACTAGGTATTTCTCCAAGGGCTACAGGTGTGCTGTTTCAAAGGGGCACATGCACCCCAATGTTTATAGCAGCACTATCAACAATAGCCAAAGTATGGAAAGAGCCCAAATGTCCATCGATGGATGAGTGGATAAAGAAATGTAGTATATATATATATATATATATATATATACAGTGGAGTATTACTCGGCAATCAAAAAGTATGAAATCTTGCCATTTAAAACTATGTGGATGGAATTGGAGGGCATTATGCTAAGCGAAATTGGAAAAAGACAAATATCATATGACTTCACTCATATGAGGACTTTAAGATATAAAACAGATGAACATAAGGGAAGGGAAGCAAAAATAATATAAAAACAGGGAGGGAGACCAAACCTAAGAGACTCTTAAATATAGAGAGGAAACAGAGGGTTGCTGGAGGGGTTGTGTGAGGGGGGATGGGCTAAATGGGTGAGGGGCATTAAGGAATCTACTCCTGAAATCATTGTTGCACCATATGCTAACTAACTTGGATGTAAATTGAACTATAAATACATTTAAAAAAAAGATTACAGGGATTAAAAAAATCAGTTTTCCCCACATCATTACATAAAGGAGAAAAACTGTATGATTCAGTAGACCCAGGAAAAGCATTCAAATCCAGTCAATCATAATGTTATTTTAAATGCCTCTTATTAATTAAAAATAGAAGAAACACCCTTAATCAAATTGATTTAAGCATATTGTATCAGAATTCGGTTCAGCTATATGTTAAAAATCCAAATAACAGAAGTGTAAATGAGAAATTGTTTCTCTTTCACTAGAAAGTGATGTGGGCAAGCAGGGGTGAAAATGACACAGGTCCCTCCCATTTTATCACTCTGCTGCATACACTGCCTCAAAATCTCGGTACAAACGTTAGCACCCATGGTCTAGGCACAGAAATAAGGAAAAGGAAGAAAGGGAAGGGGAGGAAGGGGAGCTGGAGAAAGGACGGGAGGTAGGGAGAAGGGGAGGAGGAAGAAGTGACACAGCAAAAAATAAGTGCACGTGAATTGTTCCTTACAGAAGATTCCCCCAAACTGCCACATGTTTCCACCTAATTCCACTGCCCAGAAGTTAGTCATCTGGATGTGCCAAGTTGCAAGGAAATAAAGTTATAAAACTGGTCTGAAGGCATTTAGAAAAGACAGTAAGTTGGCAAGTATGTTAGAAAATAACTTTCAAAAGTTACGAGTGGGGGTGTAAATTGGTATAATCTCTGTGCAGGGTGATTTGGCAAATATCCTTCAAAATGACTAATGGATACATCCTCTGACTCAGAAATTCCACTTTTAAATTTATGCCACAAATTTGCTGGCCTATGAGTATGTACAGAATTATTCATTGCAGTAGAAGATTTAAGATAACCAAAGATACACATATTATGATATGATATACTTTTGAAATAGGCAAGGGTATGGAATGATTTTCAAGTTATATTGTTGAGTGAAAAAACAAAGTACACAAGAGTATTTCTAGTTGCACGATATCCCGTGTGACAGTTTTATTGATTGAGGACTTTAATAACTCTTGATACCCAATGTGTATGAAATGTGCTGTTTCTTTGCAATCAAGAAAGATCCAGAGGAAATATGATGGAATGTCAAGAATTGACAAAGTTGTATGATGGGTAGCCCAAGTTATTCATTAGAGTATTCTCCACATTTTTCTACACGCCAAAAATATTTTACAATTTTTAAAAGTATCACAAATAGAAAATGTTCACAGATGTCAAAAGAATTTCAAGGACAGTAACAACACGGTTTAGGAAACACACATGAACACGATGTAACTATAAGCACTAGTTTATACAAATTATTTTTAAAAATACAGGTGTCATCCAATTCAACTTGTAAAAGATGCTAATATTTAAATTTTTTTAATCATTTCAATTCTGTGAAGGAAAGAGACATTAAAGGTAAACATTACCTAAAATACCTAAAATAATCTCAGACGTTTCAAGAGAAAATCCAGATTTACCTGTACTAGCTTCTCAGTAGATGAACTCAACTCTTTTAATGGTAAAATTTCACTGGAATCTGTTTGAGTAGCATGGTCTGTGCTGAAAAAGCCAACCTTCAAATCATCGGAAATTTTAAGTCTGGAAAAAAAGAACGGAGATTAAAAGTGCTTTCTATAATAGATATTTCCTTTAATGTGTGCTATTACACATTTTTTTGTGTAAATCATGTTACATATATTTTTAAAGTTTATCTAGTTTGAGAGAGAGAGCATGTGCGGGGCAGGGCAAAGAGAGAGGGAGAGAAAGAATCCCAAGCAGGTTCCGCATTGTCAGCGTAGAGCCTGACATGGGGCTTGAACCCATGAACTGCAAGATCAGGACCTGAGCCAAAGTCAAGATTTGGATGCTTAACCGACTAAGCCACCCAGGCACCCCAAATCATATTATATTTTAAAGATTCGAAGTGACTGATGAGGTGAAGAGAGCTCTGAATTATCTGCTCATGACCTAGGGTTTTCACTAGGACTCTGCACTGTGGCATATTGCTCTAGGGTACTCATCTTATTTCCATTTTCTGAGATATGATCAGTTTGAGCCTCCTTTTAATATCCTCTCTACTGTTTTACCTGTGCTACTGCTTAAAGCCATTGTACATTATACACAGGCATATCAAGCAAAAATACTTTAAGACAGCGGTTCTCAAAATGTGGCCAGAGGACCTCTGGGGTTCCAGGATACTCTTCCAGGGAGTTGACAAGGTCAAAATTATTTTCATGATAGTATTAAGATTTTTGTTTTTAGAGAGAGAAAGTGCACAAGTAGGGTAGAGGCAGAGAGAGAGAGAGAGAGAGAGAGAGAGAGAGAGAGAGAGAGAGACTCTTAAGCAGGCTCCATGCTCTGGTAGGAGTGGATTCCACACCGGGCTGGATCCCACAACCCTGGGATCATGACCTGAGCCAAAATCAAATCAGATGCTCAAGCAACTGAGCCACCCAAGCACCCCAATAGCATTAAAATTTTATTTGCTCTTCCACTAGCATGCTCTCACAAGTGTTCGGTGGAGTTTTCCAGAAGCTATAGGCTATGCAAGTACATGACATGAAGGTAGAAGCAGATTTGAGAATTCAGCTCTCATGTGCTAAGCCTGGCACTGAAAAGGTTTGCAACAATGTAAAGCAATGACACTGTACTCATTAAAGTTTTCGTTTTGAAAAATAAAGTTCATTTTTCTTTAAAATGTGTTCACATTAACATAGAATAGAATATTGATATTAACACAGAATTGGTTTACCATTATTTTAAGTGAATATATGTATATTCTTAGCATCTCCTTTTAAAATTCTAATATGGTTACCATGAATAGTCATTAACTAAAGCTCTTTGAGGTCCCCAGTAATTTTTGAGACTATAAAAGTTCCTGAAACCAAACAATTTGAAGATTCTTCTTTGAGAATCTACCATACTGTACTGGATTTTGATGCCATTTCTTGAGAAATCTGAGTTGAGGTATTTGTAAACTCTTCCTACAGACTTTTTTTTTTTAATGTTTTTTATTTATTTCTAGGAGGGAGAGAGAGACAGCGTGAGCAGGGGAGGGTCAGAGAGAGAGGGAGTGACAGACTCTGAAACAGGCTCCAGGCTCTGAGCTGGCAGTCAGCACAGAGCCGGACGCGGGGCTCGAACCCACGAACCGTGAGATCATGACCTAAGCGAAAGTCGGACGCTTAACCGACTAAGCCACCCAGGCGCCCCTCTTCCTACAGACCTTTAATGAAGGGTATCTTAAATAGTAAAAAGAAAGCCAATTTTCTGGATTCACTTTCTTTTCAATTTGATCGAACTCACCACAACTACCAGCTTCTAAAATGTCAGCTAAAAAAAGGAAGCCACGAAAGCCCCAGTGGAATCACCAGACTCTTCAGGGCAGGCCCGGAAGAAGACAGAGTGCTTCTATTTTCTGTTGTCTGCTGACCAGCTGACCCTCATGGGAGCACCCCATGCAACCCTTTCCCTCCTTTTTATTTGCCGGCAGAGGCTCACATTTATCTCCCCCGGAAATCAGGGCAGGGTGATCATATTCCCAGTGCCAGGGGTAACTCTCGTCTTGTCTCCAACACAGAGATCCCATTCTGGGCGGATGTCTTCGGGGAGGTTATGGAACTTGGTTCTGGCATGAATGACATGAGGAAGGAAGGATCTGTTGGGGCTTGTGGGAAAGCTTTTGACACTCTGACACCGACATCGGCACCAGAGGAGAGTTTTCCTCTGTGACTCTGAACACTGCCTTGTGTGCAAGCGATTCCAAGAAATGCCACGGCCATCTGGTGACTACAAGTGGGGCCAGCCAGAGGGCAGAGCTAGCACATAAACGGTGAGCGTTTAAAGAAACAAATAATTTTGACCGATGACTTTGTTTAGCCATTGAATCAACTAGATCTAAAATCTGTCATACCTCTGGTCTTCCTGCATCATATAGTAAATGCAACAATTGCTGAGAGTGTCTGCCAGTCACAGCTGAAGGCATCCTGGTACTCTAGCTATGTGATATGATATAAATTACTTACCCTTTCTGTGCCTTAATTTCTTCTTATCAAAAATAATAGTACCTATTTCATACAGTTATTGACAGGCTTAGTGTGTTAATACCCAGAAGTACTTTGAATGTGCATGTCACATACTAAGCCCTTAAGAAATATTAACTGCTGCGGCTCCTGGGTAGCAAGCGTCCGACTTGGCTCACGTCAGGATCTCACGGTTCGTGGGTTCGAGCCCTGCATGAGGCTCTGTGCTGACAGCTCAGAGCCTGGAGCCTGCTTCAGATTCTGTGTCTCCTTCTCTCTCTGTCCCTTCCCCCACTCGCTCTCTGTCTCTGTCTCTGTCTCCTTTCCCTCAANGCTCTGTGCTGACAGCTCAGAGCCTGGAGCCTGCTTCAGATTCTGTGTCTCCTTCTCTCTCTGCCCTTCCCCCACTCGCTCTCTGTCTCTGTCTGTCTCCTTTCCCTCAAAAATAAATAAATAAACATTAAAAAAAAAGAAATGTTAACTGCTATTGGTGCTGTGGTGGCAATTGTTACCATCACTCTTATAATGAGGTATAGTTTTTTTCATTATGTTTGGAAAAAACCATTGAAGTATAGTAATATTCAACCAAGAAAGGCTAAATTTAAATTTATAAAATTTTAAACATTTAATATAATGATTTTCAATTAATCCCCCTAAATTCTGAATTCATCTTCCACACGCTCATTAATATCAGACTGATGACAGATCTCATCAGTAGCATCACCCAGATGGGGAGGGAGCATCAGTAATGTTGTACACCTCAGTTTCAACGAATACTTCTGGTGTTTTGCCTTAGAAAATTGTATTCTAGATTTGGTCTAATTTCATTTCAGGAGGCTATATCTTTTTCTCACTAACACAGTCCTACTGGAAGAGGCGACCTCCTTGGTCTTTGAGTGTCTCTGTACGTTCCTTCTGCGTATGCCAAGAATGCAAACTCCTGACCACTCTTTCCGCAGGCCATTCCTCAGAGTTGAGTTTGCAGCAAGCAATCTTGAAGAATGAGGTAATGCCTTTCCTCTGACAAGAAGCAGACTGACACTTTTTAGTATAAAATGTGGCAAGCTCAGGGATGCCCTCCTTACATGCAACACACTGTGTATACAGGTATCTATGACGGGTCTTCAGTGTTACCCTCATGGCACTGAGGGGGCATGGCAAATCAACGCAAAAACCGTGACAGTCTGGATACTGCTTTTGCAATGACGATAAAGTCCTTTGTCTCTGACCCAGGAGTCTTGTGTCTTCTGCTAACAGCCGTGAAACAAGCAAACTTAGCTTATAAGTAGGGTAAGATCTCAAACGCTGCAGAGTCCTTGACAAATACCTGACCCATAAATCCTCTCAATAAATGCCTCTTGTATTGAATTTTTTATTATTTTATTTTTGTAAAATTTTAAAAAATTTAAGTAATCTCTACATCCAACACGGGACTCAAACTCATGACCCTGAGATCAAGAGTTGCATGCTTTTCTGACTGAGCCAGCCACACACCTCTGTATTGAATTTTTTAAGACTGAGATATAGGAATTAACTAAAAAGATCATCAATATTTAAAGCTTTGTCTACCTACCATTTACAACCATTTCTGAAAATCATTTGTGAAAACCAGCACTAAATTATAATTATTATGTTAAAATTCAGTATATTTTACTACATTGTAGAAATGGATGAATCATATTATCTATGATAAAAACTTTTTTTAAATGTACACTTTAAAGCAGTTTATAACAAATAAGAGAGAACTAATTTTTAAGTGATGATAAGATAAAATTTCAGGGAAAATGTTTTTGATACTTTTCAAGGATGACAACTATTACTGATGACAAATTATACATGTGGCAAGCTTTTTTCTAGAATACGTGTTGCAGAAATTTTAAAGAAATTCTTTTTTACACAGTTTGAAATCTTTTTTTATTTTAAAAATGCTTTTATTTTTGAGAGAGAGAGAGAGAAAGAGAGCATGCACAAGCTGGGAAGGGGCAGAAAGGGAAGGAGACACAGAATCTGAAGCAGGCTCCAGGCTCTGAGCTGTCAGCACAGAGCTTGACTTGGGGCTCAAATCCCCGAACGGTGAGACCATGACCTGAGCCGGAGTTGGACGCTTAACTGACGGAGCCACCCAGATGCTCCTGAAATCTTTTAAAACATGAAATAAAAAGAAAATACAATGTTTACATACAATGGAATATTATTCCACCATTAAAAAAAAGGTAATTCTGCCATTTGTGGGACAACATGGAGGAACACTGAGGCCATTATACTAAGTAAAATAAGTTAGACAGAAGAAGACAAATATTGTACGATCTCACTTACATGAGGAATCTAAGAAAGCCAGACTCACAGAAGCACAGAAAGGAATGGTGTTTACAGAGGCTGAGGGGTGGGGAAATGGAGAGATGTTACTCAAACTCCTAATTGTAAGAGAAATAAGTTCTGGGATCTAATGTGCAGCATAGTGGTTACAGTCAACTGTACTGTATTGTGTACTTGAAAGTTGCTAAGAGGGTGAATCTTAAATCTTCTCACATGCACGCAAAAGTAATTACGTGAGGTGATGATGTGTTAACTAACTTTATTGTGGTGACCATTTTATAATAAAAACATATACCAAATCACATCATACACCTTGAACTTATACAATGTCATGTGTCAATTATAAATCGGTGAAGCTCGGTGGGGGGGGAAGAAAAGGGAGATTTTGTAATACCTACTCACAAAATAATTTTTCTTAATGTTTATTTAGGGAGAGAGCACACATGCCCAAGGGGGAGGGGCAGAGAGAGAGAGAGGGAGAGAGAGAATCCAACCAGGCTCTGTGCTGTCATAGCACAGCCCAACACGGGGCTTAGGCTCACACACTTTGTGATCATGACCTGAGCCGAAATCAAGAGCAGGACGCTTACTGAGCCACCTGGGAGACCCCAATAATAATTTATTGCAAAGGGAAGAATGGTAAGTTTGTGATAGAGAACCCTGGCAAACACCAACCCAAAAAGGTCAAAGTTAACGTACCAAAGGGGAAACAGATTGAAAAACATTTGCCCACTGAAGTTAATGCCCTGGAAAGAGCACATCTCCGTTTCTGGGGCATTCTTGCCAAGCATGTATAACCTGAGTCTGCTTATAAGAAAGCGTCAGATAGGGGCGCCTGGGTGATTGAGCGAGCGACTTCGGCTCAGGTCATGATCTCACGGTTTGTGGGTTCGAGCCCCACATCGGGCTCTGTGCTGACAGCTAGCTCAGAGCCTGGAGCCTGTTTCAGATTCTGTATCTCCCTCTCTCTCTGATCCTCCCCTGTTCACATGCGTGCTCTCTCTCTCTCTCTCTCAGAAATAAATAAAAAACATTTTTAAAAAACCTTTAAAAAAAAAGCATCAGATAGAGCTGGTTATCCTACAGAATTTGAAGTCGATACTTTTTAAAAGTATGCAGGGAGAAGCTAAGGAACTCTTTTGCACTGAATGTATCTGAAGGGCCAGGATTGCTATACGCAACATACATTCCTAGTTAGGATCCTGAACAGCAAAGGAAAAAGGTGTTGTTAGTACACTTGGCACAACTTGAAGGGGCCTGTTGTAGTGTGGGGCCGAAGTTGGTCTCCTGACTTTGAAAGCTGTGTGCTGGTTATATGAGAGCATTTCCATTTTAGGAAGATCGCACTGTAATGGTTAGCAGTGGTGGGCACTAATTCGATAGCTTGCTCTCAAAATGTTCTATAAAGACTAATGATGATGAGTGTATGAGTTTGTGTGTGTGTGGATGTGTACAAAGGGGGGGGACAGGCAGGAGGAAGAGAGAGGAAAGGCAAATATGGTAAAATGTTAAGAACTGAAGAATCTCAGTGAAGGGGATATGAACGATCTTAGTTCTGTTCTGGCAACTCTTCTGTGGATTCAAAGTAATTTCAAAATACTTTTTTTAAGTAAGCTTCATGTCCAGCAGGGAGCCCTATGGGGGCCGGGGGGGGGGCTTGAACTCCTGACTGTGAGATCAAGAGCGGAGCTGGGGTGCCTAGGTGGCTCAGTCGGTTGAGCGTTCAACTCTTGGTTTCAGCTCAGGTCATGATCTCATGGTTTCGTGAGTTTGAGCCCCACACTGGGCTCTGTGCTGGCAGCACAGAGCCTGCTTCGGATTCTCTCTGCCTCTCTCTCTCTGCTCCCCACTGACTTGAGCTGTCTCTGTCTATCTCAAAATAAATAAACTTAAATTAAGAAAAAGAGAGAGAAACATCAAGACCGGAGCTGAGATCAAGAGTCAGATGCTAAACTGACTGAGCCATCCAGCCACCCTCAAAGTAAATTCTTTTTTAAAAGTCATGTGCGTTCTTCAAGCAAGCTCAAATTTCACCAACTTCAACCAGTAAGAATTGTCAATACTTTAGGTCTTAATGAACAATGAAATGTGACTTTGGAAGCAACATAGACCACACCTGTAGATGCTACTTCAAACTCATTTTCCAAGTCACAGGTAAGGCGGTCAGTTTTTATGAGAGCCTGGAATAAAAGACACCTAGACTGTAGGGCAAGGTGCTTTTCCACGTGGATCTTATGATCCAGCAGATAAGATGGCTCTCAAGAGTGCCTGTGACAAACAGGGATGATCTGTGATCCTGTGGCAAGCACCACTAAGAAGGTCACAGCAGAGACCTCTAGGATTTTAGGGCAAATCTTATGCCTTCTTGAATGGAGAACTATGATCCTTTTGAGAAACAAGCCTGGCTTGCTACTGAGCCTGGAAAAGACTATGTAACCATGAGTCATCAGGCCTGAGTTTCCCATGACAAACTGGGTTTTATCTGACCCACCGAACCATAACATTGGGCATGAGCAGCTTCAGTCTCATAAGATGGAAGTGACCTACAGGAGACCAGGCTCTAGAAGGGAAGACACGTGTAAGGGACAGGTAGCTCCAGCTGCCTTGCCTCTTCCCCTTCAGTGCATGGTTGCAGCCTCACGGGAAGTTCTGTGTGATCATTTGATTGAGGAAGAAGAACTCAAGCCTAGTTAACAGACCGTGCTGCCATCTGAAGGGGATATCTCTAGTCCCACAGCCCTGCTCAGGGGTGACCATGAAGGACAGCCGTGAAGGAAAATCCTTCTACCGAATAGAATTTGAAGTAGCACATTTGGTTGTTTACATTTTCTGGATGAGAGACAGCCAGGATTGTGTATCTGTATTAATTTACGTTCTGTTGCTCAAGTTTTCAGTGGATGATGGTCAGGAACTTGGAAGGAAGAAGACGGAGAAATTGGTGACAAGAAAGTCTGGGGAAGAATTCTATGGATGTCCTTTTAAGAACAGGTACAGGCTATATAGATACTTGTGCCCGATGAGAATGCTCACCAAAGAGAATCCACCACAGGGAAAGTATTCAGTGATCAAGTAGGCAAAATGACACCCTCTGTGGACAGCAGCTCGATAGTTTCTGCAACCAACCCAGTGCTCATTCAATGGCCCTTGAACCAAACGGCTATGGTGGCAGGGATGGAGTTCAACAACATGGACTTCCCCTTATAGAGGCTGGCGTGGCTGCTACAAGCATTGGGTGCCTAATCAGCCAACAATACAGATCAATTCAGAGTCCCTNTTAGCCAGCCACCCGGTGGCAGCTTGATAACATTGAACCTCTTCCATTATCCTCACTGGGATAGACATAAACATATTCTGGATATGGATTTAATTGAACGGATACCTGGCTGCTTCGTGATCCTTTTGCCATTGAACCAAATGGGAGAGAATGGGATCCGGCTGAAATGGTTGATTCTTATTCTAAATCTCTAGAAATTTAACAAGGCAAGGACTTAAACCTTGGTTAAGTGGGTTGTTGGTATACAATGGAGTCAGGGAAGACTGGGTCTGGAACCCAGGGGATTCTCTGGGGTGCTTCTTAGCATTCCATGCTGACGGGAAGCAGAATTTGCCACCCCAAAATATGCCTCTTTAGTGTAAGGATTATCATGAGCTAGTTATTTTTAAGGATGAGCAGGGACAGAAGCTCTGAAAACAGAACAGAAGTTGCCCTTTTGTAAGGGACGTGTACATTTATGAGGGTTCTCTCCATTGGTAAGGGTGTCCCAAGCTGTACCAGCAAGAGAAGGAAGACTCAATCTCTAGAAATTTAACAAGGCAAGGACTGAAATCTGCATTAACAACCATACCCTTCTTTACTGTGCTATGCTTGGTAACCTCCCATAACTGGCTCCCCTCTCACCCTCCAACATCTTCTTTTGTCTTTTGGTGGAGATGGTATTTAAGGTGGTAGCGTGGGCCATTTTGGGGAGTTACTAAATTTGTTTGGGTGTCGTCCATGCATACATGTTATTAAACTTTTTTTTTTAAATTTTTTTAATGTTTTATTTATTTCTAGGAGAGAGAGACAGCGTGAGCAGGGGAGGGTCAGAGAGAGAGGGAGTCACAGACTGAAACAGGCTCCAGGCTCTGAGCTGGCAGTCAGCACAGAGCCTGATGCGGGGCTCGAACCCACGAACCGCGAGATCATGACCTAAGCGAAAGTCGGACGCTTAACCGACTAAGCCACCCAGGCGCCCCACATGTTATTAAACTTCTTTGTTTTTCTACTATCAATCTGTCTTTTATTACAGGGGTCTCAGCCAAAAACCTGCGTAGAAGGGTATAGGGAAGGGTTTTGTTTGTTTGTTGTTGTTGTTTAAAGATTTTAAATAATCTCTACACCAACGTGGGGCTCCAGATCACAAGCCTCAGATCAAGAGTCACATGCTCCACTGACTGAGCCAGACAGGCCCCCTGGGAAAGTTATTTTTGAGAACTCAGGACCTTCAGGAATAAAGATGCTGATCTCCCAGCTAAGTAAAGAACCTCAGTCTGTCTACATCTTTCAGCAAACTTCTTCCACACAACAAGCTCTGGCCAGCCCTCTGACAGGCTTCTCTGCCACCAGCCATGTTTTCTCCCAAGAGGCCCTAATCTCTGCCTTGGACAGGGATCGGGTGGAAGTGAGGGTCTTCTAAATTCTTAGTTCCTTTCTCTTTAACTCTCCCTCTGCCCTTGGAAGCACAGCTCCATTGTTCGTTTGCTGCTAGAATACTGTTTAAAGTTATCTTTTACCAACTTTACTGCCTTTTGTGAGAAATAAGCTCACTGACCCAATCAGAGGAGGGACGTGGAGACTCAGCACAGTGACGCGAGGGTTTAATCAACGTTCTTGCAAGAGTGGGTGTCTGATGGACAGGCAGTTAGTTACAGCAGGCAATTTATCCCCTAGCATGCAAGTCCCGCCCCTGATTCCTCATTGGCTCAGTACTACAGAGGTTCCAGCCTTACCCAGACCTCGCCTAGGCCCATGTAAGGCAAAAAGTACATTCCTTGAGGTGCCCCCCAGACTTGAGTTCTTTGGCGCATTCTCATGGCAAAGTCCATGAAAATAAGCCCACAAAATGGAAAGAGGAAGAAGAACCAGGAAGTGAAGTGTCTAAGGGTTTGGGACTCCATTGTGGGGGGTGGGGGGGCGGGAGG
>NW_027531522.1:3177039-3236190 GCF_008692635.1 Crocuta crocuta | reverse complement strand
GCATTTTGTACATATTCCCAATAGGTTGTAAATCTATTGTTAACTAGACACACTGCTTTTATTTGGTATTTCTGAAAAGAATCATCTCAGTTCTCTCTCATACTTTTACTAGTTAAAAATACTGAATACTTAATAAGGAACAGGAAATATTCCCACATTCAAATACTGGCAAGGTTTCTCTGCCCGAGTGCTAGCGCAATAAAATAAACACAATCACTGAACCTGTTTATATTCTACAATGCTGCACATTTAACAGACCTCAACGCTTCCTACTCCAGTCTAGAAATACAATCCTTCACCCTCCCTGATGCCAACTAGCTCTTTTTAACTATTCGACTTCCATTTTTCATTAACCTTGAATGTGTATGTTCTTTCTTTTCCATTTCAAGCAAAAAAAAATCTACTGTGGGCAGTAGGTTTATGGAAAGTGGGTAGCTATTATGAATATACAATGTCAATTACATCTCAATAAAGCTGGAAAAAAATAAGTTAAAAGTATTTTTAAAAACATCCCCAATACATGTATTTTCAGCACATGGTTTAAATACTTGGAATAACATTTTCAGGTATTCCTTCTGGTGCCATAATGTTATGATCCTACAATATGATGTTTTAAAATCAAGTCCAAAAACTTTATAGATCCCTTCTACAGAGCACCTAAAAATTATACTAAGCACTATGCACTGAGTGCTTAACTTGTCCCATGTGGTTTCTTAAGATATATGCATTAACACACAGACATTTCCCCTTTAGGTTATCCTCCCAAAAAACTCAAAAGAGAGATACTGACTTTCCTGTTTCAAAGATGTAGAAACTGGGATTTGCATAGGGGAAATAACTCCTCTAGAATCATAAGCCTGAAGTGACAGATTCCAATTCTCCATCCCTGGTGAGAACAGGCTCATGGCTCCAAGGTCCTTCAAGTCTTAAATTTTTGTATAATTGACTCAGAAAGATCTGGCTCATTCAGAGTCTAAGTGAAACATGAAGGTTCATTCTTCAGTTTCCCATCAAATTCCAAATGTCTCTAAGTTTAAATGGCAACCTCCATGCCTGGAATGGAAACCCACATCACAACAAATTAGCTAAGTGGTTCCTACACAGTCCTTATTTATAGTCTCAGCAATTCAATTTCTGAATAACAGCTTGGTTGTGATGCATAAAAGACAGTCTTGGGAAGATGATGATGATTGTTTTTTAATAAACTAGATACAAAATTAGCATGTAAATTTATTACAGACAACAGACCCATGAATATTTATTAATAGAATGGAATGACACTTCTCACTGAATCCTAGAATAGTCTATCCTAACAAATGCTCATTAATGAATTAGTCAAAGAAAATGGCATTTGCTAAACTATCACTATGGAGTACTGTTCCATTTGAAATAAGAAAAACATTGCTTCCCTCTTTCCTTCCTCAAAGAATACACAACTATGATGTGCCCCAGACTCAGAGACTTCTCTCTGTTATGCCCACCTGAGAGGTGATCTCACCAAGTCTTCCAGCCTTAGGCTCCATCTCTGTGTTAATTACTCCCAACCTGATGTAGGCAGCCTGGACCTCTTTTCTGAACATCAGACTTGAAGGAAAACAGAATATAGCACCCCAAAATATTCCTCTTTGGCACAAAGATTATGTTGAATCAATTATTTTGAGAATTGCAGACACAAGAGAAGCTCTGAAAACAAAGCAGAAGTTATCCTTCTGCAAATTTACATTTATAAGGAATAATTATATTTATAAAGAATATAACATATTCTTTATATATATTTATTAATATTATATATTTTATAAATTTTCATTTGTAAAGACTATCTCCATTTGGAAGGGTCTCTCTCTCCAACCAGGAAGAAAGGGATGAGTAAATAACAGGAGGATCTTACCAATAAGAAGGCACCAACTGAAATCTGCATAACAGCCACGCTTTTGTTTACTGTGCTTTCCTGACAATCTTCCATAACTCACTCTTCCCCTCTATCCAACCCCTGTCTTTTGTGGTTAGGTGATGGTATTTAAGGTGGTGGCTGGGCCATTTCCAGGAGTTACTCAGTTTTCCTGGGTATCTCTCGTGTATACAAGAGGCATACACCCTATTAAACTTCTGTTTGTTTGTGTTTTTTTCTATTAATCTGTCTTTTGTTATGGGGTTGGTCTCATCCAAGAACATAGAAAAGTAAAGGAAAAATTATTTGCCCCCATACCTCCTAACTGGTCTACCCTTTTCTGCCCTCATCTTCATTATGATCTATTATCAAAACAGCAGCCAGTGTAATCCTGTTGAAAGATTAATCATACCAGATCATTCCTCTGTACCAATCCCACCCCCACCCCCAACCTCCTCATGGCTTCCCATCTTTGATAGTGTGATTTCAAATAAGAAATATATATTTTGGTCTTCATCCAAGGTTCAGCCTCAAAGCTTGTAAGACCCTTGGAATTTCCTAAATGATAATAGCAGTAGGATCATCTTTTGTTATATTCAGTCTTTAATCCTCAGTTCCTGAAATAGCCTCAAGTGGAAAAAGGTGAACTGTGTGTCTTTGGTAATTCACAACAAACTCCTGTGAACCAGGCCTTAGTTGACGTTCCTGAGGGGACTTTTGAAAAGCCCCTAAGGATGGAGGTTGGTTGCAAGGAAAACCAACCACTATTAGAGGGTGGGACCTGTCAGGCCCAGGCCCAGACCCAGCTCTGGAGGGGCTGGAGGAAGACCCACTCACCAAAAGCCAATGATCTTATCAATTGGGCCTCGGTAATGAAGCCTCCATAAAAATCTCTGAACTACAAGGTTCAGCGAGCTTCTGGGTTGATGAACAAGAACACAGTCAGGTGCCAGGAGGGTGACGCACTCCAACCTCCATGGGGAGAGAAGCTTCTGTGCTCCAGACCCTTCAAGACCTGACCCTTCAAGACCTCACCCCATGTGTCTCTTTATCTGGCCATGTACATGTTTGTATCCTTTACTACCCTGAGTTCTATGAGTGGCTCTAGAAAATCAATTGAATCCACAGAGGGAGGTATAGGAACCTCTGACTTAAGGCTGAATGGTCAGAACCACAGGTAACAACCCAGATTTGTGACTGGCATCTGAGTGGCATGAGGGAGAGCAGGCTTTGTGGGGCTGAGCCCTTAACCTGAGGAATATGACACTGTCTCCAGGTAGCAGAGTGTCAAAACTGAGTCAAGCTGTAGGACACCCAGTCAGTGCTGAGATTTGGAGAATTGCTTGGAGGTGTTGGAAAAGCACATCCGATACCTTATTGAAAGCCAAGTCTAAAGTCCTTCTGATGATCCAGGTCCCATACCACCATCTGGTGCTGTCCCCTTATCTGATCTCTTCTCCACTGGCTCCCCTCTCTCGCAGGCACACAGGGCTCCCAGCTGGGCCTGAGCCACCCAGGCCCACCCCTTCCTGCTTCCTGTGCTTTGCCTGGAACACTCTGTCCCCTGAGAGATCAGAATGGTCCCCCCCTCAAGCCTGTGGGTCTTCGCCCCAGTGTCATCTCTGAGAAGCTTCTTTTGACCACAGTGTTGATGAGGGAGCATGGGGCAAGCTGGGGGCAAAGTACAGGCTAACAGCACCCTCCCCTGGAGGTGGGACATGTATGATATTCCCTGGACACTCCAGGCCACCACCAAACAGGAAAGGACCAAAAAAAACAACAACAAAAGGGTAAATTGATAAGAGTCTCCACCAGTTTAGCAGAAAAAGGCAACCAAGGCGATCCCACCAACAGCCTAAAGTCCAGGAACTCCTGAAGGTCTTAATGTTAATACTTTGCTAGTGGGAAACCCCACCTCAGCTTGACAATAGCTAGGCCTCTAGTAAGTCTTTAGCATGTGAAAGTCTCTTTGGAAACTCCCTCTAGATTTTTATCTCCCCTGACTCCCAAAATGGTCACCCCCACCTCCCACACCTGCAGTGCAGCTCTTTCTGCCCATGGGGGTCCTGTCCCTTTGCTTTAGTTTAATAAAATCACTTTTTTGCACCAAAGACGTCTTCAAAAATTCTTTCTTGGTCTTTGGCTCCAGACCCCACAAACCAACCCCCCATCACCCCAAAACGTAATCAATGTCTAAAATCACAATCNATGTCCCCCCCCCCCCCCCCCCCCCCAGTCCTTCCTTAGCACCTAAGGCTACCATATTTACTATACAGTTTGCTAGCTCATCATCTGTTTTCTGACTAGAAAGCCGGGGCTTCTCAGACAGTCGAGGCTGCTGCTTGCCCAGTGCCAAACTCTGCCCTAAATTCAGGATTGCAGTCAGCACCCCAGCCTCTTCTCCTCCCACCAGAGCACCAACTCTGTCCCCCTGGCACTGTGGGGGAAGAGGAATTTACATGGGCGTCAGTGGTTCCTTTGTTCAGGCATTCACTGGGCACCTGGCATGTCATTCTGTCCACTGAGCACAGGCGGTGTGGTGTGTTTCCTTGGAGAGCCACACACCACTCAATGCCAAGGCAGGAAGTCATTCCTATCAGTAAACAAGCAGAACAGGTTAGACACTGTGCCCATGGCGCTTATTATGTGCCACCGCCAATATGTGGCTTTCACAACCACCACACACCCCCGTCCTGTGTTTGCCCTGATTTCGACAAATGCACCTCCTTCAGCAGCACCGGCTCACTGGGTCAGTCGCCACCATGGGGCTAGTACAGTGCTGGTCCTTTCTTCTCACTCCGGAGCCTCGGTGTGTGTGACTTGCCTCTACGCCAGCCCATCTGGCACCGCGAGACCCTTGACTTAGGGAATTTTAAGTGCTTGCACAGAGCTAACCTAGTGCCGGCCACTTAGTGATTTCAAAAAGGCTTTCAGAAAGAAAAACACATTTCCCCAGACACCTCAGCTCTACGTTATCCAAAGAAAAATGTGGGCAGAGGGGGAGCAAAGGATTATGGGAGGGAGGAGACGTAAAGAAAGCGTCAAGAAAGAACTATAATACTGGCAAACACCTACAGGGTACTAAGTATAGAGATGTAGATGTATAGCATTCTTCTGAAGACGCTACCCACATGCACTCATTTTATGTGAAGTGGGCACTGCCCATCACCATCATGGCTGCTTCCCCAGGTGGTAACTGAATCAGAGTTTTTAAGTAACTTGCCCAGTTCACGGGCCCTGTAGTGGGGGCGGCAGGATTTGAACTCGGGCACTCTTGCTCCATGAAGCCGTGCTCTCCGTTTACGTGAATACAGTAAGAAGTCAAAACAGGGGATCGCCGGCGGGCAGGCGCGGGAAAGGGACGCAGGGAGCGGCGGGCAGCGGACAGGACCTGGCGGATGGGGGTGGGGGGGGCGCTGCGGCCCGCGCGGGTCACCTGGGGCTGAACCGGAATTGTTCAATAGTCGACTCGAGGCTCTCGAGGATCTTCCGGCACTCCTCGGTCTCGGGCGCGTCGCCCCAGCTCGCCATCAGAGCCCGGGGCTGGCGGCTGAGCCGTGCGCCTCCCGCGGACCTGGGGGCTGGGCGGCGTTGGAGTCCGGAACCCGGCGTCCGTTGCCATGGCGACCCCTAGGGGCGGGCGGAGCGCGGGAATCCACGTGGTGCGAGCCGGACGCCTGCGCGCAGGGCATCGGCCGGGCGGCTTCCACCCCTGGTCTAACTCCGGGCTCCCAGACTGGGCGCCCTCTGCTCTGGACGCCCGCGGCCACGCCGCCGCAGAAGTGTCCCCAGAAAAGCTGGATCCCTCTAGCTGCCCCAGCAGCATCCCGCCACGCCCCCAGCCCTCCTTGCCTCCTATTCTCCGGAGCCTTTGAGCTCCGCGCACTTGGGGGGCGTGGATTCCTGAGCGTCTTCTTTTTCACACGAACACCCCTCCCCACGCGACGATTAGACCCCAAATCGACGACCCTCGCCTTCGTGGCCTTCCGCCCTGCCAAAAGGCGCCCTGGCGGTGGACGAGAAATAGCCACGCTCAGGACCTAATGACGGGCCCTCGGGCGCCCGGAGATGCCGTAATAGGAAGGAAGAGGGCTGCCTGATGAATTGCCTACACCTGCCCCTTGACCAGAGACGTGGACGTTCGTGGACAAAAAATTCTTTGCAGACATGAAACAGCCTACATTCCTATTTAGTATGAAGGTCGGAATCCCGGCGTAGTGTGGAATTTATTGTTACAAAGTTTCGAAAATAATAAGAGAAGCTGCCTAATAGTGAAGCTGTTGTTCATCCTTTATTTTATGTATTGACAATGGTGATATATCTTTTTTAATATTATAGTATGTCATTTACTAGTTTTAGAGCTAAGTATACTTGGATTTCCATTTCAATACATGGTCTACAGGGAAACAAACTATTTTCTCTCATAATTATGTGAAAACAAAGTTTGATATTAGATCAAAATACAAAAAGGAAATTACGTAACATTAACACTGCTCTTATACTTAAAGACAGAGACCGAAGGCCCCAAATCTCAAGACAAACAAAAAATAATCTGAACCAATGCCAACATGATCTTCTGTTTTGTTTTCCTTTGAGAAGATGAAGACAGAAAAGTGACTTTTATTCTATGAAGATTTTTCTTTTCAAAATCTAACTTCTAAGTCTCTTGGGGGAAATTATATCAGATAATCAAAAAGTATTTTACAAGAGAGAAATGTATAAATCTATACTAAATTATCTTTTCTTAAGTGATTTTTTTTTACCACAGTGCACATAAAAATTCTAAAACAAAGAGAAAACTTCCAAGGTGACATTAAAAATGTAATCTGGTTAGGACTGGGCCAGGGTAGGGAAAAGACCGTGGCAAGCTGTTGGCTGCTTCCACTAATCCAATTCAAAGTGAATGTTTTGAAACTGAAGAGGGGCATCTCACGGTAGACTTCATGAGTCATTGGTCAGCTCTGTGGAGCATTTGTTGGCTAATATGGACTGCGTAGTGACACCATCCCACAAAAACATGGGCTGAACAAAACCTCTTTGTTGGAAGCCTTGCTACAGCATAGGCTGTAGCAGATTTCAGTGTCTAGGAGACCAAGTTATGAGCATGATCGGCTTTGAAACTATTACCTGCATAACACTTCTCTTGTTGTCAGTTACCTACAGTTGCTTCTCAGGTGTTCTGCCTTATAAAATCGTTCATTTCAGATCATGTTCTCACCTATAAACAACTGGGGTTGGTGAGATCAGAGCATTTGTCATACTAAATCCAGGCTCTTATATCACATGATGAATTGATGGATGGTTTTTAGTGGAAAGCTCCTGAGCTCTGGAGTAAACATTAAAAAAAAAAAAATCCTATGAAATAGTTGCTTTAGGACATTGGAAAATTTATATAACATCTCTGAGCCTCTTTTTTCTCACCAGTA
This sequence comes from Crocuta crocuta, assembly GCF_008692635.1. NCBI lineage: Eukaryota > Metazoa > Chordata > Mammalia > Carnivora > Hyaenidae > Crocuta > Crocuta crocuta. The sequence goes on along the minus strand of NW_027531522.1, from coordinate 3,228,876 downwards.
AAAACTGGATAGTCAACCTTTCTCAGGATGGTTGGGAGTAATCTATACAGGAAAAAAGCACACACACACAGCTCAAGTAGCACGTGGTGAAACAAATATGAACCAGACCTGCAAAGAGTGTGTTCCACCTTTCTAAACCACAGCTAAGGAATACACTGTTTAAAGTTTTCCATTTTTAACAAGTTGAAGTCTCATCAGCTAAAATAATTTTTACTTTTTAAGCTAATAGGATTTGTGGCACAATTTTAAATTTTCAAATGCTTCTTTGAAACGGGTATAAATATAACGTGTGTTTATATGAAAAGATCACCTACCAATTATTAAAAGTGATAACATCTCAGATTAAATAGCATGAGGATTTGATTACGAGTCAAGTGCTGACTCTAAACATAGTAATTTGTATATTCCAGTTGGATATTATCGGTCCTGTAGTCTAATAAAAGCCAAGAGTTTTCAGGTTAGGTTTGTAATTTAAATTCTTTCTGGAGTCATCATATGTAAAGTGCTTATTTTTCTTTTATCACTGGCTGTAATCTGTGATTATGTGGTGCAGGCTCTGTTAGGTAAACTTGTTTTTTGTTGTGCCTCATCCCTAACCAAAGTTCTTAAATAAAGGGTTGGGAAAGGAAATGGCCAGTCTTTAGCCACGACAATATTACGCTACTAAATCCTTTGTGGAAAAACTCCCGAGACTAGATCGTTTTTATGTCTTAAATGTTACTGCAGTGGCATAGCATATCCACTCTTGTAACAATCCATTGGTGTTTGTCACGTGGCTAAAGCTGAAAAACAAGATGGGAAGCATGATGGGAATTTGGGCAGGAGCAGTCCTGAGATGGAATTTGGATCTTACTGCCAAACGTCCTTGAGCGCTGTGGTAGAAGATAACCTCTGTTTGGAACTAGTCTGGACGCTTAAAAGAGAGACTCATAAAAATGTGGAAAAAAAAATGGTAGAGCTTAGTCATCTGCAGAAGTTGGTCCCACCTGCTGCTGAGGGAAATTTGGGGAGTCTCCTGGGCCTGACTAACTGATCATAGCGGGTCTGCATGCCTGCAACACAACCTAGCAAATCTGCAACACATACATTGCAATATGCAGGGAGGTGGGTCTGGAAAGGTAGACGTCTGAAAGGTAGACATCTGAGTAATAAAAGGGCGATTGCTGTAACTCCCGCAATCCGAGATTTCAACCAAAGATGGTAAAGATGTGAATCCTAGAATTAGTGAAATAAATAATAAGAATTGATAAGACAAAGACCTTTTCCGGGGACTCCATTTCATCAGACCTCAGAAGGATGGGATTTACTGTCATGAGGAGTGGAACACTCAACGGACGACCACAAATCACCTATGTAGGACCATCTAGTTCTCTGTTCTATTTCCAGTACTGCACGGTCATTCAGACTATTGGAGATCTAGATTCCAAAGATTTAATGTAGATAGCAGACGTTTGGGTTTGGTTAGCGTGAGTATTCCCCTGTGGCCTGACCGAAGTGAACTGATAAGATACAGTGTTTAGACCTTCTATAGGAGGACCAGATTTAAGAGACCAAACATTCCCCAGAACGAAACACCAGGTCAGGCTTTGCCTGGAAAGTTAGCTCGGCTCTCGAATTTATATTCCAGCCATTGCACAACGAACACCTTCATTGTCCTTCTGTTTCAAACTCTACCTCATAAACGTGGAATAAAACATTCTAATTTAGCACTTTCGAGAGCTCATGGGGAATACTGGACGTGGAATACAGTAGTGTGAAACTCAGATTCGTTATTGTTGTGCCTGTTTATGCACCTAGAAATGCTTCAGGGTACACTGAGAGGGACATATGTTATGTGGGTTCTGCTCTACCAAGGTGCTGATCAGAAGCGCACAGCTGGGGGATGGCACATCCACTCTTGCTCAAATCAGAAAGTTCAAACTTACTGAACGGACTATTCCAAGCTCTGCTGTTAACTGTTCTAGACCAACAAAGCCACACTGTGCTAGTTAATATATTGAATGTCAGCAATGGGGTTTTATTGGTGTAGGTAGTGGCCTATTGGTGAGCACAGTAGATGTTGGAAGTGGGCTCACATTGGTGAATTTAAAGATCTTCATGATATATAGGTCAGCCAAAGTCATTCAGAAACGCTCCCACCTTGCAGGAAAAGTATGCAAGAGTCTCAGAGAGGCTAGAACTGAAACCTTGAGGGATGGGGCTTGGAGCTTGATCCCCTGACAGTCCTCTGGCCAGCCTTTGATTTGCAATTGCCCGATGCCTACTAACAGGGCCCAGGATCTTGCTTCTGGAATGTTATCAGAGGTGCTTCAAAGGAATCATTCGTGCCTGCTGTTAGTACATCCACCAGGACAGAAAGAAAGTGGGGCTTTGGAGACCTCCACAAACACGCTGCATAAACCTCCTGGGGCCTGCTTGCCATGAGTGTTTTGAAAAAGAAATGTGGTGGGGAGGGGCACCTGGGTGCATCAGTAGGTTAAGTGTCCAGCTTTGGCTCAGGTCATGATCTCACGGTTAGTGAGTTCAAGCCCCACATCAACTCTGCTGTCAGTGCAGAGCCTGCTTAGGATCCTCTGTCTCCCTCTTTCTCTCTGCCCCTCCCCCTCACATGCTCTCTCTCCCTCTCTGAAAAATAGACATTAAAATTTTTTTTTAAATGTGGGGGAGTTGATTTTTTTTTTAATTTTTTCAACTTTTTTTTTGAGAGACAGAGCATGATCAGGGAGGGCCAGAGAGAGAGGGAGACACAGAATCCAAAGAAGGTTCCAGGCTCTGAGCTGTGAGCAAAGAGCCTGATGTGGGACTTGAACTCATGAACCATGAGATCATGACCCGAGCCGAATTCAGATGCTCAACTGAGCCACCGAGACATCCTGAGACTTGCTTTCAATCTAAGCAAGCTGAGAGCAAGGGGGTGGGGAAATAGCTAATCCTCACCTTCATCAAGTTTCTTTAAAGGATACAGCATCGATGCAAAGAAACCTGAGAACTGTGTGTGACCAAATTATGTCGGTGTTCTGGGAAGCCAGAAGAAATAATGAAATCTTTTTGTGACTGATTTTGATGTGTAAAATCTATCTGCTTAACTCATCCTTGTATATCTTGCTATCCCAAGCAGTGCCACTCACGCGGTATGTGCTCGATAAGTATTTGTCCAATGAATCAATAATGGAGAAATTGTGAATTAAGTTCCTTAAAAGAGCCATTTCTAAAGCATAAAGCACCTCAGTGGTTGACACAAGGAACTCGGCAGGCAAATACTGTTGGCTGCTATTTCTAGGTGGGGGAGACACTAAAACAAGCTGCCTATGCATGTTGGCTGCAGAAAATCCCACACCCCGTGGCCGGGGGAGAAGGAGATGTTTGGGCCAGAAAGACCTCTTCTCCGCTGCCTCATTCTTTATGAAGAAGGAAACTCCATCATCAACGTACAAGTAAGAGGAGGGAAGGATTGCAAGTGGTCAGTTCCCATCAGGACATTCTAGGTCTAGTTTCAAGCCACCAATTGAAATGATTGGCCCAGGAAGGGAAAAAACAACAACAACAACTGTATGTTTGACTATAATGGTTGATTTTATATGTCAAATTGGCTGGGCCACATTGCCCAGATATATGGTCAAATATTATTGCAGATGTTTCTGTGGTGGTTTTTGGGTGAGATCGGCATTTAAATTGGTAGATTTTGAATAAAACCTATTATCTTCCATGATGTGGGTGGGCCTCATCCAATCAGTTGAAGGCCTGAATAGAACAAAAGACTTCTCACTCTTGAGCAAAAGAGAATTCTGCAGCCAGTGGCCTCTGGACTCGAACTGCAACATTAGCTCTTTGCGATGTGTGTAGCTTGATGACGTTAACATTAGAACTGTAGCATCAGCTCCTCCCTGGGTGTCCAGCTCGCCTACCAGGCCCTGCAGATTTCAGACTTACTGGCCTCCATAATCATGTGAATTAGTTCCTAAAATAAATCTTTCTATACATCGTATTTGTTCTGTTGCTCTGGAGAACCCTGGCTAGCACAGTGACCAATGAAAAATTAATAAATTAATCAAAGGATACTCGTATTCTTTGCAGCTCTTACGTGATATCAATAATAGGAAATGGGATGGGTAGTTATTTTTTCTCTTTTCTTTTTTTTTTTTGAGATGAGACTGTGCATGTGAAAGCAGAGAAAGGGCAGAGAGAGGGAGAACATCTCTTTTTTTTTTTTTTTAAGTTTATTTATTGACTTTGGGGAGGAGGGGCAGAGAGAGGGGGAGAGAGAGAATCCCAAGCAGGCTCTGTGCTGTCAGCACAAAGCCCAATGCAGGGCTCAAATTCATGAACCGTAAGATCATGACCTGAGACGAAATCAAGAGTCAGACGCTTAACTGACTGAGCTACTCCGGTGCCCTAAGAGAGAGAGAGAGACAGCATCTTAAGCAGACCCTATGCCCAGCAGGGGGCCAACATGTGGGGGTCAATCTCACAACAGTGAGATAGTGACCTGAGCTGAAATCAAGAGTCAGACACTTAACCCACTAACCCTGTAATGGTTAGTTTTATGTGTCAATTTGACTGGGCTCAGGAATGCCCAGATAGCTGGTTGAACATTGTTTCCGGATGTCTCTGTGGGGATGTGCCTCGAAAAGATTAGGATTTGAATCAGTAGGCTGAGTAACAAAAAACCCCCTCGCTAATGTGGGCGGGCACCATCCAATCCGTTGAGGGGCTGTATAGAACACAAAGGTGGAGGAAGGGCTAATTAGCTTTCTGCTTGAGCTGTGACATACACCCTCTCCTGCCCTCAGACATTCAGGCTCTTGGTTCCCTGGCCTTTGAACTTGGCCAGGGATTTAGACCATGGATTCATGGTTCCCACGCCTCCCAGTGTAGGCTGGAACTACACCACTGGGCTTCCAGCTTGCAGACGATAAGGTGTGAGACTTCTCATCCTCCACAGTCATATGACCCAACCATTCATAACAAATCTTTCTTACTGATTCTGTTTCTCTGGGGAACCCTGACGAATACAGTAAATGTATTAAAAGGACTGAGAACGATAATCATTACGAGTCTAATATTTACCAAGTGCCTACTATATGTCAGAAGCCTTTTTAGGCATTTAACACATCATTTGATGACTCGTGATTTTAAAAGTGAGAAAATGGAGACACCAAGAGGTTGATTTACTTGCCCATGTTCACGGTTTGCACGGGTGAAAACTGGGGTCCAAACACAGACAGTTTTGTTCCAGAACTTACACGCTTCACCGTGATGCTATGTCGCCTCCCTGAACTGTCATGAGGAATGAATTCTTTCAATTCTTTCCATAATGTTAGTTTTTGCAAACGGCCTATAAACTCTCTCTCTCTCCAACTGTCAAGCACATATTAGTCGCTTAATTATGGATGTGTGTCGCTGGGGTTGCTGTAGAGAATCAAATACATTAACACCCGGCATAACCGGAGCCTGGTTATCAGAGAAATTCACCTTTGTGCGATCTTCATGAGCACAAGAAATTAACCAAAAAACCTGTGAGCCTAAAGAGGCTACAAGTTCACACCTAAATCCTAATTGCTTGGCTCCTAGGAAAGCTTCTTAACCTATTACTTAGAACGCATATATCTTTATCATCAGGTACAATCCCAACAGAGCTGGAAATCTGCTTTCTGTCTCTACAGCCAGTAAAAGTGGGGAGATGGGCTACTGAAGACCATCCATGTATTGACAGGGATGAAGAGTAATAGTTGGCAGCAGGGCACTGAAAGATAAAATTCCACAACAAAAATTCAAATGACATGAGAGGTGTGGGCCATCGTGAGGAACAAACAGATCTCTGCTTGTCACTGGCCCTGAGGGCATCACTATGAAATAACTACGGTTCATAACAATGACCATGAATCCTTGATTATGTTTAATACAAGTGTGTTTTAACACACTCTCTTGAAAAGGCAACTGTATGTATAAGACAGTTAAAATACATTGTCTCGATTCTAAAAATTATTCTAGGGACACCTGGGTGGCTCAGTCGGTTAAGCGACCGACTTCAGCTCAGGTCATGATCTCACGGTACAGTTCGTGGGTTCAAGCCCTGCGTCGGGCTCTGTGCTGACAGCTCAGAGCCTGGAGCCTGTTTCAGATTCTGTGTCTCCCTCTCTCTCTGAACCTCCCCTGTTCATGCTCTTTCTCTCTCTCAATCTCAGAAAAAAATAAAACATACTTTTTTTTTTTTAATTATTCTAGCTGAATTCATTCTCGGAGATGGTTTGATATAACTGAAATTTTATTTTATTCCTTAAACAAAAGGTGACATCTCTTTGTCACTCCCATGAGATTGCTTTGTGTTATTATAATGTCAGAGTTTTCAGAGCAGAAGGGACTTTAGAGAGAATATAATTTAGTCTGCTCACTCAAGGGCATATAGGTTAGGCCATAGCTACANACAGTTCGTGGGTTCAAGCCCTGCGTCGGGCTCTGTGCTGACAGCTCAGAGCCTGGAGCCTGTTTCAGATTCTGTGTCTCCCTCTCTCTCGGACCCTCCCCTGCTCATGCTCTCTCTCTCTCTCTCAATCTCAGAAAAAAATAAAACATACTTTTTTTTTTAAATTATTCTAGCTGAATTCATTCTCGGAGATGGTTTGATATAACTGAAATTTTATTTTATTCCTTAAACAAAAGGTGACATCTCTTTGTCACTCCCATGAGATTGCTTTGTGTTATTATAATGTCAGAGTTTTCAGAGCAGAAGGGACTTTAGAGAGAATATAATTTAGTCTGCTCACTCAAGGGCATATAGGTTAGGCCATAGCTACATCTAGGATTTTTTTTAAATTTTAAGTAAACTCCTTGACACACGTGGGGCTCAAACTCACAATCCTGAGATCAAGAGTCGCATGCCCTACTGATGGAACGATCCAAGTGCTCCCATCTGGGATTCCTTTATCCTTCGGTCCATCATAGTGTGTCAGTCCCACAAACAATCCCAAATCTCAGTGACTTGATTCAACAAAAGTGAATTTCTCACTCATGCTACAATTCCCAAGAGTTGGCAGGAAATTCTGCTCCCACCTAGGGATCCAGTTGGTAGAAACATCTTTTTCCTATGGGAACAGGTGTGGAACACAAGGCCTCTTGGATCACTTTACGAAGAGAAGGAAGGAGAAAGAATCCTGACTGGCAGTGGAATACATTGGCTCCTTCTACCCATTCCCCTGATAAGAGTCACATGGCTCTACCAACTGCAAAGGGGTCTAGAAAATCTATTCTATCGTCAAGCCCTCAGAAAGTAGAAGGGGACTGATATTAGCAAACACTAGGAACATCTACTAGTATTCTTTCCATTATATCACCCTCCTTTTTTTTTAAGTTTATTTATTTATTTTCAGAGAGAGAGAGTGCAAGGGAGGGGCAGAGAGAGGGAGAGAGAGAATCCCAAGCAGGTTCTGTGCTGTCTGCACAGAGCTCAATGCAAGGCTCAAAGCCACAAACCGCAAGATCATGACCTGAGCGGAAACGAAGAGTTGGACACTCAAGCGACTGAGCCACCCAGGCNGCTGGATCTCTGTCTGGCTTGGGGATCAGAGTGATGCTGGCTTCATAAAGTGAGTCCGGGAGTTTTCCTTCGATTTCTATTTTTTCATGATACCACCCTTCTTAAACAACTTACAAATTTCAAGGTAGCGAAGGAGGTAATAACATCAACGGTGACAATGATGATGATGTCTGATATCTCATTAGTCCTTAAGGTCCAGAGACTGCTTCTCTCATATACATTATTAACTCAACCTTGTGAAATGACATTATCTTCCTTTTTCATATGAGAAAGTCAGGCTCAGAGAAAGTTCATTTGAATGGAGTGATTTGCTTAGGGTCACATAAATGAGTCTCTAGGAGATGAAATTTTGACAGTCTAGTCAGTGCTAGACTGACCCTTAGGATGACCCCAGGAGAAAAGTGGGATAATTCAGAATCTCATCCAGGGACAGACCAACACGAGAAACCCATGCCCAGAATTTGCTATAAAAGAGCTTAAAGCACAAGTGTTTGTAAAAGTAAAGAAATAGTGGAGTTGGCTTCTAATTATGATTCCTTTACTTATAACCAAGTTTGCAACCAAACATGCCTGGCAGGTAAGTATAAACACAATATCTATTTTTTTTATTTTTACATTTATTTATTTATTTTTTGAGAGCAAGCCAGAAAGGAGTAGAGAGAGTGAGGGAGAGAGAAATTCCAAGCAGGCTCTGAGTCTGATGTGGGGTTCAAACCCACGAAGTGTGAGATCATGACCTGAGCAGAAACCAAGAGTTGGATGCTCAACTGACTGAGCCACCCAGGTGCCCCTAGGCACAATATCTATTATATTAATGGAAAACAAAATAAAAACCACATGTTCCTAATAGAAAGTATTAGGTGTTATGTAATGGCACTATTAGATTTGAAAGATCACATCTGGGCTAGAAATTTAAGGGAAGGACTCATTGAATCACAATTTTACAATTGTGAAATGAATCAATCCTGGCTGATCTAAGGGAAAACTAAACAATTAGGATTTAAAATGTTTATTTATCGGGGTGCCTGGGTGGCTCAGTCAGTTGGGCGCCTGACTTCGGCTCAGGTCATGATCTCACGATTTGTGGGTTTGGGCCCTGCGTCGGGAGCCTGCTTCGGATTCTGTGTCTCCCTCTCTCTCTGCTCCTCCCCCATTCAAGATCTGTTTCTCTCTGTCTCAATAATAAATAAACATACAACATTTTTTCAAACTAAAAAAAAAAGTTTGTTTATTGGTGGGGGGAAGCACATGTGTGCATGAGCAGGGGAGAGGTGGAAAGAGAGAGGATAGAGAGAATCCCAAGCAAGCTCCATGCTCAGCACAGAGCCCAATGCTGGGCTCAGTGTCACGACTTTGAGATCATGACCTGAGCTGAAATCAAGAGTCAGATTTTTAAACAACTGAGCCACCCAGGGGCCCCAACAACTAGGATTTTAGAAGTAAAGCCACATGAGAATGGCAGAACCAATCATGCAATAAGCATTTGGTAGTAAGTTAGTCACAGGACAGGGATGGGGGATAAAAAGTTAGCCACAGCACAGAATACAGAGGAAAAGTGTGTTCTTTTGGAAATGTATTGTCTTCTTTCTTATTGCAAGAAGACAAAATTAATACATGTAAAATGACACATGTTCTCATAAAAGCGTCTATAACAAAGTGCTATTTTGTACAATGAAAACTCCAAAGGAAGTAGGAAATGTGCAGAAAACTAAGTTATTTTTTAATGTCAATTTTTTAAAAGTTTGTTTATTTTTGACAGAGAGAGCACGTGCGCACCCAAGTGGGGGAGAGGTAGAAAAAGGGGACCAAGGGTTTCAAGAGGGCTCCATACTGACAGCAGTGAGCCCCATGCGGGGCTCGAACTCACGACCCTTGGGACCATGACCTGAGCCAAAGTCAGACGCTGAACACACTAAGCCACCCAGGCGCCCCAAGAAAACTGAGTTCTAAAGAAGAAAAGGGAGGAGTACTCGGTGAACATTTCATGCAGACGCTGATGGAGGCCCAGGACTTAAAGCCTGCATATAGTTTGGTTAGGCGAACAGGAAAAGGGGGTCCGTTCTAGAAACGGCATGAACCAAGGGTAGAGCTGTATTGTGCTCCCGGGAAAGTAGCACGGGGTTGGCACGCCACCCTGTGTTATTATTAGTTGTGGAGACGTACCTCTGCCCCACTGGATTATCATCATTCTGAGGAATAGGCCGTATTCATCTCTGCAGAGGTGGAGTGAGCATTCGGTGCACAAAGAGTGCTCAAAACTGTTTACTTTGTATGGTTTCAAATTTTTGCTCAGAATCATAGAAAAAAGGACTCACACGGGTTCCAAGCTCTCCTTGAACCTGTTCTTTGCCGATTTTAAAATGGAAGATTTTATCCCTAGTGGTTTTTTTTTTCCTCGGTTACTATGAAAGATTCAGACTATGATGGGAAGACTAATGCCAAGTTGGTTGGTACCACAAGCAAAGTACTCAAGTAACAAACACACGTCTTTGTTGCCTTTGTTACACTAGGACCTGGGGAGAAAGTTTGAACCAAGCCTGAGCGGCTGCCAACCCGAGACAGGATTCTCTCATTCAGCTCATTTCTTCTTGAATAATTCATTGGCAGTTCCTTCTACCCTTGAGAAGCCTCGAGAAGCCTCGAGTTTCTTATTGTGTCCTAATGAATGTTAATCGAACCCCTCCCCATCTTGAGGTCAACAGGATCTTATTTATATTTTTGCCCCTGCCCTTAAAAATTTCTTCACACTCCGAAGCTTGAAAGAGTTTGTAATTTTTCTTATTTTATTCCTTCCTTCCTTCTTTCCTTCCTTCCTTCCGGCTCTTAAGCTCAATTAAGAAGCTAATGAGACCAACGTGACCAAGATGTTGGCTTGTCACGCACCTGCACCCACGCACCTGTGCCTTCTCCCTTCCTTGGCCACAGACCGCTCTCTTACCCCTTGTGATATTGTGATTTTTAAGAAATACATATCTTAGTCTTGTCCAGTTTTTGGCACAGAGTTCCAAAAACGCTTGAAATTTCTCAAGAGAGAAGAAAGGCGTCTTGTGATTCATAACAAGGCCCTCTGCATTCACCGGTTGATGTTAAGAACTCTTGACCAGCCCAAGGTGGGGGGCGTCGCTAGAGGAGCCAATCAGAATAGCCCGAAGGTGGGGGCGTTGCCTGAGAAGCCAATCAGGATGAGAGGGTTGGAACTTTCTGCCTCAAACCCCACCTTCCAGACAGGGAGGAAGAGCTGGAGGCTGAATGGATCACCAAAGGCCAACGGTTTAATCTTTCATGCCTATGGTAATGAAGCCTTCGTAAATACCCCAGCAAAGAAAGATTCCGAGAGCTTCTAGATGGTGAGCCCATGGAGGTTCTTGGAGGGCGGTGTGCCCAGAGAGGGCATGGACGCTACTCACCCTTTCCCCCAGGCCTTCACTCATCTCTTCCATCTGGCGTTATATCCATTTATAATAAACCAGTAATCCGGTAAGTATACAGTTTTCCTGAGTTCTGCAAGCCCCTCTAGCAAATTCTTTGAACACGAGGAGAGAGTCTGGGACCCTCCAATGTATACCGGTCAGTCAGAGAGCGAAATGGCAAGCTGGCCTTGTGAGTGGCGTCTGAAGGAGGGGGGAGCAGTCTTGGGGGATCGAGCCCATTACCTATGGCATCTGACTCTGTCCGCAGGTAGGGTGGTGTCAGAATTGAGTTAAACTGTAGAACACCCAGCCGGTGGTGCGGAGTTGCTTGGAGTGTGGATGCCCCCCCACATCTGGAGTCAAAAGGGAAGTGTGTAGTGAAGTGTCAGGAGTAGAAGACACAGGGCATGTTTTTCTTTAGATGCTTCTCCATCTCTAAAATGTACCTGCTTCACCATTTGGCTGCAGCGTTTGGTCAGTTTAGGGACAGAGTGCTGCCACCCGATGCTGTAGTCCGAGGACTTGCCTTTCTGACAAAGGGCCAGGAGCCTTTAATTTGTCAAGGACAGCAATCAGCAAGGTTCTAAGGCTGTTTTCTCCCCTCCCCTATAAAAAGAGGATGATGATTAATATGAATAATTATGAAGACTATGTACCACATAAAAGAGAGACATGAAATTATTTGTGCCCTGTGAGAACAACCATTTAAAACTGCCTGTGGCTATAATAGCCCAAGAATAAAAGGGAAAACAAAATAAAACCAAAAAGGAAAAACGATTATGTACGGAGGTGGGATTATGAATGAAATTAGTCCTGCCTCCAAATTTTCTCTGAACATTGTTATTATAAACAAACCAGATGTTCAAAACTTCTCTAGACACTGGGCTCCGACTTTCCTTTTATGTCCAAATAAAATGGCTTAATTATACATCCCAGTGTTTTCCTGTAATTTCTTAAAATTCCCAGCGGAGATGTGGGGAGAGGCGGCTTTATTCTCATGTCCCTGCCCATGTGTCTGTGGCTACAGTCCATCCTCAGGACAGCTTTCTCCCTAAGCAGAGACCAGCCTCTTCCTCAAGGCAAAAATCACAACTCGAGGCTATGAACTCACTCTTACCTTGCAGACTCTTTGAGGAAAAAGAGGGGATTATAGAACAGTACATAAAAGAGGGGCACCTGGGTGGCTTAGTAGTTTAAGTGTCCAGCTTCAGTTCAGGTCATGATCTCACAGATGGTGAGTTTGAGCCCTGCGTCGGGCTCTGTGCTGATGGCTCAGAATCTAGAACCTGCTTCAGATTCTGTGTGTGTGTCTCTCTCTGCCCCTCTTCTGCTTGTGCTCTCTCTCAACCTCTCTCTCCTTCAAAAATAACTAAACACTAAAAAATTGAAGTTTATTTATTTTGAGAGAGAGAGAGAAAGAGAGAGAGAGAGAGGGAGAGAGAGAATCAGTGGGGGAGGGGCAGAGAGCCAGGGGAATAGAGGATCTGAAGCTGATCCACAGCCGGCTCATCTCCATGCTGACAGCAGAAAGCCCCATGTGGGGCTCGAACTGGGATTCATGACCTGAGCCAAAGTCGGACTCTTTTTTTTTTAATATTTGTTTATTTTTGAGAGAGAGAGAGAGCACAAGCAGGGGCAGGAGCAGAGAGGTAGGAAGACACAGAATCTGAAGCAGGCTCCAGGCTCTGAGCTATCAGCACAGAGCCCAACATGGGGCTTGAACCCACCAGCTGAGATCATGACCTGAGCGGAATTCAGATGCTTAACTGACTGAGCTACCCAGGTGCCTGGAGCACAAGAGACTTTATAGGCATTGTGCTTACGTGCTGTATACGACATTGTTTTTAGCGCTTTATGTATCAGCTAATTTAATACTTGTAACAGCTCTGTAAGAGTTCTTATTCCTGTTGTACTAATGACAAACCTAAGGCACAGAGAAGTTATGTGATTGCCCAAGATCACACAGCTTATAAGTAGAAGGACTGGAATTCAGACTGTGTCCGGAGCCCATGCCCGGGATGTGTTGCATCCTGTTTTAAATAGATGAATCAGTGAATAAAGAGGCATATTCCTTGAATTATTTACCCCATAAAAATGTATTGTCCAGGGGTACCTGGGGGCTCATTTGGTTGAGTTGTTGACTCTTGATTTCGGCTCTGGTCATGGTCTCAGGGTCATGAGTTCAAGCCCCTTGTTGGACTCTGAGCTAGGCACAGAGCCTGCTTCAGATTCTCTGTCTCTGTCTCTGTCTCTCTCTCTCTCAGTCCCTCTCTCCAGTCACATTCTCTCCCTTTCTCTAAAATAAAAAAAATTTTAATATATTATCTATTTTTCTAGACATTTGGAATAGAAGTATTTCCCTTCTGTCGCATAGTGTGTGTGCGTGTGCATGCGTGTGCACACCTGCTCATGAGATATTCAACACTTGAATATGCAGCGTGCCAGGTGATACGTGCTATGAAGAATGAAGCAGGTTAGGGAAAAGGAAGGTGAGGTGAATCGTTGCTGTTTCTGCTGGTGAGACCAGGGAAGACTTTTCCAGAAAACTTATTTCCAACAACCGACGATTAAGCCAACCAGAATGCATATAGACGACTTAAGAAATGTTATCCTACTAGCAAATGATTCCATTAAAAGGCTATGAACAGAGAAAATTCAAGGGGAACATTTATTAAAGCTTGCAAGCTCAGGTCAGGAGAAAACAGCAAAATATCCCAGGAAGTCGTTTTATGAAGCACAGGAGTGGTTGCTCTAAATGTCATGTTAAGTACCTCTGCTCTGTGGCTGCTTTGCTGCGGTGTCCTGGGCAAGCTCCCTGTGCAGAGCAGCACTAACAATGTACCTAAATGCACCTCTGATTCGTTAAAAAAAAAAAATAGAATACAATTTTTTATACATTTCCACATCAGCCCCTGTGCTTGCTTCCTCATGACTTTGCAAGGAAAATGCGCTTTTTTACGCATCTGGTGCTGGCGCCCCCGCGGGGGCGCTTTGCCTGAAGGGTCCATGCATTTCCCTTAGATGTTCCATTGACATTCGGGTATAGGTTGATTATCCAAACCATTAGACTAAATGCCATCTAAGAGAAAATCTAACCAAAGCTTTTGTTCCTAGATCCTTGGGAGAAAATGGACTGAAGGAGAGCCACAGAACATAGATATAGTAAAAATGATTAGGTGTTTTGATCCCTAAAGCAAAGGAGTTCTCTTCTAAGAGGAAAAAACCAGGTAGGTATTGAGTGACCTCTACTATCACTGGAGTTTCTAAATACGAGTGAAATGTACCCATTGGTGCTTTGCACGTCTTGACTATGATCAGTTTTCTCTCACCTTGCCTCTCCTTCCTTCCTTCCTTCTTTCTCTTCCTTCCTTCCTTCCTTCCTTCCTTCCTTCCTTCCTTCCTTCCTTCCTTCCTTCCTTCCTTCCTTCTATAACTCATTCTCCAGCAGTATACAAACCAGCAAAGCTCCACTCAGGACAACTGGTTAACTGATACACCCTGAGGTTTTTGACAACAAGGCAGCTGAACATTTCCTTTGTGGAAAATGAAAGGAAGTAGAGATGGGTGCTGTGTTCTATTAGGAAACTCATTTACTCAGAATGCCGTCTAGTATCAGTGATTCATTGTCTGTATGAAGTCATGCCTTTGGATACAGCCTCCCTGGCACTGAATCACTCACAGCTTTGTATGAGTTTGTTTTATTACCTCCTCTCTGACCCAGGGAACAGAACTAGCCTAAGCTTCCCAGAAATAGAAAAACTTGAAGGGAAGCTGCTTGCCTACTTGACTTCTTAGTTTGGCACCAGCTCATGTGACAAAATTATGATGTATTAGGTTTTTTGGTGTTTAAAATATGAACTTCCTGTTATTTAAGAAATACCAGTGCTTTATCCAACCTGTTGTATCACACAAACACATATAATCATGTCCTCGGAAATAATTCTCTCCAATCTGAAATGGAATGAAGCAATTTTTTTTAAAAGTAGACTTCATGCCCAGCACAGAGCCTAACACGGGGCTTGAACTTGTGACCCTGAGATCAAGACCTGAGCTGGGATCAAGAGTTGGACACGTAACTGACTAAGCTACCCGGGAGCCCCAAGAAGCATTTTAACATAGGGTGAAATAAAATCTCAAAAATTTAAAACAGTTACTTGAGATGGTAAATAAGTATGCACAAAGGGAAAACGATAGAGATAATTTGTTTTGTTTGAATCCCGGGTAAAGCCTCTTGTAAAGAGTTTTTTATGAGATCCATGAGGATCCCTTCAGCTCTGATGCCTTATGGTTATGGGTTTCAACACAGAGTAGCTTGTTTAGGAAAGCATTTAAAGAGAGGCCACAAAAGATGCCAAAAGCCAAAATAATCTTGAGAACCATGAACCAAGCTGGAGGTATGAGCCTTCCTGATTTCAAGCTATGTCACAAAGCTATAGTCCTCAAAGCAGTATGACACTGGCATAAAAACAGAGACAGAAATCAATGGAACAAAATAGAGACCCTGGAAATAAACTCATGTATATATGGTCAATTATTTTATGATGAAGGAGGCCAGGATATACAATGGGAAGGGCCACTCTCTTCAGCAAATGGTGCTGGGAAAAAACTGGACAGCTACATGCAAAAGAATGAAACTGGACCACTATCTTACACCATACACCAAAATGAGCTCAAAATGGATTAAAGACTGAAGCCATAAAACTCCCAGAAGAAAATGTAGTGGTAAGCTGCTTAATACCAGCCTTAGTGACTTAAAAAAAATCCGACTCTAAAAGCAAGGGCAACAGAAGAAAATATGAACAAATGGGATTACATCACTGCTGCACAATGAAGGAAACCATCAACAAAATGAAGAGGCAACCTACTGAATGAGAAAAATGTTTGCAAATCGTATATCCGATAAGGGGCTAATATCCAAAACACAACATCCAAGTCAATACAACTCAAGAACAAAAGGCCAAAGAATCCAATTTAAAAATGACCAGAGGATCTGAATAGGCATTTTTCTAAAGAAGACATAAAAATGGCCAACAGGATGGGGCGCCTGGGTGGCTTAGTCGGTTAAGTGTCCACAACTTTCGCTTAGGTCATGATCTCACGGTTCGTGGGTTCGAGCCCCGCATCGGGCTCTGTGCTGACTGCCAGCTCAGAGCCTGGAGCCTATTTCGAGAGTCTGTGTCTCCCTCTCTCTCTGACCCTCCCCTGCTCATGCTGTCTCTCTCTTTCTCCTAGAAATAAATAAAAAATATTTTTAAAAAAATGGCCAACAGGCACATGAAAAGATGCTCAACATCACTCATCATCATGCAAATAACAATGAGATATTGCCTCATACGTGTCATATGTCCATTATTCAAAAGCTAACAAATAAGTATTGGCAAGGATGTAGAGAAAAGGGAACCCTCAGGCACTGTTGGTGGGGATGTAAATTGATGTAGTTGCTCTGGAAAACAGCACAGAAATGTCTCAAAAAATTTAAAAAAAGAACCACGATATCACCCAGCAATTCTATGTCTGAGTAGACATAGAATTTTTTTTACTATCCAAAGGAAGTAAAATCACTAATTCAAAGAGGTATCTGCACCTCCACATTCATTGCATAATTATTTATAATAATCAAGACATGGAAACAACCTAAGTGTCCACTGATGGATGAATGGATAAAGAAAATATGATATATATGTGTATATGTATATATGTGTATATATATATGTGTATATATATATGAATACTATTCAGTAATGAGAATTCTGCCATTTGTGACAACATGGAGAGATCTTGAGGGCATTATGACTAAGTGAAATAAGTGACAGAAAGACAAATATGGTATGATCTCATTTATATGCAGAATCTTATTAAAAAATTTTTTTTTACATTTATTTATTTTTGAGAGACAGAGCACAAGTGGGGGAGGGGCAGGGAGAGAAGGAGACCCAGAATCTGAAGTAGGCTCCAGGCTCTGAGCTGTCAGCACAGAGCCCGGAGCCCGACGCGGGGCTCAAACTCACAAACTCTGAGATCATGACCTGAGCCAAAGTTGGATGCTTAACCCCCTGAGCCACCCAGGTGCCCCTTATATGTAGAATCTTAAAAAAAAAAATTCTAAGTGCTCTCTATACAAAGCACTTAATCCTCACAATAGTCCTATGTGGTAAGGATGATTTGTATTCCATTTTACAGATGAGGAAACTGAAGCATTCATTTGCATAAGTACATGGTGGGAATGGGATTCAAATCCAGACAGCCTGGCACCAGAGCCTGAGCTCTTAGTTTTTACAGTATTGAAAGAAAGGTGAGAAAGTGTGAGGCCCCCGTCCACAAGATAAGGAAATGGAAGGGCACAGATAGCATTTAACTTGTCCCTGAGCTTTAACCAGAGGCACCTGTCTAGCCGACAGCATGCTCCTACGGTCACAGCATCTGGAGAAAAATAAAGTGAAGCTGGAGAAGTTATACCAAGACATCACCGGAAAGCATTTGAGATATCATTAAGGGCTTCTCATTTAAATACAGACAGACACAATTCAGATCCTTCATTTGGAAAAACAGAAGCCACTGCGCATGAACATGATATTCATGAAGAGTTTGGAGTGCAACCTACTCCCAGCTCTACGATGCATCTGTCCCCTAGAACAGGCGTCCCAAGGACCTGATAAGGAGAGAGGTGTGTGCCCCACCCAGTGTGAGGATTTGCAACTAGGATCTGGAAAACATCACATCTCTTTCCGTTTCCCACACTGGGAGGGTTTATGGACTTGAGGTCTGCCAGGAGCACACGTCTCCATGCTCGGGAGGACTGTGCTTGGTTTCACGCTCGACTCTCTTAATCCTGTCTTTCAACCTATGTTTTGTAAGTGAAATCTGACAGACAATGCAACGCGTGTGTGGAGCAGAGGAGATACACACGATATACACACCCGCTGACGGAGGCTTGTCTATCCCCCGGTTCACGCAGAGACTATGTGATGCCCCGTAAGCACAGATGCGGCCCATCTGCGATGCGTGGGAGCTTAGGGATACTCCCAGGAAACTCCGGTTTCCTAGACCCGGCTCTTGCTTCCAACACAGGTAGAAGGCAATGGCCTTTTCAGATACGCGCACGACCAGGGAATATTACCTGGCCTGTGGGGAGGTCACCTGACTTAAATAAGGACAACATCCAGAAAGGAACTCAGATGGGAGTGGTCAGCACCATACTTCTGGCAGCTGGAGGAACTAGTCCCTCGGTCCTGAAATGGCTGACAAGATCCAAGCAGGTTATCTTAGCGTCATTATACCTCACTGCTTGCAAATGAAACAAGTTTTCTGTTTTTTTTTTTAAGTTTTTAAATTTATTTTTGAGAGAGGGAGTGAGGGAGAGAGAGAGAAAACACACTCGAGCAGAGCGAGAGAATCCCAAGTAGGCTCTGCACCGTCAGTGCAGAGCCCTACTCGGGGCTTAAACTCAGGAACCATAAGATCATGACCTGAGCTGAAATCAAGAGTCAGGTGTGCAATTGACTGAGCCACCCAGGCACCCAACGATAAACAGTTTCAAGTGGAATTCTTTTTGATCTCAAGGTTCGTGAGTTTGAACCCTGCATCGGGCTCTGCGCTGACAGTGCAGAGGCTGCTTGGGATTCTCTCTCCTCCTCTCTCCGCGCTTCTGCTCCTCCCCCACTCGTGCTATCTCTCTCTTTCTCTCTCAAAATAAATACATAAACTTAAAAAATTCTTTTTATAGGGATGGACTAGTTCTAGTAATAAGTAATAAGAATAAACACTATTCTAATAATTATCTGGAGGTGCCCTTGGAAATTGGTGAATCACTTTTATGCATGAGATGTTGGCATGTGACTCCATGAAGTTAGTCTAAGTGGCAGCATTATTAAAAAATCACAGTAATAAAATTTTTAAATATGTCCAGGTATTCGAGAAGGTTTTCATAGATTGTCGGGACTCAAGAATGAAAGTGCTAGGGGACTTTTTGGGGACACAGAAGAAGGTCTCTTGCAAAACCACGTGAAGGATGGAGAACCAGATTGGAAGTGAGGGATGGAGAACCGATTGGAAGAGGAGGAAGTTCCCTGGCTGTTCACACCTTCTTTAGAAAGCCTCCGAAATCCACAAGGAAATGAGCAGAGGGCCAGAGCTAACACTCGGGAAAACCCTGAGGACCGGGGACCCTGAGCAGGTAGCAAGAGTTTCTTGAGGTTCTGAAGGACCTTTCTGAACACATTTCTGTGCAAAATTGTTATACCTCAGATTTTGTTTATATCATATTACATAGCAAAGGATTAGCTGTAAATGTGTCTGTGACACAAACCTTGTTGATTTCACCCAGGAAGAAAATACATTGTAATAACTACCTTTCTCTTTGGTGGTGAATCAGAGAACCTAGGACCTGCCTTCCACAAAGCACAGAGGATACTTCTATGCCATTGCAGGATGTTTCTCTCTCTTGTTGTGAGAATGGGTGCTCGTTTCCTGAAATACTTGAATGGATTCCAACTCTGCCAAATTGCTTAATGCCTCCGTGATAACTCTAAAGAATTTGAATATTGCTTCCATAATAAATGGTTCAAAGAAAATCTTGTAACATGTGTATTATAAGAAGAAAATCTACAGACCCTTTATTGAACCTGATGTGAAGTGAGCACACCACAAGCACAGTGGCTCTGATTCATGCCTCAAGCCTGCTCTACTTAAGCAGGCTCTCAAGATCCAACAAGTCATCTGGTGACTCAGAACAGAAAACAGAATGCTCTGTCCAACTTGTGTTTCTGAAGCATTCATTGGGTGTAGCCCTTTACCATCCAGCTGAATCCTTTTTGCAAGACATGCAACAAAGAATTCAATGAACAAAGCAAAACAAGCCTGTAGCATTCCAGAAGGATTCCCTAATCTAAATATAAAATACGCAAGTTACGACGAATCTGGCAAATCGCACTTGAGCATAGAGAGGGCTGTGATAGACCCAGACAACGAAAAGCCTAATGCTAGCAAATTGAATCGGATTCGTTACAGTTTCATCAATTATTTACACTTGACAACATCAAGACATAAAAACATTTTAAAATTGTGAGTTTGGATTAATGGGATCAGCTCAATGGATAATCTGTTTAAATGTTATGCACTATTAAGGTTATTAAGAAAATTATAGCCTAGGGACTATATTCTGATGTATTAAAGAATAGGAACTCAAAGCATTTTTATAATTACGCCCCTAACTTGTATTCACTTTTCCACTATCGGATATGATCACACTGACAAACACAGATGGGGTTTCTGAAAACTCAGGGATAAAGAGAGCTGTAAATCATGAGACAATGCCTATACATTTTAATTTCTATAGGACTTATTTTCCCCAGTTTTACGGGCATACAGCTCTGTATAAGTTTAAGGTATACCACATGACTTGACATATGGACAGTAAGAATGACTTAGGTCTTGCTTGTTTTATGAATTTCTATAGCACTTAATTTCTTAGTTTTGGAAGTTTTTGTATTTAAAGCAAATACTTCTTGAATGGCAAGTATTAATTTGAGAGTGAGAGGCTGCAAGAAAATAATGACCACAAAAAGAAGTTCACTTCTTTTGTTATTTCTAACACTATATGGATTCTATTCTTTTATGTTTACTTTTTTTTTTTTGAGAAAGAGAGAGAGAGAGAGGAACCAAGTAAGCGAGAGNGAGATCATGACCTGAGGCGAAGTTGGACACTTAACCGACTGAGCCACCCAGGCGCCCCCGTATATGGGTTCTTAATTGTACACTGAGGTTTGTTAACGGCACCGCTTTGAAATAATTTCGCACCCTCCACATTTTATTTTGAATTGCTCTGTCTGTCTCTCTCAAAAATAAACATTTGAAAAAGGCATTTACATTAATTGTAGAATACCATTTCATATACAATCTATATTTGAATTTCCTCAGCTGTTCCAAAAAATGTCTTACAGTTGGAATTTGCTGTTGGTGTTATTTTTCCTACTCTGGGTTCCAACCAAGGTTTGTACCTTCCTGTGACCTTTGGTTAGTCTTCAGTTCTTCCTGCAGAACAATTTCCCTGCCTTAAAAAAATATTCTACCCTGAAGATTTTTCCCCCAAGAATCTTGAAGAACAATGTCCCACATTCTGGAGTTCTCTACATGTTTCTTCCTTATTAGGTTTATGCTGATCATGTTTGGCAAATATACTTATGTTGTTGTCAAAGCAATTATTTAAAGCCAAATTTCAAATTTTCTTTGCTTGATATTATGGCTTGTCCCACATTCTGGTGTGTTAAGACTTGAAGCCAGTCTGGTTTAAAAAAAAATTATTTTATATGATACATAGCTTGGTCCTACAAGCAAACATAACGTGTTTTTTTAGCGTGTCGGTTTTTGTGAGGACAGATCACGTGCCTTATAGACTTTTACTTGAAACCTTCTTAATACTAAGTAAATGGTCACTGTGCTTAGTTTCCCGCTCTCGCTCATGCAATGATCCCTATGGCCATGTTTATACAGCTTCTCTGTACCTCAGTCAATCTACCAAGTTGTTGAGAGGAACATGGTCCAAATACATATCAAGTGAACTAAGGATAAAGGTACACGTTAGCCTTGACATTCTGAACTTAACACATTTTCTCTTGATTATTAAAATGGCCACGGGTGTGTATTGGAGTTTTTGGTCTTCGCAATTAAAGCTATAGAACAAACAGAATTCCCTATGATCTCCCAGAATTTTCTAGAATGATCAGTGGAGCAGGCTGCCGCTGGGGAGATTAAACCTTCCAGTAATGAATGAATTGATCTAAACATCAATAGAACCGGATTCTCACCTTCATCAATATCATCATTATCATTTTGGAGTTGCACTGACCACATTACCTCAAGGTTGATTCTTTATCTGGATTATCGGATCAGACTGCGACCCTAAACACAACTGAGGTTGGGGTCTCAACATGTGTAACGTAACACTAGCTATTCACTTACAGAAACAGAAAGAATCCTGGGATCATGAGATTGCAAAGAAATTTCAAAAAGACGTGGTGTATATTTCTTTTCATGGGGTAGGCTCCAACTCTCCTTTCTGGCAGCTGAAAATCTACCCTATTTGTAATGTTCCTTTGCACACAGATTTTTTGTTTGGTTTTGTTTTCCCTGGCCTTTTAGGTAAAGCACTTCCCAGTGTCAGAATACCTTATACTTAATGTAGATTGTTTTCTCTGTGGTTGCTTGGACGTGATCGCTGTTTGCCACCAGAAAGCTTTTCTCAAGTCCAGGCTCCCGCTCTGTGAGTAAGCGGAAGAGGCATCTACTCGCTTTTCCTCACGGGTCTGGTTTCCTAAACCTTTAATCATTTTTATGGCTTCCTTTTAAACTCTCTCCAACTTTTCCGTCTCCTTTTAGATGCAATGCCTAGAATTAAATATGGTATTTGAAAGGATAGGATTAGTACCAAATGTAGAGGGTAACCACTAGCCAGTCCTTACATCCTGCACTTGAAGATTTGTTCATTGTTTTCAAAAATGATCAGACTTTCCAACAACAGCAACAAAGATTTCAGGGAGTTGTGTTGAATATTATGTGATGTTTTAGGATTCTTTTTTTTTTTTTTTTTTTACCTTTGTCCACTTTAGTTAAAGGGACAAAAGGCCTTAAACTGCTTAGTCTTACTAGCAAGAGCTCCTCAAAACTGCAGAAATAGGGGCGCCTGGGGGGCAGCTCAGTAGGTTAAATGCCCAACTCTTGATTTTGACTCAGGTCATGATCTCATGGTTCTTGGGACCGAGCCCTGCATCAGTCTCTGCACTGACAGAGTGGACCCGGCTTGGGATTCTCTCTCTCCCTCTGTCTTTCCCTCCTCACTTGACTACTCTCTCTCTCTCCAAAAATACAAATATATTAAAAAATTAAAACAAAAGTGCAGAAACAGATCTTAGAAAGAGCTTAAGTATAACTCATGTATTTCTTTTTCTTTTCTTGAGAGAGAGAGAGGGTGCAAGCGAGGGAGATGCAGAGAGATAGAGAATCCCAGGAGGGACAGAGAGAGAGAGAGAGAGAGAGAGAGAGAGAGAAGCGGGGCTCACCAGAAGTGGAGCTCATGTTTACCTGAAGCGGGGCTCGTGCTCACCCAGTATGGGACTTGAACTCATGAACTGTGAGCCAAAGTCAGATGCTTAATGACTGAGCCACACAGGCGCCCAGGATAACTCATATTTGAATCATGGTGCATTCATGCCATAAGGTCTAGTTACTGTAAAATTATAAGCGCAAAGAGCCGATGCCAGTCACATTACCGCTCAACGCTAGAGTTAACCAAGTCGCAGTAGCAGCACAAGGCTCGTTCTGATGAAGCCACACTGAAGTCTTCTACATTCAAGAGGAAGATGATCAGAAATTAGAAATCAGAATGATGTCAAAACTCGGTTGATCGTGGCCTGAGAAGAAAGCAATGTCCTGGAAAATTGTGGAAATCCCAAGCATCTGTCGGTTTGCAGTGGGACCTGTGACATCCTTGCCTCCCACTTGGTGGCAGGCAGAATTCCTGGTGGACAACGGACACCTTTCCTTGGTAAACTCCAACAGTACGTTAAATTTTCTTTCTAGTAATGTTAGCGAAGCTAGCATTTACTGAATGCTTACTACGTGCCGGGCAGTATGGAGCCCTCGGTACACATTTTCTCCTTTGAATCACATCAGCTTTGTGAAGGGGCATTTTATTACTACAACCTATTTATAGAGGAGTCCATTGAAGCCCAAAGGCACAGGGTTAGTAAATGTCATAGTGGGGATTCCTGCCCAAGTATTTCTCACCCAGTATAACTACTATGTTATAATGCCTCGTGCATTGTAAATGTCAGCAGTCTGATAGTTTACACTTATTTTTTTAAAAAAGGGTAGAACTCATTCTTCTTCTTCTTCTTTTTAATGTTTATTTATTTAGTTTTGAGAGACACAGAGAGAGAGAAGGTGGGAGAAGGGGTGGTGGCGCAGAGAGGGAGGGAGACAGAGAATCCCAAGCCTCTGTCAGCACGGTGCCCGATATGGGGTGCAAACTCAACAAACCTTGAGATCGTGACCTGAGCCCAAATCAAGAGTTGGGCGCTTAACCACTTGACCGTCTGAGTCACCCAGGCGCCTCCAATTCTTCTTTTAACGTGAAATTCTCTGCAGATGTACAGCATTCATGTGTAAATGTAGAAGAAAGGACCAGCCTTCTCAGATAAGTTGCTGGTCCCAGATGAACCCTTTAAAAACCCCTGCCCTCCAGCAGTTAGAATGATACAGAATGCTCTGTAAGGACCTGGTAGAGCAGAGACATGAACTGACCACAGGTCTCCCCTTTTTTTCTAGGCTTGCCTTTGGCTGCCTGTCCCATAGCTCACTCCGGCCGTGTGAGCAAGTTCTCTCTGGTGGCCAGGGGGCTGAAGTGATATTTGCCCTGAAATTGCCCTTGCGCAGACCTCTGAGCTCTTCTCCCAGCTGACTGGGGCCACACACAGAGTGACCTTGGACTTCAACGGCTGAAACTGCCATCAGCCTAAGCTTTCTAATGACTTCATGAAGACTGAAGCCATGTCCTGCCTTTCCTTCCCTGAAAACTGGAACTCTTAAGTGAACAAGTGTAAAATAAATTCTTTAAGCCGCTGTATTTGGTGAGGCGATTGGGCACACCCCAACTCACATGTATCTATGCGCGGTGCGATGTCAATCTGCATCTGACGTGAATGTAGCAAGCTGTAAAACAATGTTTAGAATAGGATCCATTTTGGTTTGTCAAAGTAATCAAATCTGGAGGAGTGGGCACTAAGATATTCACAGTGCCTGGCTCTCTGAAGAACTACGGAAGGGTTTTTAGTTTCCACAGAGTACAAATTTATAATGTTTCATTCTAAAAAAAAAAATAAGTATGTTTCATTTGTAAAAAGAAATAGAGTCCCATTGAACAATGTTGCCTTTGGCTTCGCTTTACAGGAGCCAGACGTCCCTTATTTTATTTTTTATTTTTTCTTTAATTTTTTAAAATGTTTATTTATTTTTGAGAGAGAGACTGAGTGCAAGTGGGGAGGGACAGAGAGAGAGGGGGTGGGAGACACAGAGTCTGAAGCAGGTTCCAGGCTCTGAGCTGTCAGCACAGAGCCCGACATGAGGCTCAAACTCACGAACTGAGAGATCATGACGTGAGCTGAAACAAATGTCTGACACTAAACCCACTGAGCCACCCAGGTGCCCCCAGATGTCCTCTTTTAAGCAATGCTTTATAAATCATCTACAACAGAAACATAAATTTCTCTTCAGAGCACAGAAGAACACTTTAAAAGAAGACAAGTATACCTTATTGTATACAATTAATATATTCTTAAAACATTATCTATAAAACGTACCCCTATTTATCAACCCTTATTTTCTCAATGTCACTCAACATGAAATTCAAGAAATGTTTGCCAGGAAGATGGGGCGCCTGGGTGGCTTAGTCGGTTAAGCGTCTGACTTTCGCTTAGGTCATGATCTCGCGGTTCGTGGGTTCGAGCCCCGCGTCGGGCTCTGTGCTGACTGCCAGCTCGGAGCCTGGAGCCTGTTTCAGTCTGTGACTCCCTCTCTCTCTGACCCTCCCCTGCTCACGCTGTCTCTCTCTCTCTCTCCTAGAAATAAGTAAGAAACATTAAAAAAAATTTTTAAAAAAATGTTTGCCAGGAAGAAACACGCATCTCAGGAAGAGAGCAAGCTCACCTATAAATGCATCAACTCCTGAAAGCATATGCTTTAAGGAAAATGCTATTTGTTAGTTAAAATATTCACATCCATTTAAGCTAAGTACTGATGCAAAGACTCTGGTAGTTATTTTTACATTTAGAAAACTATTCAAGACTTGGGGTGCCTGTGTGGCTCAGTTGGTTAAGCATCCAACTTCGGCTCAGGTCATGATCTCACAGTTCATGGGTTTGAGCCTCATGTCAGCCATACTCTAACTATATTTATTAGAGTAGGTGGTTAGCTAGATAGAAGCAGGGAATAAGTGCTTTCCGACTGATAAAAGGGTGGAGGCCAAGTTCAAAGTAGCTGGGTGCTGGGAGAGCGTTTTTCTTTCTTTCTTTCTTGGGAGGATGTGTGACTGGTGGGGGTCTGGAGCCTCGGGAGGTGGTATAAAATTGTATATGTGGGAAAAGAGGTTTAATTTGTTTATGTTTATTTACTTGAGAGAGAGAGAGAGCAGTGGGAGGGGCAGAGAGGGAGACACAGAATCTGAAGCAGGCTCCAGGCTCTGAGCTGTCAGCACAGAGCCTGTCGTGGGGCTCGAACCCACCAACTGTGAGATCATGACCTGAGCCAAAGCCTCACTGAGCCACCCAGGTGCCCCTGAGAAAGAAGGGTTTAAAGAATTATTGCTGGGATTTGTGCAGTGGATAGCTTTTAATGTTTTAAAACTAAGGCAACGTTAAAAGACTAGAATTCATTTTAAAAAGTAATTGCAATGTTGGCGGTTTGAAGGAAGCTTCTTTCAAACTCTCTGGCAGACCACAAGGAGTACTTCCTGCAGTAAGGAGGCCCATGGGGGACCTCGCTCTGATCGTTTGTAGCTGTAGCCCTAGGGGAGGCGATCAGGCCCAAGAGACATGCTCACCCAACACCGACAACCTCTCCTTCCAGATCATGCACCAAAGGACCCAGGGCCCCAGATTTTCTTGTCCAAATGGCCTCGGGTTGCTTTACAGGGCTTGTCCTGGACAACTTTTGTCTTTGACCTAGTTTCACATGACCATTCACATTTTGGGCCAAGACTTCAGGTATACGTGCACTGAAAGAATATGCAGTCATTTTTGTAGATCATAACATTTAGAAGAACCTTCCAAAGGTTTCATTCCAAATCGAAACAGTCCCGAGTTCTGGTCTCTTTTTTATGTAACTGAGTGTAAGTTGCTGAACCCACTCACACTCAGAGTCCTCAATTATAAGACACAAATAACAATAGCAACTAATTCATTGCCCCATTCTAAGGATTAAATGAACAAAAAAATGCAAAAGTGTTTGTCGCCCAGGAAGTGGATTATCTGCCATATTTCAAACTTATATTAAATTTTAGTTAGTGTACTATTATTCTTTTTTCCCTTTTTTACAAATAGTTTGTCAAATTAGTTTCCACATAACACCCAGTACCCAGTGCTCATCCCCACAAGCGCCCTCCTCCATGCCCATCCCCTCCTCCCCCCCACATCCATCAGTTCTCAGTTTTTGTCAGCATTCAAGAGTCTCTCATGGTAGTGTACTATTATTCTATTGAATTTTGTTCAATAGAATATTTTTTCTCATTTACTGGGTTATTTTTAAAACATCCATGCGATTTGCTGAATGAGTATCAAATTTGTGTGCAATTATTTGATATCTCTGGGACAGTTATTTCTTCTGAATTTTTTTATTGTTGTTGCGTGATTGGTTGTTTTTTTTAATGGGAGAATTATATTAGTTTCTGCTTTGATTCCATTTATCCTGCTGACAGATGCTTATCTTTCTTACTCAGGCCTTCAAATGTAGGATAATTATCACCTAAGCAAAATCATAAAAGGCCATGTCATTTAAAAGCTCTTTTCAAAAGCCTTAGAAAACAGCAATCATCCTTGAGGTCAAAGTGAACTGTGACAGAAGATCTGAGAAAGAGAAATGTATGCGCGTACTGAAGTGTCTGGAATGAGGACAAGTGACCCCGAGCTCTCGCGGAGGGACAGAGACACATGGCAGCTGGCTGTGCTCATGGGAATCCTGCATTGGACACACAGAGGCCAAGAATCAGAGCTCTGCGGCCACCGGCTAACAGGACATTTGGATTGTGACTAGTACAGTTTGGAGAGACAAAGCGCCAGGGACTCACTTTTCCTTCTCTCCTTCCTCTTCCAGGGGGATTATTTAATAGGCTGTTTACACATACAGCACTTGCTTACTCTAATAATAGCCCGTGGGCCTGAGTCATTCTGCGTCACTGCGGTGTCATCCGGAGTCCTCAGCTGTTTCCATGACCTGTGTGGTTGGTTTTCGACACTATCTGGACACCGCTAAGAATGTGCGGGGTAATCAGTGATTTTAATTTTAACTATGCATGACGTGAGGCATCTTCTATTTATCTCCATTGACCTGTCGTTAAAACACACAAGGTAACGATGAAGTTTTCGGGAGAAAACTTTGGTGTGAACCCCTATGCAATGATATATGTAAGTACCTGCAAATGTATTCTATTTTATTTTATTTTTTTAAGTTTCTTTATTTGAGAGAGACAGGGAGGGGCAGAGAGAGGGAGAGAGAGAGAAGTGGAGAGAGAGAAAGAGAGAGAGAGAGAGAGAGAGAGGGAGAGAATCCCAAGCCGGCTCCAGTGTCAGAGCAGAGCCCTATGCAGGGCTGGAGCTCAAGAATGAGATCACGACCTAAGCTGAAATCAAAAGAAGACGCACAACACCCACTGAGCCACCCAAGTACCCTGAAAACATTAAACATTTGCTGTTCAATCTGGTTTTTGAGGAAAAATCGAACAGTTGCAGTGGCGTACAATATACACACGACAATACATTCAGAGCTGTTTCGAAGATCAAATGTTTGTCAATTTTACAAAGTCTGATAGATCCAAATCTGTCATATTTAAATGGGGCTCTATTTTATCTTTTTAGAATTTCTTCCCCATGGGCTGCTTGCGTGACTGAGTCAGTTAAGTGTCAGACTCTTGACTTCAGCTCAGGTCATGATCTCAGGGTTTGTGGATTAGAGCCCCGAATCAGGCTCTGCGCTAACAACGTGGAGCCTGCTTGGGATTCTTTCTCCCTCCATCTCTGCCCTTCCCATGTTTGCTCTCTATATCTCTCATAAAATAAAATAATAAAATAAAATATTTCTCCCCCAAACCAAAAATACCATTTCTCATCTCCCAATGATAGACGTATAATAAATTGAATTTTAAAATAACTCCTCTCTTTGATCTTAGGCTTTTTTGTTGTAAAAATCTTAAAATCTAATTTGGTATACACACTTTGTGGGGGGCAGTTTGGCAATATCTATAAAAATACTAAATGATCAAGCAATCCTGCTATAAGAATTATCCCAGAAATACACTGAGAAATCTGGGGCATTTTTGGTAGTTAGTCATTGATACACTCGACTTTCAACTGGCCCACGTTTATTGAGTATCTACTCTGTGGTAGGTGCAGGGCTGGGTTTGGGGATATATTACTGAATAACGTGGTTGTAGTACAGCTTTAATGGAGGACTCTTATAAAGTTTCTATGCCAAAAGAGAGCATACATATGAGTCACACACTTCATGATTTGGTTACACATTGAATTTAATAAAATAAAAAAAACCAATGACAAATTATTCAAATCAATATATTTAAAACAATTTTTAATGTTTAATTATTTTTGAGAGAGAGACAGAGTGTGAGTGGGGGAGGGGCAGAGAGAGAGGGAGACACAGAATCTGAAACAGCCTCCAGGCTCTGAGCTGTCAGCACAGAGCCCCGCCTGGGGCTTGAACTCACAAACCATAAGATCATGACCTGAGCTGAAGTCGGATACTTAACCGACTGAGCCACCCAGGCGCCCTTAAAGAAATATTATTTAAGTCCAAACAAAAGAGAAGTATGAGCCACTATAAGCACATGTAATTAAAGGATGTGGACCAGCCCAGAGAAGTGAAATAGAAAAGCAATTTGGAATGATACAAAGTTCACTATCGGTAAAACATTCAGGGATAGGTTAACACCTTACAGCAAGTCTATAAATAGGATCACATATAACTGTCATAAAGAATTAGGCAGCTGAGGGGCGCCTGGGTGACTCAGTCGGTTAAGTGCCCAACTTCGGGTCAGGTCATGACCTTGTGGTTTGTGGGCTTCAGCCCCACAAGGGCTTTGTGCTGACAGCTTGGAGCCTAGAGCCTGCTTAGGATTCTATGTCTCCCTCTCTCTCTGTCCCTCCCTCGCTCACACTCTGTCTCTCTGTGTTTCAAAAAGAAATAAACATTAAAAAAATTTTTTTAATAAAAAAAGAATTAGGGAGCTGAAAAGCATGTACATAAGTCCAAAATAAATTATAGATTTGAAAAACAGTTGCAAAATAGTATGTGCTGTGGCATTCTCCTAGTTTTAAAATGAAAATAATTATAATTTTCAGTTGTATATATAAAATACATAATAAAATATGAAATATGAATGCATATGTATGTGTATGTATAACTGCCTTTTCACCATAAACTCTTGTTACCATCTTCCTGGGCATCAAAGTAGATATTTCCCAGCTCTCCTTGTGTAGGTGAGGTCAAGTGACTAAATTCTCAAAATAGAAGATGGCTTAGGGTAGTATAGAGGTCTGAGTTCTTGGAGACTGGGCATACATCCTCTACTTTCTCTTCTTCTTTCCCACCACCGGAACCCGGCCTCGGAGGAGACCTGTCTATCTCGTACTATTCAGACAATGACACTGTCATGGGGATAGCAAAGCAATGATTCAGACCCTGGGTCCTTGAATGAGCATATGGGGCAGAATTTCCCTAACAGCCTGGAATTCTTACTTTAACATTAAAAAAAAAAAAAGACTTCATTTTCTTCAGAAGTTTTAAGTTTATAGAAAATTTGAATAGAAAGGATACAGAGATTTCCCATAAACCTTCTACTGCCCCCCTCAGTTTCCTCTATTATTTAGAACATTTTTTAAAAAGTTTTATTTATTTATTTGAGAGAGAGAGAGTACAGGAGGGACAGACAGAGAGGGAGGGAGAGAGAATCCCAAGCAGGCTCCCCACTGTCAGTGCAGAGCCTGACGAGGGGCTCGATCTCACAAACCATGAGATCATGACCTGAGCTGAAAGCAGGACTCAGACGTTCAACCGACTGAGCCACCAAGGCGCCCCTCCTCTATTATCAACATCATGCATTAGTGTGGTGCATTTGTGACAGTGGCTGATTACTATTAGCTGACTTCCATAGGATACATTAGGGTTCACTCTTTACATTGTAGATTCTATGAGTTTTGACTCATAGATATAATGATATATATATATATATATATCTACCATTACAGTATCATATGGAATAGATTCAGTTCCCTAAAAACGCCCTGGGTTCCACCTCTTCATCCCTCTCCCTGCCCCACCTCAATTGCTGGTAGTGGCTGATCTTTTCCTGTCTCCATAGTTATGCTTTTTCCAAAATGGCATCTATTTGGAATCATGCATTCTATAGTTTTTTTTTTTTTATCATGTTGGCATTTTTAGGTGAAAGAAAAATAAGGCTCAGGGCTTTTAAAGTCACTTAGTCCCCTTGTAATTATAGCAGCTTGATCTAATAAAGTTAGTATCGATACACAGCAAGTTCGGAGGACTGTGTCCCACAAAGTTCGGAGACTTTGCCCCTGGTTGGGGTAATGGGAGACTAGCATTTCATGATATTTGTTTCCATGACAAAGATCGTCTCCTTGAACCAACTGTAATCCGGTGCCTCTAAACCCTCCACCTGACTCAGCCTCATCTTGAGCTTCTGGGTCCGCCCTTGCAGGATCCAGTTTCAGTTTTTAAAAACGCCTTCACCCTTGGTACCTGATCAAATGCCTCACCCTCCCCTCCCCCATCGTATTATGACTCGCCTTCAGCAGGAATGCTATTGGATCTGGTACGAATGGCCCTTCCCTCTGAGAATTCTTTTTCTCCATCCACTGACCTCCAGCCTGCTCCTTGAATATAAATCTCCAACTATCCTTGTTGGATAGAGTGTCCCCTAATACAAGGCCCCTTATAGTAGCTGCCCTTGAAAAAAGTGCCTTACCATCTGCAACAAGCATCACAAATCATTTTTTCTTTAATACAGCAATGTTTGGATCTTTAATGATTACCTGTAATTTTGTGATTGAATAAGTAATATATACACTTGAAAAGAATCACTGTATATATATATATGTCTATGTATTTACACACACACACACACACACACATATATGTTTTAATGTTTATTTATTTTAGAGAGAGAAAGAGAGACAGAGAGTGAGTGGGGGAGAAACAGAGAGAGAGGGAGACACAGAATCTGAAGCAGGCTCCAAGCTCTGAGCTGTCAGCACAGAGCCCGACAAGGGGCTCGAACTCACAAAGTGGGAGATCATGAACCGCTCATGAACGGATGCTTAACCAACTGAGCCACATAGGTACTCCAGGAGTCAAAATATTAATATGAGTTTTTTATTATTATTTTTTATTTGAGAGAGAGAGAGAGAACATGTGAGTAGGGGAGAGAAGCAGAGAGAGAGAGAAAGAGAGAGAATCTTAAGCAAACTCCATGCTCAGTGTAGAGCTTGATGCGGGGCTCGATCCCACAACCCTGAGATCATGGCCTGAGCCGAAATCAAGGGTTGGACACTCAACTGACTGAGCCACTCAGGCGCCCCATATGAGTTTTATATATAGTGCTATTAAATATTACTACAATTGACAGGCAGTATACACCTGAGCTCAAACCATGAACATATGACTCTGCCTTTGGATGCAGGTCATGGTGCAGAAGAAAGAGATAAGTGATATAAAAGAGATAAATGATATAAGGATAAGGCTGCTTTGAGAGAAACTAAACATTCAGGTTAAGAGGTTGAGGTAAAAGCTAGAGTGCTTGGCAGGTCAATCTTCACTGACCAGAGGCAAATTAGCTTGACAAGGCCTTGACCTGGGGACACAATCCCACAGACAGATCTGTTTAGATGGCTACGCAGAGAGTGATTTTATCTGAAACCCAGGCCTGAATAACCCCCAGCATGAGGTTTAGTGACAAAAACTGAATTTAGGCAACGGCTGTTAAACTGTTTCAAAACAATTCCAGAAATGTAAGTATGTTGCCAATACTTTGTCTGTCAGGATTTTCTTACTTTATGTGAAAAGGTTTATGGCTGGCTGAGGGGGCCATTAAGGGCACCCTAAAGTGAAAGATGCCTTTTAGGATCGTTATTGACATTTGGTAATATTTGTTGTTTGCTTTTGAGGGGTCACAGAACTAGGTACATCTTACGCGTATCTTCTCATATAATCCGCACAACAAATGAGTTAGATGCTAAGATTAAACTCATGTCAATCTTCCCAGCAACCCCTATGAGGTGGTGACTATTATAAGATCCATTTCACAAATAAAGAACTTCTCGGGGACACATACGAGGGGCAGAGCCGGCCGTTAGGCTGGGGTTGTCTGCATTCCGAACTTAAACTCGTAACCGTGTTGCATTATCTATAAAGAAATAAGAGGGAAAGGTCTTGAGTGCTTGGCCTCAAGAAGGAAAACCCCAATCACAGAAGCATAAAGCCCTGGGACCGTAGAGGCCTCTAGGCCAATCTTGTCACCGTCCAGATAAGGAAGGTGAAGTGAGTCACGCAAGTCTTGGTCACATGCTCAGCAGTGGAGCCAGAGCGTGGAACCTGGGTTTCCGGACTCAAGGCCAGTCATTGACCGTTTGTCTGTTACACTTGCAGACGTGTGTGGGGTGGCAGTGGGGAGGGTATCTGCCAGCCGGAGAATGTGGGTAGACCCCCTCGCCGTTGGTGAACGACACTAAGCTTCTCTGCATAAGCATATTCAATTCCTTACCCCCCACCCTGCTGTCACTTCGTGGCGGCACGTTGTGGTGCCCTGAGCAAGCACCCCATCTGTGGAGTTATTACTGAGACGTAGCCATCATGGGAAGCATCCTTTAGAAAATTGCCTAAATGTATAATCTGGACATAAAATGCTCGACTAAGAGCAAGCTGTTGCCATGGTACTCCAGACAGGATTTGTGGCACAAAAACATATTCCCAATATAGTTTTTCTAATAAAAATAGAAAGCCGAGAGAGCAGGGACTTGAAGTAGGGTGAGGGGGCTGGAAAAATAAAATGTACTTTGTTGTGTTTCTTACTGTTTTCAATTCCATTATTTTCACTGCAGTCAGCAAGAGCTGCCATCAGGTAGAGTCATTCTCCTGGCACTTGCTTCTGTTTCGTAGGCCTGGGCTTCTGGATAGCCACGGATAGATGATCTTCCAAACTACTTATTGATCAGTTAGACAGGGCAGCTACTTGATCCCTACACAGGCATGAGCTGTCTCATCAGGGGCACAGACAGACCAGCTGAGCAACAAGGACCTGACTTTTTTTTTTTTTTTTTACTGTTTTATTTATTTTTGAGGCAGAGAGAGACAGAGAGACACAGTGCAAACGGCAGAAGAGCAGAGAGAGAGGGAGACACAGAATCCAAAGCAGGATCCAGGCTCTGAGCAGTCAGCACAGCGCCCAGCGTGGGGATCGAACCCACAAACTGTGAGATCATGACCTGAGCTGAAGTCGGATGCTTAACTGACTGAGCCACCCAGGCACCCCTGAGCTATAAGGACTTTAAAGTCACCTAGCCCAGAACCTTCAACACACACATTTCTTTCTCTTGATCTCTGTCTCTGTCTCTTTTTCACACACACACACACACACACACACACACACACACAGCCACACCACCTCTTTCTACTAAGATAGAGATCCTGTATTACACCAGCAACCAATGTGCCTTTCGAGAAGCCCTTCTAAGGATCCCTAGTGGTACCCTTCTGGAGAAGATAATAGCAATCCCTGGTCACTCCCCAGTGAACACAGATTCCCCCCTGCTCTTGGGTGTTGCAGTCCTTCATTCATTCACCTGGGGGAGAGAAAAGGAGCGGCTGACATTTGGAAGCTGTCTTGGCATTCCCAGCTAGGCCGCATCCCTCTGCTCTTAGACATATACAATCGCACAGACTATCAGGTTCAGAGAAGGTCCCTCTGAGACCAGGATAAAAGGAGACAGAGTGAGGCCACGTCATCACTTTGGCAAAGCACAGACAAAACCAGGCCGCTGTGAGTAAAACCCATGGGTACCAAGCTTTTCCCTCTCTTACTGAATGAGTGTCTGACGCTTCTATATCCAATCATAGAATCGCCCCTCACACCCTTCTGACAGCATCCAATGTGTGCAAATCCTGCATCCTCAGGTCCTTCTCCAAATCACCTGACCAGGCCCTTCTAACTCAGGTCCAACACCCTGTCACTGAGATACCCCGAGATTCCATGTGGTATGTCCTCCTCACTGCAGTGAGTAAGACACCAGCTGGTTCAACTCTAAGTGGGTTCTTAATGGCCTTTGGCTGGATGGAATTGACCCCCATAGCATGGACTAAATGTTTCCATTACTTTATGTTTACTTTTTCTCCTATCTGCTCAACTAGAAGTTAGATTTCCAGAAGACAGAGGCCATCCCTATCCTGTCTCCTGTTATATTCAAAATAACTGGTTGTTCTTTGGAATATGGTTCACTATCTACTGAAAAAATGGATAGATGTGGGGAAATTGGGCCTGGCCGCATATTCCTCAGCTTCTTCACATGTCTCTTATATATCAAGGAAGCTAGGACTTAGGTAGTATTCAGTCTGTGGCTAAGAACTACTAACATACACTGGAAAATGTACATAAAAGCACTCTGTAAACTGTGCTTACTCTTATCATCACATTAGTCTTAGAGGCAATAAAAATCTCTTCCTCCAGAGTTTGAATTTCAACTGTTTCCAACAACTGCTGTGTTGTTTGCTTATTCTTCCCTCCTCAGTCTGTTTCTTTCGAATGTTTCATTGGTTTTCTCTCTGATTACAAAAGCGGCAGTTTATTTTGGTATTTGGGCACGTTGAAAGGTATAGACAAATGTGAAGAAGAAGATAAACCCATGTCCTGTTCTTAAAGCAGGCTTCTTTGCCCCAAATTCAAGTTTATGTGACCTCGTGGTTTGCAGATTAATGAGACTCAGTGCTTAAATATTAAAAAAAAAGTTTGTTTTAATGTTTATTTTTGAGAGAGAGAGAGAGACAGAGCACGAGTTGGGGAAAAGCAGAGAGACAGGGAGACACAGAATCCAAAGCAGGCTCCACGCTCTGAACTGTCAGTACAGAGCCCAATGTGGGGCTTGAACTTGTGAACTGTGAGATCATGACCTGAGCCGAAGTTAGACACTCATCCGACTGAGCCACCCCGGTGCCCCCAAAATATTTAGAGATTGAAAGAGCAATGAAAATTATGTCGTACTAAGTGGTTAAGAAAGTGACTCTGAAGGTATTTAGTGAGAGGACTCAGGAATGCCAGAAACCTTTCGCCAGTGAGCCAGTCACCTTTTTTCCTGGGTGAAGTCGGGGGGGGGGCGGCGGTTGAGTTTGCTGTTAGGATAGAGCACGGGGACAGAGAGGATGGAAGGCTGGAGGGGAATACAAGAGGACTTCCTATCTCTCTGACTCTAGTCCAGGTCTTGATCTCTGACTTTGTGGATGGCTTTATGGTTTAGGACCTCTTAACCATGATCAGCAAGTTCAGAAACTTATACATAGTTCTACCCCAGGATATTTACCATCAGCACCGAAGACACCTTTCCTACCCTTGGTTATTCCTTTTATTATCTTCTCCAGGAGACTGCATCTTTCGAATGAGCTCATCCGGCCATATGCATCTATTGGGGGAGTATTGGTTTCAACTGTGTATCTCCTTTTTTCTCTTGCAGAATTGAGCCATGTATTTATCAGATAAAAATCATCAAAAAGATAAAAAATGTGAAGATTGCACAGATCAGTGGTGTGGTTCTGACACTGATAAGCAAAAATGTTAGTTGATCCCAACAAGCAATTACGTAAGTAACATCCAGACACGTTAGCGCTCTGTACGGCTATTACGGTCACTAAAATTTAGCAGTCACTCTGTATTCATGCATGACATTAACTAAGTGTTAGATTGATAAAATTTGGGTTGTTAAAAAAAACTCTAGCATGTTGAAACACTCTGGTAACCATCTGCTCCATTTAATAAATCCCAGGAATCTCTATGACATCATCAGCAGCCAATCAGGGCTTTTGCTGGCTGGTGGTCACTTCTCTAGATAACTGTTTACTTCCTTCCACATGCCAGGTGGGCTCTGAACACTGCTCTGAGAAAGATGAATGAAATAGGCTCTTTCTGGAGAGCTCATAGTTAATTACTGTTGGTATATTCCAATAAAAAAAGTAGAGAAATTGACATTTAACTAGCTTGCATAACTTTACGGAATTATGCTTTTTACTCATCTTTTAAGAACACTAAAAGTAGCTCAAAATCCTCATTATTATATTCTGGAACACCTGGTGGAAAGCACTGGTTATGTCACAAACCTCAGCAAATGTCACCAACGTCTCAAAACATCAGAGTCTCTGTTCTCAGTTTTATTATGACTTGCTTGTGGTTTTTAAAATGTCCTAAGTAGGTAAAGCTTTTAGTAATCAGTTACAAAAGGAGAAGGAATACAACAAACTAGTTTGAAGTTGTGAACAGTATCTGACTGAAGTGGTGCTGCACGGACACCTTCAGTGAGGCGATCCCTTCTAAGTATCAGACTTGATCTCCAGATGCTGAAGCCCTTTCAGTTTCTTTTAGGATGGTCTTGGATGCAAAACTCCGGTTGTCACTAGAATTACCTTAAAGTCGCTCATTAAGTGAAGATACAATCGAAGAACTGTGTGGGAAGAGCCTATTCTCTATTCCTGACAGATGTCATTCTTTCATCTACATGGGTATCCACGCAATGAACGGTCCATCCGGCTCAACTGGATAAACACGGCATTTATGGAGCAGCATGTTCTCCTTTCAGATGCACATGATTTCAGCTGGATTCTAGAAATTTCACTCAAAAAAAAAAAAAAAAAGGCCAAAAAGATCTTCAGAATGAACGCTACCTGGACTCATCTTCATCACAAAGATCCATTCGGGAGACTAAAATGGAATTTCCGGGACACCTGAGTGGCTCAATTGGTTAAACATCCTCCTTCAGCTCAGGTCATGATCTCATGATTCATGGGTTCCAGCCCCGTGTCGGGCTCTGTGCTGAAGATGTAGAGCCTGGTTGGGATTCTGTCTCTCTCTCCCTCTCCCATGAATGCACAGGCTCTCTCTCTCTCTCCCTAGCTCTCTCTCTCAAAATAAATAAGTAAATAAACTTAGAAAAAATAAGGTGAGATTTCCTTTTCTCCATTAAAAGACCATAACCTGAAAATGCACCATGGCACAATAGTGTTTGTGCTGGAATGGGACAGCCTTCGGTTCAAGGCCCGGTCCGGCCTCTTACTGTATAGTCTGTACCTAATTTTATTATCTATAAACCTGTGATAAGAATAGTGGCTACAGGGACTGTGAGGTTGAACTGAGCATATACAGGTAAACTTTGTAAACAGTGCCTAAAACATATTAAGGATGTTGGTCATTATTACGTGGTTCCATCCAAAATTCTCTGTTAAAAAGATATTTCCTGGAGTGAAGATGATCAGATAATTTCTCAAATAGTAGTTTCAGAAGAAATAGACTACCTCCTAAATTTTTAAAAAAATTTGTTTTTTACTAACGATCGCTTGGTCTTTGTATATTACTGAGTAAACAGAGAGCCAACTGAAAGTGCCTTTCTTCTTAGAGGGTTTTTCGATAATGCAAACATTGCCATGCGGTTGAACTTTGCTTCTTGAGTCTAGTAATTTTTCCAAGGATCCAAAACTGACTGGTAGAATTTACTGGTGTACTAAGAACATTCTGCGTGTGTCTTCATTACCATACTCAGAATCAATGAAGCTAATCAATATATGCTTATGGTTGCCAAGTTGCAGAAAAACAAATCCAGTATTCCTAAGGTTGTAGTAAAGGGGCTACAGTTTTAGCAATGCTCCCTGACTCATCTTTTATCATTCTGAGTCATTTGTAACCGCCTAAACTCTTCCCAAAGCTAATCCTGTTCTAAGAAAATGTCCAAGTAAATGAGACAGGGTGGTATTTTTGAAGCTCTGACCTCACTTAAAGAGCCAGAAAGAAAGAGAGAGAGAGAGACAGACAGAGAGAGAGACACACACACACACACACACACACACACACACAGAGAGAGAGAGAGAGAGAGGGAGAGAGAGGGAGGGAGGGGGAGAGGGAGGAAATTTCCCTCTTAAAAAAAAGAATAAGAAGAAAAGCAAAAAACACAGTCAAAAACAAACCCTTTGGAGAAAGAAAAGTTGCTCTTTTCCACTAATCATCTTGAGATTGTTCTTTTGTTTGCTATGCTTAGCTCTGGGGGAGTGTGAGGGCCTGAAATGGAAAGGAGAGATCCATTCAGATTTGTTTAAAAAATAGATTCTTAGCAATCCCAAAATGTTTAACCGGAAGCTATTTTAATGAATGACAAATCCTCACATTAGGGAGATTTATACAGTGACAGCAGAAACTTTGCAGGACAAGCAAGCCATGTAGGTCAGAAAGGCTCACGGGACAGTAAGAGCGACTGGAATATTCTTGCAGGATTATGCAAATATCTCTCTAGAGATTGCTTCGTTTAGACTCTAAGTTAAAATTTTTAAAAAATATTTATTTATTTTTGAGAAAGAGAGAGAGATTGAGACAGAGTGTGAGTGGGGGAAGGGCAGAGAGAGAGGGACACACAGAATCAGAAGAAGGCTCCAGGATCCAAGCTGTCAGCACAGAGCCCTGATGTGAGGTCCGAACTCACAAACTGTGAGATCATGACCTGAGCTAAAGTCGGTCACTTAACTGACTGAGCCACCCAGGGGCCCCCAGAACTCTAATGTTTAGAACAGTAATCCCTGGCCCAGAAAGAGGAGGAAGCAACATGTCAACTAAGTTTTTTGTTTTTTATAAGAAAAATAGAAAATGTCGGGCTTGCTTCCCTAGGTACAGGGACACACATTCCATTCAAGAAAGATAACCCGTGAAAGGAAAACTCCACACTTGGAGGTAGGAGGTAAGAGGAAGAAAACTAAGTGTTGATAATATGCCTAGCAANTTTTTTTTTTTTTTTTTTTTTTTTAGTTTATTTATTTTGAAAGAGAGGGAGAGAGAACAGGACAGGGGCAGAGAGACAGGGAGAGAGAATCCCAAGCAGGCTCCGCAGTGTCAGCACAGAGCCCAACACGGGGCTCCAACTCATGAACCTCGAGATCATGACCTGAGCCCAAGTCAGGCGCTCAACCAAATCAGCCACCCAGGAGCCCCTACATCAATTCTTTTTTAGCCACTTCATTGAGATCTAATTCACGTATCAGGAAATACACTAGTTTTAAAGCATCTGTTTCATGGTTTTAAATACATTTACAGAGCTGGGCAACATTCCTATACACTAATTTTAGAAAATTGTCACCATCCTCCAAAGCAATCTTGTACCCATTACCAGTCACTGCCCGCTTTCCTCATTATTTCTTCCCCCACCCCCCAGGCCTAGGGGACCACGAATCTACTTTCTGTCTCTATAGATCTGTCTATGCTGAACATCTCACAGGAATGAAATTCTACAAGGTGGTCACTTGTGATGACTGGCTTCTTTCACTTTGCTTAGCGCTTTTGAAGTAACACGTATCCGTACTTAATTCTCGTGTATTACTGATATTCTATTGTGCTGCCATACTGTTTTATTTATCCATTCATCATTGAATTTGTTTGTTGCCACTCTCAGGCTATTATGAATAATGCTGTTATGAACATTCATTTCCAAGTGTCTGTTGGACGCCTTCTTTCAATTCTCTTGCATAGATTCCGAGGAGTGGAATTGCTGGGTCATATGGTGACTATATTTAACCTTTTGAGGAACTGCCAAATTGTTTTTCAAAGTGGCTTCACCACTGTCTAGTCTCACCTGTAGTGTCTGAGGGTTTTAATTTCTCCACATACTTGCTAACACTTGTTATTGTCTTTTTTTTTCTGTTTTATTGAGGGGTAATTCGCATTACAGTAGAATTCACCTGTTTCAAGTATACAATTCAATGGGTTTTTAGCATATTCACCATGGCCCCAACCATAAGCACAATCAATTTTAGAACATTTTATCACCCAAAAAGAAACCGACACCGATACCTGTGACTCTCCAATGCACCACTCCTCACCCCTGCAGTCATTCATCTACTTCCTGTCTCTATAGATTTGTGTTCCTTTTCTTCAAAGATAGTCCAGTAAAGGGGCGCGTGGGTGGCTCAGTTGGCTGAGTGACTGGCTCCTGGTTTCCACTCAGGTTATGATCTCACGGTTTGTGAGTGTGAG
Organism: Crocuta crocuta; assembly: GCF_008692635.1. NCBI lineage: Eukaryota > Metazoa > Chordata > Mammalia > Carnivora > Hyaenidae > Crocuta > Crocuta crocuta. The sequence goes on along the minus strand of NW_027531522.1, from coordinate 3,187,877 downwards.
CCCTGCATTGGGTCCTGTGCTGGTGGCTGAGTGCCTGCTTAGGATTCTCTCTCTCCCTCTCTCCCTCTTCCCTGCTCATATTCTTTCTCTCAAAATAAGTAAATAAACTTAAAGAAAAGTACAGTAAGAAGCTTTATCTAATTGTGGCTTTCGATTTACATTTCTGTATAGACTAATGGTGTTGAACATCTTTTCATGTGCTTATTAACCACTGCTGTATTTCTTTTGGAGAAATGTGTATGAAAACACTGTGCCTATTTTTAAAATTGGGTTGGGTGTTTATTGTTGAGTTGTAAGAGTTTTTTATAAATTCTGGGTAAGTCTCTTATCACATACATGATTTGCAAATGTTTTCTTCCATCCCTGTGGGTTGTCTTTTCACTTAGTAATTTCTTTCTTTTTCTTTTTAATTTAATTTTTTATTTTTTAAACGTTTTTCTTAACTTTTTAAAAAAAATGTCTTAACGTTTATTTTTGAGACCGTGCGCGCGCGTGTGTGTGCGTGTGTGTGTGTGTGTGTGTGTGAGTGGGAGAAGGGCAGAGAGAGGAAGACATAGAATCCAAACCAGGCTCCAATTCATGAACTGGGACATGTGACCTAAGTCAAAGTCAGACACTTAACGGACTGAGCCACCCAAGTGCCCCATTAGTAATTTATTTCTTTAGATCACTCCTTATTCCTAGAAACTCCACATCTTCAATCCAGTTTGAGGCTACATCTACAGATCTGACTCTCCCCTCCTTCCTCCAACTTAAGCACCTTTACTAGCAATCTTTTCCCATTCCCCCCCCCGCCCCCTGCACACACTCTAAAAATCCATTTCCAGTTCTCTATGCCTCTTTTTCCCTAAAAACAAATAGTTTTGGTAAATTTGCCTGTCCTAAAGCTTTGGCTTCCATCAAAAATGTGAGCTCAGATTGCACTGTGAAAGCCAATAAACTAAAGGCAACAACACTCTTTAATTTGTAACATGGAATTTATTTAGTTTTCTGCCTGGAAAAGGGTTCTAGACATTTGGTTCCAATTTTCTTTCCAGAAGCCTGAAGTCCTTCTTTCTTTTCCAGCATTAGTTTTGAAATAAGTCATTATTTGAGTGCCTAGAGCATTGTTTTCATCAAGAATACAAAATGATGTTTACCACTCAAGAGTAGAAATATAACCAGGAACATATGGCCTATATATGTTAATTCGAAAAAGATTCCAGGGCACCTGGGTGGCTCAGTTGGTTAAGTATCTGACTTTGGCTCAGGTAATGATCTCAAGGTTCATGAGTTTGAGCCCCGCATCAGGCTCTGTGCTGACAGCTCGAAGCCTGGAGCCTGCTTCAGATCCAGTCTCCCTCGCTCTCTGCCCCTCCCCCACTCACCTATGGCTCAGTCTCTCTCAAAACTGAACATAAAAAAAGAGAGTCTTAATTAAATCTAATTCCTAATTAAATATGATACAATTTTACTACTTATTTGCATTTATTTTAAGTTTTCACATCCATCTGCCCCTATAAGTTCTAAAGGTACATATGAGTATTTGTTCCTATCCTGTGACAAGATGGATTTGATTACAGGTTCCTTGGATTTAAAAAAAAAATACCATACAGCAAAATTAATTAAGGACACTATAATCATGAGATTTAGGAAAGACGTATATTAAATATAGATTTTTTTTTAAAATATAATTTAGTCATATTCTGGGTACTTTTTAATCTCAAAAACATTTACTGGAGATATGTTTAATGGAGAAAGGACATAAAATTTATATAATGAAATGCCTATTAGTCTACTACTAAAAATTAATAGTTGACAATGAAAAATATTTTTAATCTCCTTTGCTCCATAGTCCTTTAAGTTCAATACAACTGAGTAAATACTGGGCACGTAGGTGGCTCAGTCACTCAGTTAAGCATCTGACTTTGACTCAGGTCATGATCTCACAGTTCAAGTCCTAGATTGGGTGAAACCTGCTTCTCTCCCTCTCTTTCCCTCCCTCTCCCTCTCTCTTCCTCTCTCTCTCTCTCTCTCTCTCTGCCCCTTGCTCACTTGCATTCTCTCTCCCCTCCCCCCCAAAATTGAGTAAATATTCTTACCCCATTTTATTGGCTATGAAATGAAAACATAGGCTGCCGTCTAAAATGTAAGAGGCATATTAATTTATTTACACATGGTAATTAAATATAAATACAGATTTCTGTTTTGTTTTCAGTCTTTTTAGGTATATGTGAGTTTCCTCAAGGTGAAAGGGTTTATCCTTATTATGAGAGAAGCACACGTTCCTCTTTAAACATTGATTTATTCAAACTGACCATCTTGAGCCAAGTCTAGCCAATTACAGTATTACTGCACAGTCTATGGGGATGCAGTAGGGAGAAGGGACTGATCATTTCTTTATGTTCGCAAAGCTTGTGATCTGGAAGATGGCAAACCAGTGTGATGGGGCCCAGGCTGCTATGAAAGTGTAGACACGAAGCATTTAACCTAGACTTGCAAGGAAGAAGCAAGTCTTCTTGTAAGTAGACAAGAGTTCCCCAGGAAAAGTGTTCAAGCAAAGGGACCAGTATGTGCCCAAGCCCAGTGACTAGAGAGACAGGGTCCAGTTAGTGGACTTGATGAAGTTTCCTATGATTTGAAGGTAAAAGGGAGACAGAGTACGAGTTTTGCGAGATGAGGGCTGAAAAAGAAGCCGAGAGCCAGACCACCAAACCTGCTAAACTGTGTTAAGAAAAGCAATGGGGAGGAGCGCCTGGGTGGCTTAGTCAGTTAAGCGTCTGATTCTTGATTTCAGTTCAGATCATAATCTCATCGTTCGTGGGATCGAGTCCCGCATTGGGCTCTGCACTGTCGGCCTGCTTCTCTCTCTCTATCTGCTCCTCCCCCATTTTCTCTCTCTCTTGAAATAAATAAACAAACTTAAACATAAAAGAAGAGCAAAGCAATGGGGAGTCACACAGGATCTTAAGCAAGGCAGGATAATAGGATGAGATTTGCAGTTGAGAGAATAATAATAATCATAATAAATAACAAGAATAATCATTGCTACTCTTTATTGTGTAGATAACATGTGAGACACTATACTAAATGTCTTATATCAGACACTCTCTAATGTATTTTTCAAGTGCAATTACTGTAGCTGACAATGAAAGCTGTATACATTATGCTAGAATTGTCAGAAAATGGAAAGGAGAATCATTTTATTTCACATAAATGGGGCTGGATTCCATGATTACCAGCACAAGTGAGGTGTTACGTGATGTGTGGACCCCGGCTTCAGAGCATGTCATTTGACAACATAAACAAATAGGGTACTTTTCATTTTGAGAACATAGAATTATTTGGGAAAATTGGTTAAAGTACAGAGTGGTTCTGAATAAATTTAAATTATGTTTTATTTATTTCCCTACAGTGCCGTTTTGTGTGGGCTTAATGATTGTGTGTGTGTGTGTGTGTGTGTGTGTGTGTGTATGTGTGTAGTAAGGTAAGTGGGGAATTGGTGGGAAGGCCTTGGAATAATGTTACAATTGTATGCCTTGAATTATGGAAATCTACATAAAGTCTTTGAGAAGACAGAAAACTATCAGCAGAATAGTATCTTTATGCTGTTGGTTTCCCAAAGGTGTTGTTGAAATTAAGACCTTTAGGAACTATCATAAAGTTACTTTGTTGCGGCGCCGGGGTGGCTCAGTTGGTTAAGCATCCCAGCTTAGTTCATGATCTCTGTGAGTTCGAGCCCCATGTCGGGCTCTGTGCTGACAGCTCAGAGCCTGGAACCTGCTTCAGATTCTGTGTGTGTCTCTCTCTCTGCCCCTCCCCTGTTCGTGCTCTGTCTCTCTCTCTCTCAAAAATAATAAATAAACATTAAAAAAATAAATAAAGTTACTTTGCAAGCCATAGGCTGGACATGCTTCCAGAGTGACATTAAAAACATTTAATAGCCATACAACACATGCTGAGATCACCGGGGGGCCTTGAAAGAGGGAGCATGAACGTTGGAGTGGCTGGGAGGTCTCAGAGGTCATAGGGTGTTGGCTTTTTCTTAAGGAATATAGAACTATTTCAATATTTTATTATCAACTGGTATGATCACACCAGCAGGTATTGGCTTAATATTAGCTGTACATGTTCTTATTTTTAGTATGAATAGGAACAGCTATATAAAGATGGCAGGATGGTAGGCATCTGTATAAGCTACAGGGAAAATGTGCTCTGAGAACACTGCATTTGAAAAAACAATCAGTAAATTTAACATCCTTCAAATAGACTTCTGTTCCAAAGAAAAATGAGTCAGAACCCCAAAACAGAGCATAAACAGAGCCCAATTCTAAAAAGTGTAACATTCATCATAATGGAGATAGATTGTGCTCAACATTGAAGGAAACTTAACGTTGGTTCTTCACTAAGTAAGAGCATAAAATTGTCCGAATGGACGCTCCCATTTTCAAATTTTTGTTAAGCTCTTAGAATACACAAGAGCATTGGGTGGCTCAGTCGGTTAAGCGTTCGACTTGAGCTCAGGTCATTATCTCACTACTTGTCAGTTCAAGCCCCGAGTTGGTCTCTGTGGTGACAGCTCAGAGCCTGGAGTCTTCTTCAGATTCTGTGTCTCCTTCTCTCTCTGCCCCTCTCCTGCTCATGCTTTTTCTATTTTTCTCAAAAGTAAATAAACATTAAAAAACAATTTTTTTGAAGAATACATAAGAGCATTGAGAGCAAAAGTAACATTCTTCTGGGGCACCTGGCTGGCTCAGTGAGTAAAGCATGGGACTCTTGATCGCTGGGTCATGATTTCAAGCCCCATGCTGGGCGTAGAGACTACTTTAAAAAAAAAGTAACATTCTCCTTAACAAGGACATCTTCCCTGTTGAAGTGCATGGCTAGTAATAGAGCAGAAACTTGAAAGTGGCGATGTCTGGCCTGCCACTTACTGCTGGTTGATCTCTGACAGGTTCACTGTTGGTTAGAATATTGGTTCAATTGCATTAATAGAGATCAAGATAATAAGGGCATAAATAGAATATATTACTTTATTTCTCTCTCACTTAAAACTTCAACATGGAAGACAATCCAAGCTAATAGACAGCTTCAAGTGGTCATCTGAGAAGTTGGGTTTTGCAGTGTCATAAGGTTGTGGTCTTATTTGCATTGTGGAAATTGACTCAGCACTACAGCTATGTTCCTGCCTGGTGGGAGTGGGGGAAATACAGGTCAGTGAAAGGTATTCCTTAAAAAGGCCTGACCTATAAGTTACATACGTCTACTCTAGTCCCATTCCACTGACTATTATTGAATCATTTGGCTATTTCTGGCATGGAAAAGAGGTTGAGAATCATAGTCTCCAGTTGGCCAGCTATGTACCTAGCTGAAAGCATGAAGGTTCTAGGATGAAAAGGAAGAAGGAAAAAATGGATATTGGGGAATAATTAGCAGACCCTGACCCCTTTAACTTCTCTGAGCCTCAGTTTCACTTTTGTGAAATGCAGAGAATTATATTAAACAATCAGTGTGTGGAAATCACCTAGCCTGGTGCCCGGCATGTTAAATGTTCAACAGTAATTAGTTTCTCCCCTACCTGTCTTCATGCAATGGTAGCCCTGGTAGTGTTTGTGGGATTCATGCTCACACAAGGCCCAGCTAGGTAACAACGCAGCCCTGGTATAAGAGCAGTCATGTGGTGCCAGCCCTGTTACTATTTTTCATTCTGTGTCACATCCATGAAGATGGTTCACGAGTATTATGATGGCATGAGGTTTATTGGTTTATGACTTTTTTTTAGTTCACAGGTTTTTTTTTTTAAGTTTATTTATTTATTTTGAGAGAAAGAGGCAGAGAGAGGGAGAGACAGAATCCCAACCCCAATGCGGGGCTCGAACTCATGAACGGTGAGATCATGACCTGAACCGAGATTAAGAGTCAGATGCTTAATTGACTGAGCCACCCAGGCACCCCATTAGTTCACAAGTTTTACTACTAAGTAGTGTCTTCCTTGAGCCCCAGGATCCCTTTGTATTTGGATGAAATGAGTTTAGTGACCTAAAGGAAGTGTCTCTAGGAAATGAGACGGATCCCTTTGGGATTTAAGCTCTGAGGAAGAATCTAGTACAAATCCTACTGCCAGGCATTCAACTTTCTCTTGCCCATCCTACTTTCCTAAATATATTCCAAGGAGCTAGGCTCCACTGGGGGCCATCATCCTTTCTCTTCTATCTAGGTCCTAGGTTTCTGAGACCCTTTCTTTACAGCTCTTTCTCTACCTTTCCCCACAGTTTCAATATGCCAGTCTTGTTGTTGTTGTTGTTTATTTTTGAGAGAGAGAGAGAAGAAAGAAAGAGAGAGAGAGAGAGAGAGAGAGAGAGGCAGAGAGGGGGGAGGAGAGAGGATCTGAAGGGGGTTCTGCCCTGAAGACAGAGAGCCACATGCAGGGGCTCAAATCCATGCACTGTGAGCTGAAGTCGGACACTTAACCAACTGAACCACCCAGGTGCCCCTCAATATGCCAGATATCTTCCATCTCTTATTCCCTGAAGGGATTAACTCCTTGCCCAATTGTATTTGTATTTCCCTTATTTCTATAATATGTCATCTCCAAGATGGCTCCCAATAATCCTCACTTCATGGTATTCACTTTCCTATATTGTCTATTTTCACAATGAGTCAAGGCTGACCCATGTGGTTCATAGATTATGATGGAGATAATGGTATATGACATCAAGGCTGAGTCATAAAGGCCACCGAAGCTTTTGCTTTGCTCCTTTTTTGATTCCTTGTCCTGGGGGAGTGTGAGCCACCACCCCATGAAGACATGGAGAAGCCTTTGGGAAACCTGTGCCAATAGCCAGCTGTTTGCCACCCATGTGAGTGAGCCAGCTTGGAAAGAGATCCTCCAGCCCCAGGCAAGTCTTCTTGAACTTGCCTCCACCAACATTTGATTCTGACTTTATGAACTACTAAGCCAAGCTATTACTGAATTTATGTTATGTCTATACTGTAAGAATTAATAAATGTGCACGGATGTTTTAAACTATTATGATTTGGGGCCATTTATTACACAAAAATAGATAATTAACATACTATTAATCCGTACTCTATATTTTTGGGGATAGTCATGCATTTCTTTTCTCAACTCTTCCACTGTACTTGAGCATTTTCTAGGATGAATCATCATGATTCTTTAGTCTGGGTGTGTAGAGCACAAAGTAGTTCTCATGACACTGAGACAATTGCAATCAGCTGTTAATAATATTAAACTTCTTTAGGAATTATTTCTTTTTAAAATATAAGTTGGAGTGGATCAAACTTACCTACTGGCTGGCTCAGTTGGTAGAGCATACAACTCTTGATCTCAGGGTTGTGAGTTCGAGCCCCATGTTGGGTGTAGAGATTACTTAAAAATAAAATAGTTGTAGGGATAAAAAGTTTACTTCCATATTTTACTTCCTCATGTTCCCTTTTGCCAAATCCCAGTATATACATGGGAGCATAACACTTATGAAAGTTATGTATACCATGATAATAGGTAGATAGATAGATACTTAGATAGATAGATAGGAAAAGAAAGATTGAGAATCCATTCTCAGAACAAATGGATTAAATTTCACATACAAAATATACTTTCTCTTCTTCATCTTTCCTATCCACAGTGACAGTCATCAGCATGGACAGTATATATATATATATGTATATATAAACTAAACAGACAATGGGATGCCTAACCCAGGCATCCTGGCAATGTTACAAGCATCATTTATATAGTTGAAACAATCATATGATGTTATATATCAGTCATCAATGAAGCCAAATAATTGGCTTGGTTATGACAGTTTCATGCACAGATTCTGATTCTACAACACAGTTGCTTGTCTTTAAGATCTAAAAATCCTTTTTCATATTATGCTGAGTGAAATAGGTCAGTCAGAGAAAGACAGATATCATCATATGTTTTCACTCATATGTGGATCTTGAGAAACTTAACAGAAGACCATGGGGGAGGGTAAGGGGAAAAATTACAGAGAGGGAGGGAGGCAAACCATAAGAGACTCTTAAATACAGAGAACAAATTGAGGGTGGATGAGGGGTGGTGGGGGAGAGGGGAAAATGGGTGATGGGCATTGAGGGGGTGCACTTGTTGGGATGAGCACTGGATGTTGTATGTAAGCAATGAACCACAGGAATCAACCCCCAAAACCAAAAGCACACTGTACACACGGTATGTTAGCCAATTTGACAGTAAATTATATTTTAAAAATACAAAATAAATACAAAATAAAAATCCTTTTTCTCCCCCTGCCTTTTCTTCCCAGCTTTCTCATTATTCCCAAGAGATTGTTATTTCTTCTTTTGAGTTTTCTTCTAGATGCATCTTTCTGGAATTCTAATGGAATGGTAATATGGAGTCCACTCAAGTTAAGCGTTTAAACTTACTTGTGAAAACGTGCATGTCTTTGCTGCTAAGATCATCTCTAGTCACTTCACATGGAAGGAAATCTCTGCGATGACTACCTTGTGTCCCCCAAATCATAAACACATCCATGTAGGCTTAAGTCTCAGAGTCTTTGATCCACTCTCCACGTGCCGCTGCTCGGCGTCGCCTTCTCCCCAGCCAGCCTTGAACTCTCCCGCCTCTCCTGTCTCCCCTTGTCCAGAAGAGGGTCTTCGTTGTCTCATCGCAGACTTCTGTCCTTTAGGACAAGACTAACTTCTCTCCTTAGTAAGGGTTTGCTAGATCAAGCTGAGCTATGGTATATCCCTCAGTATTCTTAGTGGTACAAACAGCATTTCCTCCAAGTAGCTTCCAACACATCGCATAACCTCAGGATGTTCACCAACTCCCCCAGGAGAGTCAGAGGGGGGCTAGAGCAAGCCCACAGTGTTTTTCAAGTTTATTATTTTTAAATTTACTTTGAAAGAGAGAGATACAGAGCAAGCAGGGGAAGGGCAGAGAGAAGGAGAGAGAGAATCCCAAGCAGGCTCTGCACCCTCAGCAAGGAGCCGGAACTCGGGTTTCAAACTCATGAAACCACAAGATCATGACCTGAGCCACAGTCAAGATTTGGAGACTTAACCACGTAGGCAACCACAAGCCCTCATTTTGACAGGGACTGCTGGGTGGGGGGTGGGGGGAAGGCCTCCATCGCCCTGCTGGCACTCACAGGGGCGCCACACTTGCGTAGATGATGCTGGTGACTCTGCGGCAGGAGATCCTTGCCCTGTGCACCCGCTTGTTCCTGTCATTCCCTTCGGAACTGAAGTCCGAGGCCTGCGGTGTGTTAGGTGGCTGGAGTCCCGGTCAAATCCTGGACCTCATTTCCTGGGTGCTGCGAGAATGAATCCCGTCTTCCTGCTGGGGAGGAAGGGCACTTCCCTTACAAAAAGGGTGTTTCAAGAGATGCTGGGCCATGCCAAACACGACAAATGCCCTCTGCAGTCGGTAACTCTTAAAACCACATGTGCGGTGTTTCATTCGATTTGAATAAAATTATGAGGATTAACTTATTCGGCAACCATGATTTTATTTATGTATTTATTTAATTTATTTTGAAAATTGTAGTTGACACACGGGGTTGCGACCATGATTTTAAATAAGATCTACCTGGGGCACCAGGGTGGCTCAGTCGGTTACGCCTCTGACTTCAGTTCAGGTCATGATCTCATGATTCGTGCATTTGAGCCCCACCTTGGGCTCTGTGCTGATGGTTCAGAGCCTAGAGGTTGCTTTGGATTCTGTGTCTCTCTTTGTCTTTCTGCCCCTTTCCTGCTTGTGCTACCTCTCTATAAAGTTAATAAATAGGGTCTACTCCTAACAAAATTGTGATGTTAACAGTATTGTCAGCCTCTCATTTAACCTCTCGGCATAGTTTTCTTCAACCTCAGACTCTTTCTTCTTACCTGTTTTTCTGAGTTTCATCTGAAAAACTTACTCTAACCTAATCATCTTGTCTTTTCTGCGGATTGTCACTGGATGGATAAAAGAAGGGGACCCTCTTGCGGCTTCTAATTCTCTTAAATATTTGGCTGTTAATTCTTTGAGCCCAGCTCAAGCATTCTTATTCAGACATTTATTTGTATTGTATTTATTCCCCCTTTGGGGGAAAGGCTGGGTGACTTAGTTACCTCATTTATATTGTAAGCTTTTTTTCCACATCGTTTCCTATGGTACAAAGTCACTTAAAATTTTTTTAGTTTCTTTTTATTTTAAAATTTATTTATTTTTAGTAACCTCTTCATAAACATGGGGCTTGACCTCGCAACCTTGAGATCAAGAGTCACATGCTCTTCCAACAGCAAGGAGCCCCAGAGTCATTTAATTTTAGGGTTGAAAGGAATCATAAAGATCATTCAACCCTTATTTTATATATAAAATAATTAATGTTTGGGAAGATGTAAAGATTTGTTCCAAGCTGTTCATTTAGTTTTGAAGTTGAGAGGAGGATTGAGGGCTCCTGATTCTAGCGTATTCTAGCAAATTATCAGACTCATTAACCAAATATCAGAGATCCTAGATTTTCATGGATGTGACAGAGGAATGTGGTGTAGGAGAAAATAGGGAAAAATATGAAAATAACTCTTCCTTCACTTATTGGTAGAGTGATCACACCTGCCATTTTGTCTGGGACACTTGGGGTTGATCCCTGATGACTAGAATAATTATTTATTTATTTTTTAATAGTTATTTATTTATTTATTTATTTTGCTTTATTTATTTATTTATTTATTTATTTTACAAATAGTTTATTGTCAAATTAGTTTCCACATAACACTCAGTGCTTATCCCCACAAGTGCCCTCCTCCATGCCCATCCCCCCTCCCCCCCACATCCATCAGTCCTCAGTTTTTGTCAGCATTCAAGAGTCTCT
>NW_027531522.1:3167744-3176915 GCF_008692635.1 Crocuta crocuta | reverse complement strand
AGGCTCCAGGCTCTGAGCTGGCAGTCAGCACAGAGCCCGACGCGGGGCTCGAACCCACGAACCGCGAGATCATGACCTAAGCGAAAGTCGGACGCTTAACCGACTAAGCCACCCAGGCGCCCCTTGCCTAGAATAATTATTAAGAGGAACCCCTTTCACTCTCAAAAGTGGACTGGAACATAAATGATAGGTTAGCTTAATGAAAAATTACATTGTTCTTCAATGACTCTATCTTCTCAGCAAATGTAGTGGAGTAAAACGGTCAGCCTATACTGTAAATACAGTGATTAAATGGAGTGAAACTAAGGCCATAATAGTTTTCAAATCCCAAGTCACAATCATTGGTGGGTCATGAAATGAATTTGGGGTTATAGTCAACATTTGCTTATTTAAAAAGATTTTTTTTAAGGTTGATTTATTTTTGAGAGAGAGAGAGCAGGCAGACAGACAGAGTGTGAGCAGGGGAGGGGCAGAGAGACAGGGAGACACAGAATCCAAAGCAGGCTCCAGGCTCTGAGCTGTCAGCACAGAGCCTGACGTGGGGCTTGAACTCACAAACTGTTAGATCATGCCCTGAGCCGAAGTCAGATGCTTAACCCTCTGAGCCACCCATGCGCCCCGGGATTATAATCAAAATTTAAAAGAAGGAATTGAAGAAAAATAAAATAGATGCATGTATGTAGTAAAGGTAAGCATTATTTTAAGAAACTTATTTCAGTTCTACATTTCTACATATATACATACATACACACACAGTAGCGAACTTGGTCTTAATGTAACATCTGTTTCTTATTGTAGGTTGCAGTAAAAAAAAAAAAAAAAAGGGTGGGAAAGCCACTGGGTAAAGAAATCCAGATCTTGAACAGCTCGAAAAAAAAGATGAAAGATCATGACGGTTTATACCACTTTGCAGTAAGCTACTACGTGAATTGGTTGGATCAATAAGGTAACTAAGATTCACATGCTTTGAGACATGGTAAGGAATAAATATTAAAGCTTTCACTACAATTATAGAGTCAAGGGAAGCAATAATCACTTTAAAAGGTATATTCTTTAGTTGTCTTCATATTTCAAGGTTTTTATTATGAAGCAGATCACACGATGTTGTCCCACCTGCTGCAAATACTATTTGACACTTACATGCACCTTTACGTAAAGATGTCACAAGATGTCACTTAAGGATCTCTGATCCATTGAAATGCCATCAGAGAAAAAGGCCGTCGAAGTATATTTTTCATACGAAAGATATTTTGACATATCAAGTAAAAAAAATAGATGACAACATAGTACCTACAAATGACCTCATTTTGGAAGACATTGTGTCTGTATCCATGTGTCATGTGTTTCAGGTTTTGCCAATCTTGGTACTCTTGACATTTTGGACCAGAGACTTATTTGCTATAAGGGGCTGACCTATACACTATAGGATATTTAGCAGGATCCTTGACCTCTGATGGCGGGTAGCAGCCTCTGTCCATTCAACTGTGACGATCAAAAATGCCTCCAGGGGCGCCTGGGTGGCTCAGTCAGTTGAGTTTTTATTTAAAAAAAATAAAAAATTTTTAAAAAAAATTTAAAAATGCCTCCAGACTTTGCCAGACCACCTTGGCTGAGAACCACTGATATAGATACAATCGACCAAGGAATTGTCTTTTCAGTGGATGGACTTCTTAGGAAAAACTTTCTCTCTTTTGCATTTTTGTAATAAGAAATCCCATACAACTGTATTTACATCGAAAATCAAAAGCATTGGCTTTCCAGCAGTTTTTATACTTTTGATGATTGAGATTGTTTTTAAACATTTTATTTATTTCTGAGAGAGAGAGTGTGATTAGGGGAGGGTCAGAGAGGGAAGGAGACACAGGATCTGAAACAGGCTCCAGGCTCTGAGACAGCTGTCAGCACAGAGCCCAATACGAGGCTCGAACCCACAAACTGTGAGATCATGACCTGAGCCCAAGTCGGTTGCCCAACCAACTGAGCCACCTATGTACCCCTGATGATTGAGATTTTTAAGCTGGAAGATGCTCCCAGAAAATTGAGGGGTCTCAGATATAAAGCTGCAGTAGTCAAGAGAGTATGATTTTTTATTTTGTTTTCATTCATTTATTCAAAAATGTATACTTATTAGCACTGTGTAAGTTTACATATGATAAAGAGAGACCCTTTAGAAATATAATCATTGGGGCACATGGGTGGCTCAGTCGGTTAAGCATCAGACTTCGGCTCTGATCATGATCTCACTGTTGGGGAGTTTAAGCCCCATGTAGGGTTCGGTGCTGACAGCTCAGGGCCTGGGGCCCGCTTCAGATTCTGTCTCCCTCTCTCTGCCCTTCTCCTGCTCACACTCTGTGTCCCACTCTCTCTCATTAAATATGTCTCACAAATGCAGTAATTTCCAAAACAAATCAGATTCACTGGCATTCAAAATCTATTTGGGTTGGTAAACCTTCTCGTGAATTACCTTCTAAAAGGTTTTGTCCTTGAAACCCTCATTTAAAGGTGCAAATATATGTACAAAGACGTTCTCTGTGGCATTGATTGGCTAGTGACAAAATTAGAACAATCTATATGTCATTAAAAATATATTACCCCACATCCATACTTTGGAAAATTTTGGTAGACATTAAAAGAACAAGATAGGTCTATATATAGGACGTGAAAAATGTTCAGTATATACCAGTTAAGGACAAAAGTGCATTGCAGAGAAACGTGCACAGTATAATCCTACTGGGGAAAATGGTGACAGGCACCTAGGTATGTGAAATATACAAGCTATATGCTTATAAACGTTCTAGAAATATATGTAACAAAATGCTAATAGTGCTTACCTCTACAGTGTGAGACAGGGGAGATGAGATGGAAGGAAATGACACTTCTATTTTTACATGTTTGCATTGCTTTAATCTTTTACAACACACTTTTGTTTTTAAAGCACTTTTGAAGTAGCTGAACGTCTATCCTCCATCTTCCCTTTTTTAAGTCTTGGCAAAATAGTTCGGTAAGGGCGGGGCATTTTCACAAGCGACCTCTCAGTCTTTAAGGGTGTGCCTCTCAACCCGGCCTTCCACCTATACAGAGGGGGAGAGGAGTGTGAAGGTGTTTCTTGCTCCCCATTGGTCTCTAGGAGTGGTGAGCTGCATTACTATCATGTTCACCTGTTTACAGATATTTAACTGTGTAAACACTCCAGATTGTGGATATTGAAAGTGTTGGCATACAGCCAGATGGCTGAGTAATGTTAGAACGACCACTGGCCACAGATTACAGCATTTACTGCACTGTTGTGTGTGTGTGTGTGTGTGTGTGTGTGTGTCTTGTTTTTGCTGCTTTCTGTTAAGCCCTTTATCCACAGGGGCTGTCTTAATCCAGCCAGGCTTTTATAACAACATACCACAGCCTGGCGGGGTAGCCTGTAAACAACAGAAATTTATTTCTCATGGGGGAGGTAATAAACAAAGGTGGGGGAAGGATTAAAATGGGGAATGGGGTTAAAGAAATGAAATTTATTTCTCACAGTTCTGGAGGCTGGGAGTCTGAGATCAGCGTGCCAGCTCAGTCAGGTTTGGTGAGAGCCCCCTTCTGGGTCACAGACAGCTCATTGTGTCCTCACATGGTGGGAGGGGCTAGGGACCTCTGGACCCTCTTCTGTAGGCACTGATCTCATTCACGAGGGCTCCACCCTTGTGAGTTAAACTCTTCCCCAAGACCCCCAACCCCTAATACCATCATCTTTGTAGGTTAGGTGGTTAGGATTTCAACACAGGAATTTGGGCGTGGGGTGGGGGTGGGGGACACAGAACCCAAATCATATTAGGAACCATATCTTATAGTTCCATTTCTTCCTTTCCAACTAGCAGGCTGAGTTCTTATCAGTAGACCTGATCATCATATTGGTTAAGGCAGCCGGAAGCAGGTAACAGAGCACAGAACAAAATGTTTCTGGTCTAACCACTCCTTTGCTAATACCAGATCTGATGAACAGAATTCAGGGAACACCTGAGGGGTTTGGGCTCCTCCCCTTCGTGCTGGAATGATTCAAAGCTGTGTGGGAACTGATTATTCTGCTTAGATTATGTCATTTGCACCTCCCTGTGAATACCAGCCCTGGATTTGCTTCTATTCTCTTAATAGTCCATTGAATCCACAAGAAAAATGCCATTGCATGAGTAGGGACTTGAGCCGTATTGTTCGTCACTAGGAGACTGTTAGACTATTTATCAAAAGGTCTGCACATTTTCCAAGCCTAAACTTAGGAAATGATTACACATACTTCCCAGCTTTTTCTCCATTCCTTGTCCTATTTTTTTTTTCCTATAAAAAGCAAAAATCTACTGATTACTTGATCTAGTTATCCTGAACTAATTTAGATTTCCTGGAGTTAAGAGATCTTCAGATAATGGGATTTTCAATGATACTAATACAATTTCAGAAGAGCTCTAAGGTTTAAAAAATTGAAAGGAGCTTTCATTTCTGTCTGGATATTTCACTTCTAGCCCGTGACACGTCAGCAGTGGTAAATATGCTGGAGAGAACACTGAAGTGTTTGTGTGCTGTGCTGCTCTTTATTTATTTGTTTACTTTAAATTGTCCGTATAATAGAAGGAATCTATATCAGCCCACACAATATTTCCCAGGATTGTTTTTACAAGCTTGTCTTTACTGCTTATGTTCCATTTTTTACTTGATAATATTTAGAAAATATTTATTGAGAGCCTGCTAAGTCTCAGGCACATTTCAGAATCTTTTCCCAGAATCCACTTTGTATTTTAAGTTTGGTTGGTTCCGTACACGGTTAGGTTGGGACATATTCCCATATGCTTTATGCATAGTAGTTCTCAATAGCTGTTAAACAGAATGTACAATTATTTTTTTATATCATGATGATTACACAAACATTTTAAGAAAAAATTATGGATTCAAATGGCTTACCTTTTCAAATATCCTTTTACCTGGCCTTAAACAATTTGATTTCAGGAAGTTTCAAATCCTTTATATCATTTTAACAATTAATTTAAGCTGTTGACAATTACAATGAATTTGTCAGAAAAATCATTAAGATATATAAAATGTGTGATGCATCGTAGGCTTTTGAAAAACAGCTTTATTTAGATGTAATTCTCATGCCCTAATTTTCACCCTTTTAAAATGTTCAATTCAGTGTTGTTGTTTTTTTAAACGTTTATTTATTTTTGAAAGAGAGAGTGAGACAGAGCACCAGCAGGGGAGGGGCAGAGAAAGGGGGAGACACAGAATCAGACGCAGGCTCCAGGCTCGGAGCTGTCAGCACAGAGCCTGATGTGGAGCTCGAACCCACGAGCTGTGAGATCATGACTTGAGCTGGAGTCAGATGCTCAACGGACTTAGTCACCCAGGCATCTCCTCAATTCAGTGTTTTTTAGTATATCCCCAAAGTTAGGCAACCATCACCATAATCTAATTAGAAGTATTCCTAACATTCCAAGAAGAAATCCATTCCCATTGGTAGTCCCTCCCTGTTACCCCTTCTACCTAGTTCTTGGCAACCACCCATCTATCTTCTAATCTCTGTGGGTTTGCCTATTCTGGATATTTCATATAAATGGAATTATGTGACATGTGTGGCCTTTCACGTCTGGTTTCTTTCACTTAGAATGTTTTCAAGTTGTAGCATGTATCACTCTTTTTATGCTGAATATCATTTCACTGTGGATATACCACATTTTGTTTATCTATTGATCAGTTGATAGGTACTGGGTCCTTTGCAGGTTTTGGGTATTACAAATAATGCTACTATGACAAAGTTGACTTACAAGTTTTTGTACCTGTGCTTTACAAGTTTTGGACTTTCATTTCTTGGTTATACACTTAGGGCTGGAATGGCCGGATCATGTGGTAATTCTAGGTGTAACCTTTTGAGGGATTGCCAAATTGTTTTACAAAGTGTCTGCACCATTTCAAAATCCCATAAGCAAGGTATCAGGGCTCTGTTTTCTTCACATTTTCTCTAATACTTGCTAATGTCTGATTTTTTTTTTTCTATAGTTATCCTAATGGGGTGAGGAGTAGATCTCACTGTGGGTTTTGATTTGCATTTCCCTGATAGCTAATGATTCTTTTTTACGTGCTTATTTGCTGTTTGAATATCTTCTTTGGAGAAATAGCCATTCAAATTATTTGGCTATTTAAAGAACTGGGTTGTTTTAATTATTGAATGCTAAGACTTCTTCATATATTCTTTATATATTTTAAAGTCTTATCAGATACTTGAATTGTAAATACAGTCTTTCATTCTTTAGTTTCTCTTTTCACTTTCTCTGTGGTTTCTTCTGATGCACAAAGATTTTAGGTTCGATGATGTCCAATCTGCCTACTTTTCTTCCATTTGTGCTTTTGGGGTCACATCTAACAAACGATTGCCTGATCCATGGGACTGAGATTTCCTAATTTCATTTAAGGATTTAATAGTCTTAGCTCTTGTATTTCATCCATTTCGAGTTAGCCTTTGTATATGTTGTGAGGTAAGGGTTCAGCTTTACTGTTTTGTCTTGCAGATATCCAGTTGTCCCAGAGCCATCTGTTGAAAAGACTATTCTTTCTCCCACGGAATTGTCAGTGGCACCCTGGCAAAGGCGACTGACCAAAAATTTGTGGATTTACTTTTGGGCTCTATTCGGTTTCACTGATTTCTATGTTTATCTTTAGGCCAGTGCTACACGGTCTTGATAGCTTGGAAGTTACTTTTGAAACTGGGAAGCACGAGTCCTCCAACTTTGTTCTTTCTCAAAATTGTTTTTTATAGGGGTGCCTGGGTGGCTCAGTCGCGACTGCGGCTCGGGTCATGATCTCATGGTTCGTGGGTTCGAGCCCCGCATTGGGCTCTGTGCTGACAGCTAGCTCAGAGCCTGGAGCCTGCTTCAGATTCTGTGTCTCCCTCTCTCTCTGACCCTGCCCTGCTCATGTTGTCTCTCTCTCTCAGAAATAAAGAGCATTAAAAAAATTAAAACAAAACAAAATTGTTTTTGTATCAGGCTCATATAAAAACTATTATTTCCTGAATGAGTAAATGGATGAATGTTTGCATTTTTAAAAGCTTTGTCTTGAGGGTGAGGAGGTTTTATTATCTTTAATGGAATCGCAGCTAAGAGATAGTGCTATTTAGATATACATATCCTCAGAAAACATGCCAGGATTGGTCCTATTTTATAAAGATGACTTTGATGGCTAGGTTTCTACCTGGGCTGCTTGACAGAAATTATTTCTCAAGTTTCTGTAATTGGTAGCATGCTGAGGGCATAGCTGGTGCTCGATAAATATTCATCGATGAAATGCCTTGTTGTTTTGTCTTGTTTTAACCTATCGCTGGTTTTGTCGCTACTCTTTGGTTGACCGTTGCTAAAATTTCCCATTTTTCCAACCTATTCAATAATGGTAATTTGGTTTAGAACCCACTTTTCCCAAACCTCTGCCTGTGTTCCTCACAGCACCAAAATATGCTCCACGGACGCTTTTCCAGGATGGACGCATTAGGAATTCTTTTCAGATGGCGTATCTGGGAATTGGCTTTGCCTCTCTCTTTCCTACCCCAATCTCTTTGCTATCACTTGCAAGGGAGTAGCCTCCCTGGGGCGGAAAATTCCCATTGCCAAGGCTGGCAACCACTTCTGCTTTGAGGTTCCTGAAGTGTCATTTCCTCCAGGAAGACTTTGCAGATTGAGATACAGAGTGGACACTGATTCCATAGTGAAAATGCAGTCTTGCGTAGCCCACCACATCCTCGCACCGATCCCACAAGATAAAAGGGAGGAAAAAAGCCTTCATGTACGTTAACATTTTGTATTTTCACATCTTTGTTTTTAACTGTCTGTTCCTAACTTGGTACATCCTGATTGGGTACAGTGTTCCTGTGTTTGACCCCAAACCTGTGAAAAACCATTCTTGCTTTAGGATTGAAATTGAAGTTTCCTTATGTCCGTCCAGGCTCCTCGTTATGCTAGCTCCGCTAGGCACTTAATGGGTACTTAGTAAACACTGAGCTTTTTTTTTTAAATTAATTATCCTGTCTTCTGTTTCAGAACACCAACTAGTGAAAGGCTAAATAAAGGCAGAGCTCAGTGTGAAGCGCTGAATACACAGAGCAACAGACACTCCCACAAAAGCAGTGATGAAATCTAAGTCCTCTCTCCCTTTTCTAGTTAGCCATGGGGGCTACGAGCTTCCAATAGGGTAGCCCACCAGCAGTTTTTATTTCCTTCTGAGTGGATTTACCTAACCGGTCGGCAGTACCTGAGCAAAAGGCTCACGGCTGGGATCCTGACGGTCACCAACGCCGCGCCCCCGTCGCCCCGCCTACCGTGGCAAATCAAAAGTCCTGGCCCGTGTCCGGAGACCGGGATCCCAATTCTGGTTTCTCCAAACTTTAAAGCCCTGGGGACTCATTCTGCGTTGATTAATTTATCCAGTAAATATTAGCTCCAGTTCTACGCCAGGTACACTGCTAGGTCACCGTAACAGCGAACACGACAAACTATTTTCATGCATGGAATGTACATTTCAACGGAAGGTTGGGGGAGGGCGGAAGCGTACACTGTAGCCCACGGTTATTTCCCCATTTCTTAAAACGACCGGAGAGCTCCCAGGTTCGGTTTGAACTTTCGGGGCCTGTTACTGGCACGTGATCAAAGCTCAGAATGTGGCAAAAGCTGCCGCTCCTATAAGGTCAGTACACGGTCGATCATACGAATATTCCAGCTCTCTTCTACAGAGAGGGTACAACCAACAGTTGAGCATAACTCTTTTCACTGTTCTACTCGGCGTCGGTTTTGCACCGCGACTCGGACCCATGGTGAGTAGACGCATCTGTTTCCCAAGGGCCCGAGGTGGTTAGGCATGTGGCATTTAAGGCTGTTTGAAGGGCTTCCTTTTGCCCCAGTCATGCATGTATCTGCCAGTCGTCAGGGGCTAGGGGGGTGCGGAAAAGTTGCTTTCGGCTAAGCAGGGCAGCACGGTCCTGGGGAGGGCGCGAGGCGGCACGCTGCGTTAACATTTGAATCCACAGAACTGAATCAAGAGCGCGGCAGCGGTGCCATGGCCCTGCAGAGGCCGTGCAGGTTTTAAGGAGGCGCTCTGTCCTCCATGCCGAGCCTGAAAGTTCCTGCGAAACGCACGCTGTCAAAGCATCGAAGCTTCCCT
>NW_027531522.1:3156703-3167612 GCF_008692635.1 Crocuta crocuta | reverse complement strand
CTGGCCCTGGGCCTGGCGGAGGTGGAGAGGCAGGACAAATACCTGCGGCAGAGGAGTAAGTACCGCTTCCACATCATTCCCGACGGCAACTGCCTGTACCGGGCGGTCAGCAAGACGGTGTACGGGGACCAGAGCCTGCACCGAGAGCTGAGGGAGCAGACGGTGCATTACATCGCCGATCATCTCGACCACTTTAGCCCCCTGATTGAGGGCGACGTGGGGGAGTTCATCATCGCCGCTGCTCAGGACGGGGCGTGGGCCGGGTACCCGGAATTGCTGGCCATGGGGCAGATGCTGAATGTGAATATACACTTAACTACTGGAGGGAGGTTGGAGAGCCCCACGGTGTCTACCATGATTCACTACTTGGGCCCCGAGGATTCCCTACGGCCTAGTATTTGGCTCAGTTGGCTCAGTAATGGACATTATGATGCGGTGTTCGATCACTCCTATCCTAACCCGGAGTATGACAATTGGTGCAAGCAGACTCAAGTGCAGAGAAAACGCGATGAAGAACTTGCCAAATCCATGGCCATATCCCTGTCCAAAATGTACATTGAACAAAATGCATGCTCTTGAAGTGTCTGGAAACGCACATCCTGGGAGAATTGCATACGTAACTTGTGTTGGGAGAATTACGAACTCTAATCAGGGTAATAGCACTTTTAAACTTCCTCGTAGATTTACTCTAGGTGTAATGCCTTAATCATTTTGTTGAATGTTTTCTCCTCAGAGCTGAAGGTTGCTGGGCACCTCAATGATGTTTCATGATGGCTTTCGATGGTCCCACTGCTATTTATAATTTGCTGTATAAAGTTGGCACTCCTTCATTTGCAAGCTCGTTTCCCACGGTGTAAATGTGTTCATTCCTGGTAATCTGTTTTCTATACAAATGTATTTTTGCACAACATTTTTAAAAATCGGTGTACCTTCCTCCCTGACGCGTGTTCCATTTTGACAGCTTCCCAGCGTAAATCCAGAGAAGTGCTTTATATGGAGTTTATTGCTTTGAGCAGAGTTTGTGACTTAGTAGTTATTTTGTGTTGTTCACTTTGAACTTTATGATGCTTCAGTAATTATTTCAAGTGGATATTGATGGTATTCGTGTTACCAGATGATTGGCCCATTCCATTTTGATGAAAAACAGATTTGTTGTTCCGGAAATCATTATTTTTCTAGAAATGGTAAACCTTTTAAAGAGAAATACTTGAGGGGAGGTTGTGGGAATTTTCTTTAAGGGATAGTACCAGCTCTTACTTGAATGAAAGTCTGATATTTGCTGATAGCGCAGTGACGACTCTTCTGTACTTGGGTTGGCGTTTAGAGTGGATTGTCTGGTGCTCTGAACTGTTTTTATTTATATTTGTTATTTTGTTAAAGAAGCATTTTAACTTTGTGACAGCTAGGATAAGCCTCCTGCCGTGTATAGCTTCTGGGATTCAACTAAGATTTGAAAAACAGCATAAATGCCTTGAATCAACTGTCGCGGTTGTTTTTTTAGCAGGAGAATACTGTCTTAATATTCCTTTCAAATTCTCTCCAAAGGCAAAATAGGACTACCCGGTATTATGTACAAATAAAAACGTCTGTAAACAGATCTTGTATGGTTTGCTGGGTCAAACAACTGTCCCCCAACCTGAAATCTATCTTATTTCCACTTTAACTACTTTCAGTCATATTTATTAAGTACTGCAGTTTGTACTTTTTTATTTTGTAACATTTTGTGATTTTTTTGTACAATGCTGTATTTGTACAATAGAGCGATTCTCAGCCGATGGAATGAATGAATAAAATGTGTAATTTTACTTTTACCATGTCTTTTTGGCCAAGGTGGTTTTTTGCATTTCAAAAGTGACACTTGGGGGGGAGCCTTTTCTTAAACTGGTTGTGGCTTTTTTCACGTGTGAAGCTGGGAGGTTTCTTAAGTTCTCACACAAGCAGGGTAGGATAATCATTAGTCATTTCAAAGGATAAGTCTTAGTGAAATAATAATTTAAAGGTGGAGTAACTCGGGGCATTGCTCTCATTATTTCTAATTATAATTCCTGTCAAGCTATAGAGGCTGGCTAGTAAACAGAGACGTGCAAGTGTGGTATTAACGAGCACAGGGTCTAAGTATCATAGTTTTGGGTTTCACTTATTCACTTACTAAATGCTTCAGAGAATAACCAAAGCAGTGCCCTAATTTTTATCCAGTCTGGCCTCTGGAGACCACGGGGATGTATTAATTTTAGAATGTGTTTGGATTTAGTTGACAAGGACACTTGTGTATATATAATCTGGGTATATTGTTTATTGCGGAAAACAGCGAGTTTGGATGTTGTACTTCGCAGTTGAGATGGCCTATGTTTATATGTCCTGGTGATAGGCGTATTGGAGCCTGAGTTCATTGCTTAACCACATTTTTGGAAGAATGCCAATGGTTATCAGGACGATTTCCTTTAAATGTTAACTAGTGAGTTTTTTAAAATGCTAACTAATCCTGCATCTCTGCTTGTTTAGGTAAGGTAAGGTCTCCTTCATGGCTTCACTGACTGACTTGGGAAAAAGTTATTTCAATTACTTGGCAAAATATGGCTCTTCCCTTTTCTCCCCCTTATTTAGACATGTATAACATTCGGATATGCTTAAAACTTAAACAAATGAATAGACTACTTAGGTATAATTTCCTAAAAAACACTAGAAGCCCCTTACTGTTTGGAAGAAACCTATTCATCGCTTCTCGGCCTTTTGGCTAAGATCAAGTGTGGAAGAAACCTATTCAGCTGGGTTCCCTTGTGTTTTGGAGTTAGAATCCCAATTCCTCCCCTTAGATTCTCAAGGGTGATGCGTGTAAACAAATTGTATTGCATGGCAAGACTTTTTTTGGTTGTCTTGCCTGAAAGATCTGTGTCTTTACTGTCCTCTTTCGATGGCTCCGTTTTTTTTTTTTTTTTAAGAAGTGTGTATTGTAACTCCCTTATGCTTGGTATTTGTTCTCTGTTGTCATACCTGGTTTGTATATTAGCATTAGGAGTTCTGGGTCACTAAAGACAGGCAGTTGGAGAGGTGGAAAGGTGGTTGACTTAATTTACTTTCAGCCCAGATTTGTTAAACAATATTCCTTCAGATCCTCCTTACAGCAGCTAAGAGGCTCAACACCTTATGCAGGAAATAACTTGGATGCTGCAAGCCAGTTTCTTTAGCGTTTACTCCCTTCCCCATAAAGTATGATGGAGAAGGATAAAATCTGCAAGTCCGCCCAACTGCGGTTCGGTGTCCAGTAGTATGAAAATCCTACTGTTAACCTAAAAACGTTATGCAAGTGGTACATGAATAAAAGCTGATACAGGTAACTGGTTTTTTAAAAAACTTGCTTCACTTAAAAATTAAATGGCATAGTACTTCCAACGTGTGGGCAAAGACCTAATTCTCTGAACCTATTGTTCATTTTCCACTTGGGCTTTTAGATAAGAAAGTGTACTCATTCTTAATATGTTTAATTGGACTAAGTCATTATTGATACTTACTGCTAAGTGCCATAAGGACATGTACATATGATTTTTTTTAATGTTTATTTTTGAGAGTGGGACAGAGACAGGGTGGGTGGGGGAAGAGCAGAGAGAGAGGGAGACAGAATCTGAAGCAGGCTCCAGGCTCCAAGTTCCAAGCTGTCAGTCAGCACAGAGCCTGATGCAGGGCTTGAACTCATGAACTGCAAGATTATGACCTGAGCCGAAGTCGGCCGCTTAACCAACTGAGGCCACCCAGGTGCCCATATGATTTTTTTTTTTTACATGTGATTCTTAAGTTACATTTTTCTGAACTTGTAGTCGATACACTGTATATGCCAAAATTTTCATTAGGCAGGAAGCCCTCTCTCAGAAACCACATTCTATAGAGGAGAGGAAATGCCTTAGGGTTCCTTGACCATCAGAATCGGTTTAGCCTTGGCTTGGGTACATAGCCATCATGTTGCCTTGTTTTCTTCGTAATTTTCGTATTAAAAAAGAGGCTCTTGAGCTCATCTCACTGCTTTATTAAAATTTATTCGTTTTCCCTCTTTCCCTAAAAGGTGAGAAAGTTGAACTCTAAAATTTTACCATGGTATTCGGTGTGCTCTTATGGAGGAAAAGCATTAGAGAATAAAAATAGGGTTTAAACCTTTGGACGTCTGATAATATGCAGGTAAACATACTGGATAAATTCAAGTGTCTATTTCAGATGTATCACGTTCACACTTAACCATTGTTTGTTACGTGAAACCATAAGTCCAGACCCTATTTGATAGTCCTGGAGGGTCTATGACTATCTCAAAGAGGCACCGAAAAACTAGGATGGCATTGGATTCCATTTCATACCCTAAATATACTAAGTGCAAGAGGGATGGACGGTATTCCCTGTTGAATCCTGCGCTCAAACCTAGTAACTAACACAGTAAATGCTCAGTATTTGTTGAGTGAAAGAATGAATTGCAGGAAAGCGTGAGCTTTGGAAAATATTTGGGGGATGCGAAATTAAGTAAAAATGATTGGATTCTACAATTACCGGGAATGACCGCTGACAAAGTTACTCTGAGCATGTTAAAGAGAAGTGGTGTTATAAAAAGACAGTAGAGTATTTCATTCTATAATGGAAAAAGTAGATTTTGAAACCCAAGGATCAGAAGTTGATGTTCCCTCTGTGTCCTCTTCCAAACATCTTGAGAACTAAAGTAAGAAAAATTATTTAAAAATAGAACCTCCATTAATCTGAAGTGATTTTGAAAGTGTGGCCTCACCCCAGGGACCTTGCCCTGACTTGCTTTAGGGGTCCCTTGTATCTGGAGTCCAGTCCAGGGCATTTCCTAGTTCTGTTATGTTTTCTTTCTACAGCCTGATTCGGAAGGAAGTGTTGGACTGATTTCAAGCATGTTTTAGGGTTGTTGTGTTCCATAGCTTCGGCTTCAGGCTAACACCATTTGTCAGCGGGGCCTGGGCAAGCAGATCTATTAGGGGAAAAAGAATCCGTGTATTTCCTCCCACTGTGAATTAGGTCAGTGACTATTCTATGAGTAGCAGTCAGAGGGAGAGTTCACTGTCCTCAGATTACTAGTAGTAAAATCCTATCTAGCCTGGCTTTCACAAGTGAATTTTCTAATGGAGCAGTCTGTTTATGTATAAGATTTAAAACAGAACTGCTTTTGATAAAACTCTCTAAGAAGCCATCTATGGTGCACTTAGTTGCCTTTGTGAAATAACAATATAGTTTTATCTTCCTTTAATGACTGAGTGCTTGCATGGTGGCATGGGTACATGGCCGAGAAGCTTGGCAGCTTGCTGACGTCTGACAAGTCCTTTTATACTTTAAAGGATCTCAGAGTGCTAGGACTTTTATCTTTGTGTTTTATACTTTCCTATCTCCTCCCTCCAACCCAGACTCCCGGCCTGATTTCCTAGGTTGAATTAAAAGACACCAGTAAGCACGCTTGTCAGAATTGACTCTAAGATAATAGGAAGTGGGTTTCTAATTTGAGAAAAGGATGTTCTGCTATGAGTAATGTGCTTAAGCTTCAGTTTTTGGGCAACCAGAGAGCTTTGCTTGCATCTTTGTCTTTTTATTTATGTATTTATTTTAGAGAGAGAGAGTGGGGGGCGGGAAAGAAGGAGAGAGAGAGAGAGGGAAAGAGAATCTTAGAGACAGAGAGAGAGCAGTGGAGGGGCAGAGAGAGAGAGAGGGAGAGAGAATCCCAAGCAGGTCTGCACTGTCAGTGCAGAGTCCAAGGTGGAGCTTGAACCCACGAACCGTGAGATTGTGACCTGAGCCGAAACCAAGAGTCCGATGCTTAATTGACTGAGCTACCCAGGCGCCCTGAGGGAGAGAGAATCTTAAGCAGGCTCCATGTTTAATGTGGAGCCCAATGCGGGGGCTCCGTCTCACAACCTTGGGCTCATGACCTGAGCCAAAAACAAGAGTCAGATGTTCAACAGACTGAGCCCCCCAGGCATGCCTCTCTTCTTTTATGCATGCTGTGGGTAGTATCCTGGAAATGCTGAATTTGTCTGATGAAGGGACCCCGTAATGAATGTAGTGCTGTATTAAAACAAGACAGCTCGAGATTAACTATCTTAGTCCTCAAAATTGCAGTCGATTTGTCATTGCCTGGTTAATACTTTGCTTCCTCTCTGCCATAGGTAATCCTTTTTAGTGCCTACCTGCCATTGTCTTCCTTTTGCTTTTTGTATTTAGTTTTCTGGTTCACCGTATATGCTAATTATGAAGTAATTAAAATATCAGTTCTGCATCGAAGTCTCCAAAGGACAGTACACATAGATAGGTCTAGAACAAATATGACTATTGTCTTTTGAATGGCCTCTCCCTAATACTCCTTTAATGAGTGTCCATTATGTCTGCATTGGGTAAATAAGTTAGTCTTCCTCATCCTGGCCTTCCCTTTCCTTTAAAGTATTTTTCCCTCATATTGATTAGAATGGTTGAATAGGCCCTCTGCATTAACATGTGGTTAAATAAAACTCAGGCAACGACAATTTGAAAAAAATCCCAGTGGGATTTATGCATTGAATATTTTAAAGCAGTTAGAGGAGCGCCTGGTTGGCTCAGTCGGTTAAGGGTCCGACTTGGGCTCAAGTGATGATCTCCCGGTTCGTGCGTTCGAGCCCCGCCTCGGGCTCTGTGCTTGCCAGCTCAGAGCCTGGAGCCTGTTTCAGATTCTGTGTCTCCCTCTCTCTCTGCCTCTCCCCCACTCACACTCTGTTTCTCTCTGTCTCAAAAATAAACAAACATTTAAAAAATAAAGCAGTTAGAGAAAACCTTCCCCCAACCCAAGACTTTTATGTTTTGAACTGGAATGATTTTAGCAAATATTGGTGCCAAGTAGATTGACAGTAGATAGAGAGGTAGCCGCAGCGACGTATGCTTGGAGTAATGACTGAGACCTAATGTTCTACTTAGATTAGAAGTACTCTCAATAATTTTAACCATGGACTGTGCGGCTGCATTTTGTAGCTTATCAAAGTACAAAAGGGTGGTGTGCAAAGTTGGTAATTGTGAAGGGAATTTAAACCAACGGGTCATGTAACACCTGTGCAGCCAGTTTGTAAAATAAACTCAAATAAAGCTTTCAGTCCTAGTGACAAACTGGAGACATTCACACCTTTTGTCTCTTACAGTGAAATTCGAACTGTACTGATGATATAATAGGACTGGAGAAGAGGAACAACATCCCGAGGACATTCTCCGCTGTCACTTCACCGTCTTGGTCATCTTGCCGGAAAGTGCCAGACGTGGGGGGAGGGGGGTTGTTAACAATTACGTTTTTTTCTTCCTACTCTAAATCTAAACAATACTCCTATCTCAATAAACAGTCGATGCCTGAACCAGAAACCTGAGGCCCTGCTTATTCTGCAGAAATTTAGGACAGATTTAGAAGGGAGATGTAAGATGTGTGTTACCCTTTTCATTTTTTAAAAGTTTATTTATTTATTTACCTTGAGAGAGAGCATGAGCAGGGGAGGGGCAGAGAGAGGGAGGGAGAGAGAACCGCAAGCAGATTCTGCACTGCCAGTGCAGGACTCGAACTCCGGAGCCGTGAGACCACTGCCGGAGCTGAAATCAAGAAGTCAGACCCTCAACTGACTGAGCCCCTCCAGGCGCCCCAACGCTTTGCAACATAAAGTCATTTCCTCAGACAGATTTTTCATTACCTTCCCATGTTGCTGATGGTGGCCGTTTTCAGCAGTCGGTACTGCTCAGAATTGAGGCGATTTGCAGAGAGATGGCTGGACTGGCTTAGAAAGCAAAGGAACCTCCAGAAACAGAGTGTGGGGGCGCCTGGGTGGCTCAGTGGGTTAAGCGTCCGACTTCGGCTCAGGTCATAATCTCAAGGCTCACGGGTTCGAGCCCTGCGTCGGCTCTGTGCTGACAGCTAGCTCAGAGCCTGGAGCCTCTTTGAGATTCTGTGTCTCTCTCTCTCTCTGTGACCTTCTCCTGCTCATGCTGTCTCTCTCTCAGAAATAAAAAAACATTAAAAAAAAAAAAAGAAAAGAAACAAGGTGATTTTAATACTTAAGATAGTTAAGCTAAGCCTGTAACAGAAGCTCATTTCTCTTTCACTTAACTGTGCCGAAGGGAGCAGTCCAGGCTGGCTGTGCTCGTAAAGGACACTTTCCCCAGGACACTGTCACTCTGTGCACGATCTAAGCTGGGCCGCCACCATGCCTGGATCTTAGCTCAGAGAGAAGAGCACACACCCTGAGGTGGCAGTCTTCATTTCTGCCCTTGTCTGTTGGCCCGAGGTTCATCATATGGCCTTATCCAACTGGGAAATACCATCCAGACTGTTCCCGAGAGGAAGAGTAAATGGATTTTGGCAGAAAAATAGCAATCTTTTCCAAATCTTTTTTTTTTTTTTTTTGGACAGGAAATGGCTTAGGATTTCAATCTTTAAGAAGAAAATTATACTATGGCAGTATCTGGGAATAAAATATACATGAACTTGTTTCCCTGAATTGATAGTTGCTGCCGAGTAGGGCTCCTTATCAGCTCCCCACAGTGTGTTTGCTGCGAGTTAAATACCCACGTGCAAAGCCTTCCTTGTTTCAAGAGGGCTGCTATTTTTCTATTTCCCTTCCATTCTTGATTGTATTTTAGTATATCGGAAATATCTTGGAAGTCTGGCCTTCAGCACAAGTCCTGGTTTTCTTCAGAGAGAACAATATGGAAAACTTTTTCCTCTTACGTTTTTATAGATCTTGCTTCTCTGGGATGTTGCTGCGCTTACTTCTCCTTTCTCTACTTTCTAGTTCTTTTTTATTTACAGTTCCTGCTTGGTTTTCCTTTAGAATAGTGTTCTGTGCTTAAAATACGGTGATCTTTGCTAATTTTTACTAATTCACTAGTTTTACTGATTTACTCAGTCCTTAAAAGAAAATGTCTAAACTGCGCCAGAAAAGGGGGAGAAACTCACACCATTAGTGGGTACTGCGTGGACTAGAGGCTCCGTGTAAGTGTCGTATTTAAAATTTAAGGANACCCACAAACCGTGAGATCATGACCTGAGCCGAAGTCGGACACTCAACCGACTGAGCCACCCAGGCACCCCTTAATCACTTTCGTAAGTTTAATAAGATTCATCATAAATGGGGCAGAGCCGCCAGCTGTCAGCAGAACCCATCCGGAGAGATGGTCACGAATGCTCTTGTTGAGAAGGGCAGCCATCCGGCTGAGTCAGGACAGCTGTACTACACGCATGGCCTTGGGAGGGGTTAATCAAAAGTCACTGATGTTGTGGGCGCCTGGGTGGCTCCATCGGTTAAGCGTCCAGTCATGACCTCGCAGTCCGTGGGTTCGAGCTCCGCATGAGGCTCTGTGCTGACAGCTCAGAGCCTGGAGACTGCTTCACATTCTATGTGTCTCTTTCTGCCCCTCCCCCGCTTGTGCGCGCGCGCGCACTCACTCTCTCTCTCTAAAAAATAAACGCTAAAAAACAGTAATCGATGCAAAGAAAGCCATGACTCGTGCAAGTATCTGTATCTGAATTATCCAGCTGCCTGTCTATCTTGCCTTCAGGAATATATTGTCACAGAGAAGGGTAGTGTCCATATGATGTCTGGAGAAAAAAAGAACCAAGGAAGAATATTGGTCCATGTGTCTCTGTTCATGTAGGCGAGAAGGTGTCCTAGGCAAGCCACACTAATGTGCTGAATAGATGAGAGAAATAAAGGAAAACACTTCTTGGAAATAGGAAGTAAATACGCATTCAACAAATATTGACTGCCTTCAGAGTTGTAAGTACTGGGCTAAGTAGTAGGTAAACTCACAGGCTATTTGGTAATAGATCTATAAAAAATGAACGCTAGACTAATCATATGTTGCATAAATTATGTTGTTCATGAGAGGTCTTTGGGGTCAAGCTAGTTGGGATTCAGTTTGAGGGTGAACACCACTTCCTGGAAGCATGAGTTGGAGTGAGCTAGTTCACCTCCTTAACCCCTGCCTCATTTGTGTAAGGGAAACAGTTATTGTATTTATTTTAGAAGGTGGAGGAAGGATTAAATGAAAATAATGTATAATGGGGCGCCTGGGTGGCTCAGTCGGTTGGGTGTCTGACTTTGGCTCGGGTCATGATCTCAGGTTTGTGAGTTCCAGTGTCGCCCCCTCTCTATCCCCATCGGGCTCTGTGCTGATAGCGCAGAGCCTGGAACCCACTTTGACTTCTGTGTTTCCCTCTCTGCCTCTCCCCTGTCCCCCCCCCAAATATAAATAAACATTTTAAAAAATAAATACAAATAAAAATAAAATGGTGAGAGGCGTTGTTTACATAGCCAGGGGCGGTGGGGGGACCAGGACCCAGGCTTCTCTAGCCCAGCATGTTGTAGGTTAGAGTGCCATTTTGCCATTTTCCCCCAGTGGACGGGGCGTGGCGGGCAGGGGCCCTGTGCTGAGAAAGAGCCAGGCTCAGGCTTGGTAGGGGAGAGCCCCAGCTCATGCGAGCAGAAGGAAGCGGCAGCCCACGTGACCCACATGTACTCTCTGTATGTTAGACCGTGTTGTCTACGTGGCCTTTTGTGTGGATGCTTTGCTGAGTTGGGGAGAACTTCCTTTATAATGATTCTCTATGAAATATTAGCTTTGTTTCGCTTTGTGACTCATCGAGAAAATAAATACGCATGCTTCAGATTTCACTGTTTCATTGTTACAGAGGCAAACAATGAAATTCTCGGTATTAAGAAAACAGGATTTTCAGGGCAATGCAAAGCCACATAGATGAGGACGATCAGTTTCATGAGGAGATGGATGTATGTGTATTTATATAGGTGCGTGTATATATCTTTATTATGTTTGTATGGGTATATGTGTATATTTTTATATGAGGTATATGTGTATATATCATATCTTTTCTGTATTTGTGTGTGTGGGTGGGTGGGTGGGT
>NW_027531522.1:3104806-3156585 GCF_008692635.1 Crocuta crocuta | reverse complement strand
AGAGATGGAGAAGGTCTGGGGTGAGGCATGTGTATTATAGATTTAGAAATCATGCAGGCTAGGGGCGCCTGGGTGGCTCAGTTGGTTAAGTGTCCGACTTCAGCTCAGGTCATGATCTCGCCGTTCGTGGATTCAGGGCTGGAGTCTGGCTCAGATTCGGTGTCTCCCTCTCTCTCTCTGTACCTCCCCCACTCGCTCTCTGTCTCTCCCTCAAAAATAAATAAACATTAAAAAAAGAAGAAGAAATCACCCACGTGATTTTGACACTCAGCTAGGTGTAGGAAGCCCTGAACTGCCGGCAGATCTTAGGAGTCTCTCTGTCTGAGTTGAGCAAGTGCTCTGTGAAGTTTAGAAAGACCAAGCATACAGAAAGAATAAGAAGGAGTCTGATGAAAATTCAGAAAATCCTGAATGTCAGGAACAGGATGAACACGAATGCACTCACCAAATCTTGAAATACCAAGACGAGGTAAATTTATTCAATTTGATTCTTGCCCGTGTAAATATGTCCATATTTGTCCCTAACGTGTCAACAGAGGAAACACAGAATTCAGAGTGCCGGGGACCCTGTCAGGGAAGGGACCCTTCGGCAGGCTCCAATAGCCCGCCTGCCTGTGGGAGCAGCCCTTTGCCACCAACCCTGTAGATGGTCCACCCGGGAAGGTCAAGTTCATTCTGCTTCTTAAAAGGAAAGGTCAAGGAGCACCTGGGTGGCTCAGTCAGTTAAGCATCTATCTGACTTGGGCTCAGGTTATGATCTCATGGTTCATGAGTTCAAGCCCTGGGTCAGGCTCTGTGCTCACAACTCAGAGCCTGGAGCCTGCTTCAGATTGTGTCTCCCTCTCTCTCTGCCCCTCCCTTGCTCACAGTCTGTCTGTCTTTCTCAGAAATAAACAGACATTTAAAAAATTTTTGGAAAAAAAAGGAAGGGTCTAATATGAGTCAGGATTCTTTGTTTTTGTTTTTGTTTTTGTTTTTCTTTAAATATTTTTTTTTTATTTCTAGGAGAGAGAGAGAGACAGCGTGAACAGGGGAGGGTCAGAGAGAGAGGGAGACACAGACTCCAAAACAGGCTCCAGGCTCTGAGCTGGCAGTCAGCACAGAGCCCGACTCAGGGCTCGAACCCCCAAACCGCGAGATCATGACCTAAGCGAAAGTCGAAAGTCGAAAGTCGGACGCTTAACCGACCAAGCCACCCAGGCGCCCCGAGTCAGGATTCTTTGGATTGCAAATGCCAGAAACTTGATTCAAACTGGTTTCTTAGCAAAGGGAAGGGGGCTGTATTGACCCCTGTTGCCGGGGGAGGACCCCGGCGCAGCTCACGGAGCTGAAGATGCCGCTGAAAGACTGGGTTCTGGGGCTTGCTTGTGAGCTCTGCCGCGGAAAGTCTGTCTCTTCTCCAGCTTTCCTTTCACTCACTCTGGCCTTCCTGACATGCTGGCCTCAATCTTCCCAGCATGTGAGACCTCCGCGGTGGGGATGGTCCCCAGATAGCGCCTCTGATGAAAGGGAGTCCATTTCCTTGTCTCTGTCTCGTTGGGTCCCAAACGGCATCTAAATAATCTGAATGTTTTATTAAAGGACAGATTTCAGGGCCAACTCCAGAGTTTCCTTTTATTTTTCCCCTGGTATATTTTTTTTAATTTCTATTTTTTGGGGAGCGAGAAGCCAAGGGAGAGAGAATCTTTTTTTTTTTTTTAACGTTTTTTTATTTTGAGACAGCGAGAGCGAGCACAAGTGGGGGAGGGGCAGAGAGAGCCCCACTCCATGCCGATGTGGGGCTTGAACTTGAAGACTGGGAGATCATGACCTGAGCCAAAAATCAAGAGTCGGACGCCCATCCAACGGAACCACCCAGGCGCCCCCCACCTCCGGCGTTTCCGTTTATGTAGTCTTGGGTGGGGACCGAGCGTCCGAATTTCGAACATGTTTCCAGATGATGCTGATGCCGCTGCTCCCAGGACCACAGGGAAGATCTTTTCCTTTCCTCTGGGCTTCGCACATGCTGTTCCCTATGCATTGCTTGGTCCCCATTGTTTTCACAGTTACAAGTTAAATTCAGTGCTTTACCTGCTTTTCTCATTTACTTCTCAGGATAATCCCACACAGTAGGTACTATATTGTTGCTACATAAAGCAGGGAAGGGGAGAGAGGTAAGCACCTGGCACACCTTCGGCCTTACACAAGTTTTTCAAAGTATGGAGGGAATATCAGATTTTTTAAAATGGTGTTTTTAACATATATTCCACCTTTCCCTCTCACAATACTTCCTGGAAAATGATGGGGAAAAAAAAATCACAATCCCACAAGGACAAAGAAAATGGAAAAGGAGATGATGATATTTAAAGTGTGGGAACTAGAAAGGCGGGTGGCCAATAAGTTAGCAGCTCAGAGAACCAAACACCTTACCGGACTCGGGGAAGGTCCAGAAGCAGCCCCGCTCTGCAGAATCGCAGAGAGCAAAGAATTAGAGACACTGGTTACCTCTGCTGGTGGCGGTGCAGGGGACACTGAAAGCAGTGGATGTGGAGATGCGGGGCAGCCGCTCCCTGCACGCAGATCTGAGAGTACTGGCTGTCAAGGCTGATGCCTCTCCCCTGCCTGCCGCACCCAACCTGAGGCGGATCTCTTTCGGGGAAAATAGACTAGATCTAGAGAAAAGACCCCCTGGACCCTTGGCTGGGATCCTCAGGAAAGCGGGCCCTCCAGGTCCTGGAGAGGGAAGTTACCCCCGAGGCCACGCCTGTACACACATTCCAGACAGTTTCCGTCTGAGAAATATCAGTGCCATCGATCACCAGGCATTTAATATCATCTCTAACCTAAACGTGAGACACCCATAGATGACAGAGGAACAGTAAATGACAAGGAAAGAGAAAGGAAACCATGCAGTGCATAGGAGAAAATTGAAAAGGAAAAAAGTGAGTGAATCTCTACTTGATATCTTCCGAGAAATAAGATAAGATCTCGGATCCTGGAGAACAGAGTGCTGCTATTTTTAAAAAGAACTCTTGTAAATTAAAAATAGCATAGCTGAAGTTAAATATTCAGTGGAAGTTTGGAAGATGAAGTGGAGGAAATCTCAGATAGTGGTACAAGGAGACATGGAATGAAAAATAGAGACCAAATAAGAAAATGAAGAGACTAATCTATGAAGCCCAATATTTGACTAATAGGTATTCCAGAGATAGAATGAAGACAGTGGTTGAGAAGAAAGATGATATAAATGATTTCCCAGAGCTCAAGGATAGCAATCTCTAGGTCCCACAGATGTCCACAGTGTCATCATGGACAGCCATGTAGGTTGTGTCTGTGAATGTTATGGGAATAGTATTCCCCACAGAGTGGTGCAGTGCACAACATGTACAACTGTGTGTGGCAGCCCAATGAATGCAACCCATATTATAACCCATGTTTTTGTTTGTTTGTTTGTTTATGTTTGTTTATTTTTGAGAGGAAGAGAGACAGTGTGAGGGGAGGAGGCGCAGAGATATCAGGAGACACAGAATCTGAAGCAAGCTCCAGACTCTGAGCTGTCAGCACAGAGCCTATGTGGGGCTCGAACTCAGGAACTTGCAGGATCATGACCTGAGCTGATGTCAGACGCTTAACTGACTGAGCCACCCAGGCACCCCATACCATGTTATTTTGAATAGGTATTTCTAAATCCCGAATACTTAATTGTAAACAGCAGAATCTATATAGTTAGTTTCAGCAGATAAGAAGTTCACTGACCTTACACTGTTTAGGTTGTTTATGGACTTTTCTGGTAAGCAAGAGAATGCAGGCTTACACACCAAAAAGCACTGTGGAGGCTGCACCCAAGCAAACGTCCCCACTACCACACCTCATCTGGACAGATGCCAGAGAGAGCTGGCAGCAATGATGAGTCAGTCAGCTCGGCTCTTGAGCCGTCCCCTCCCCCACAGAGGAGTTGGCTGTTTCCACAATCTACCACAAAATAAAAAAAAAAATTTAAAAAGGAAACAGCCACTTTCTCATTTTGCTTACTTTTTAAAAAAAATTTATTGATTTATTTTGAGAGCGAGTGTGTGTGGGGAGGGACAGAGAGAGAAAGAATCCCAAGCAGGCCCTGTGCTATCGGGTACACAGCCCTACGCTGGGCTCGATCTCACATAAGGTGAGATCATGAACTGAGCCAACATCAGAGGCCAAGTGCATAACTGCTGAGCCACCCAGTCGCCTCCTGCATGGCTTACTTCTGAAGTCTTATATGCGTATGTGTCATTGGAAGCATTTAGGCTGCATACCTCCCTCCCAACCCCAGCAGCCAAAGAGCACATTCTAGATGTTACCTTGGGAAAGTGAGACCCGAGATGTGGCAGATTTACCAAGCGAAAGGTGACCAAGAGATCTTGGGGGTAGTACCGAAAATAATACTAGACCCGCCAAACTATTAAGAATGAGGGTGGAATAGATGTATTTTCAGATGCTGAAGTTTCAGAAAAATGTGCCTCCCCCTTAGCCTTTCTCAGAAAGCTACTGGCATGAGTCCTACACGAGGGTGCGAACCAAGGAAAATTAAGACGCGGGATCTAGGAAACAGGCCTCCATCTCAGCCGAGATAAAGGGAAGCCCTGGGCTGGTGGTGGAAGGAATATCCAAGCTGACGGCTGGGCGGCGGCCCTACTGAGAGGCTGGAGCAGGAGAGCTCGGGGCTCCTGGCCGGCTGAGGGCTGGGGGAGTGTGGTGAGGGGGCTGACCGTGCTGTTGAACAGTTTGGGGATAGATCAGTGACAAAAACCGAGAAAATCAAGTAAATAGAAGAAAAAGAGACAATTATTACTTTTAGGGAGAACGGAAAAGTTGAACAAGAAGAGGAAATATAATCAAAAGACCAAATGTTTGTACTCAGCTGTGCAAGATCACTGCATAACGTAAAATGTGCATCCTGGATATTGAGTTGGCCAAAAATGAAGTAAATAACTGGGAAGAGAAGAGAGGGGAAGTGTATATATAAATGCGTGTCGGAGAGTTAAAATCTTATTTTCCATAATAGAAAATAAATACTATCTAAAAGTAAAAACCAAGAAGTTTAAAAATAGTTTTAGTAAAGATAACTATAGTATATATTTGTATGAGTGTAAGTTACATCTGTATTAATAATTCGCATAATAATGCAAACATTATTTTTAATCATGGAGGCATATGCATGGAGAATAAAGATTAAAGGGGTAGAGCCAGCTACTTCTGGGAGGGTGGGAAGACTATTGTTTTTCTCTTAAATTTTGTGAAATTTTAAAAATTTTAAGTAGGCTCCACACCCAACGTGGGGCTTGAACTCATGACCCTGAGATTAAGAGTCACACGCTCTACGACTGAGCCGGACGGGCACCCCTGTTTCTCATTTTAAACTGTGTTGAACCATTTGACTTTCAAATAGGAAGAAGAGGTTAAATCTGATGTGTTGAAGATGGCCAACTTTAAAACAAGGGTGTGCTTTTTCTTGATGTATCTCGGCCTAAAATAGAATTTCTTATTGTAGAATTAAGCATGCTAATTATAGAAAATAGATATATCTTAGATATTTTTTGACAGTGTCACATGGAACAGCTTTGTTAGAGTAGAAATGCTCTTAAGCATTTGAGATTCGATCTGGGCTAAGATCTTTTCCTTGCCCTCTGGTAGTCTGTGACCTTCGGGAGACTTCCTTATTCTCCCTGAAGTTTGGCTGGTTTCCCCAACTTTTAAATTGGGCAAATGTGGTAAAATGCAATTTTCTCAGTTTTTACCCTTTTCTCTAGAAATTTCCCTTTGCCCCCATCTGCAGGGATCAATCATTGGGAAGCCTTACGCCCCCACCACTCTGGGGTACACATCTGACTGAAGTCATACAATCAGTTTCTTTCTTTTGGAAATTTGGAGCATTTGCTCACCTGGGATGGTAACATTTGAATTTAAGGCTCTGTGTGTGATCTCTTCCACAGAGTCCTGCGGAAGCGGACGAGGTAGCTGTTTACAGAAAGAGAAGAGAATAAGGGCACTGGGGTGGCTCAGCTGGTTCAGCATCTGACTATTGATCTCAGCTCCGGTCATGATCTCACAGTCTGTGAATTCAAGCCCCACATTGGATTCTGCATTGATAGCATGGAGCCTGCTTGGGACTCTGCCTCTCCCTTTCTCCCTGCTTGCACCTTCTATCTCTCTCTCTTTCAAAATAAATAAATTTAAAAGAAAAGAAAGAGGGAAGAATCAGGTAAATGTGCTAAGAGATCTGGATCCCAGAGGGAGAATGTCCAGGTTACCATTTCCAGCGTTGACCTCTTTCTAAGGCTTTGCTGCCTTCCTGCATCCTTGCAATAAATTAACCTTTTTTCCCCCCTTAAGCTAATTCAAGTTAGTTTTGATTTACTTAAAATTAAGAGTCTTAACGCATGCAAGATCCAAATAGCTCTCGGTGCACCCTGTGCACCTCCCCATATTGCTTGGCCTTACCTCCTTGACTCTGGTCCTTGCTTGACTGAAATCCCAGTCACCACCTCATCTCCTTGTACCACTGGCTGCCTCTGCCGCCTCTGCAGTGTGGCTTCAGCATGGTACCCATCACACTCATTATGGGGAGACTCTCATGGTTCCAGTGACATTGGGTTGAGGCCCCAGAAGCCACAAAGCTCCTCCTGCCATGTCTGGACTCCAGGGAAACACCGAACATGGATCACAAGATCTTCCTTCTCCAGCAGCTGCCCAAAGGGCCAGATATCCCAAGATATCCAGATATCTCTACTGTGGGAGAGCCCATCAGTTGATTTTTGCTACGCACCCCAAAATGTAATGTCTTTAAACAGCAAATACTTTTTCTCCCAATTCTGAGGGTGGCTGGGCCATTCGGGTCCACCCTGGCTCCTCTGGCTGGATGGTATAGAATGAAACTACAGTCTGTTGGTTGGCAGCTGTTTGGTCTGGGGGGCCTCACCCTCACATCTGTCAGTTGGCTCAACATTAGCCGGGACAATTGCATGTGACCCTCATCACCCAGCAGGTGAGCCGAGGATTATGTACATGGTGGCAGAGGGTCCCAACGGCAAGAGAGGGTGTGCCCCAGTTCACCGGCACTTTCCAAGTCTCTGCTCAGAACCAGGTTTGTTTGCTAATGTCCCGTTGGCCAAAGAAAGTCATGTGACCAAAACCAGATTGAGGGGGTGGAAACAGACCTGCCCTTCTGATAGGAGTTGCTGCAAAGTCACAGTACACAGGGAAACATACAAAGATGTATCCAGGAACAGTAGGAAATGTTGTGGCCATTTTAGCAAACTCTACCAGGAAATTTTAATGCCCAGTGGGGCAAACTTTGACGATTAGAAGATAGAACAGAGAGATCCACACTCGCTGTGTCTTCTGTCTCCCCAGTGGACGATTCTGAGGCTCACTGGTTCCACGTGCTCTCGTTGGAGGTGTCCCGTGTGACCGTGCAACTGTCTTGATAGCTTTCCTTCCTTCCCTCTTCCTTATGCCCCACTCTTGCTGCCCCGGGATGGTGCCCACTAGCCTAGCATCGCATGCAGCCTTTGCCTCCGGTTTATTTCATAGGTGTTCTGAGCTCAGACACTATTATATCAGATTCTCGAGAAGATTAAAGAGGATATAATGTTTCTGGGTTATACTCCAGGAGCTGTGACTGTTATTAGTATCACCAACAGAAGTATTTCATAATAATAAAATCTGAATGGACTTTAAACGTAGAGGCATACCTCAGTTTACTGCACTTCCTTTATCGTGCCTTGCAGATATTGTGTTTTATTTTAAATTGAAGGTCTGTAGGTTACTCCGCATTGAGGCCATTTTTCTGGCAGAATTTGCTCCTTTCGTGTCTGTGTGTCACGTTTTGGTAATTCTTGCAATAGTTCAAACATTTTCATCCTTATTATATTTGTTATGATGATCTGCGATTGGTGATCTTTGATGTTACCATGGAAATGGTTTTGGGGGTGCCATAAGCCACTCCCATATAAGACGGTAAACTTAAGTGATAAATGCTGTGTGTGTTCTGTTTTACCAACCAGCCATGCCCCGTCTTCTCTCTCCCTCTACGTGGACCTCCCTATTCCCTGAGATACAACAATGTTGAAATTACACCAGTTCATAGCCCTACAGTAGCCTCTCAGTGTCCAAGTGAAAAAGAAGAGTTGCACGTCTGTCCCTTTAAGACAAAAGCTAGAAATGATTAAGCATAGTGGGGAAGGCATGTCAAAAGCTGAAGTAGGCCAAAAGCTAAGCCTCTCGAGCCAAATGGTTAGCCAAGTTGTGAAGACAAAAAAGTTCTTGAAGGAACTTAAACGTGCTTCCAGTGAACACGGGAATAAGAAGGTGAAGCAGCTTTATTGCTGATGTGGAGAAAGTTTGAGTGATCTGGAAAAAAAGCTCAAACCAGCCACAACATTCCCTTAAGCCAAAAGCTTCATCCAGAACGAGGCCCTGACTCTCTTTAATTCTATGGAGGCTGAGAGAGGTGAGGAAGCTGCAGAAGAAAAATCAGAAGGTAGCAGAGGTTGGTTCAAGAGGTTTGAGGAAAGAGGCCGTGTCCATAACATGAACGTGCAAGGTGAAACAGCAAGTGCTGATGTGGAAGCCACAGCGAATTATCCAGAAGATCTAGCAAAGATAGACAATTAATGAAGGTGGCTACACTGCATAACAGATTTTCAGTATAGAAAATATAGCCTTATCCTGGGAGAAGATGCCATCCAGGACTTGCATAGCTAGAGAGGAGAAGTCAAAGCCTGGCTTCAAAACCTCAAAGAACAGACTGACCCTCCTATCAGGGGCTAATGTAGCTGGTGGCTTTATCTGGAAGACCATGCTCACTTACCATTCTGAAAATCTAGGACCCTTAAGAACTCTGCTTGTGCTCTATAAATGGAACTGCAAAGCCTGGATGATCGTACATCTATCTACGACATGGTTTTCTGAATACTTTAAGCCCCCTGTTGAATCTACTGCTCAGAAAAACAAGATTCCTTTCAAAATGTGGCTGCTCCTTGACAATGCCCCTTGGTCCCCTAAGAGCTCTGATGGACACGCACAGTGAGACAAATGTCGCTTTCCTGCTAACACAGCATCCATTCTGCAGCCCGCGGATCAAGTAGTCGTTTCGACTTTCAAGCCTATTGTTTAAGAAATACATTTCATAAATCTCTAGCTGCCATAGACTATGATTCCTCTGATGGATATGGGCAAACTAAATTGAAAGTCTTCCAGAAAGGACTGACTATGCTGGATGCCATTAAGAACGTTCATGATTCAGGAGAAGAGGTCAACATATGTAATGTAAACAGGAGTTTGGAAGAAGTGGATGCTAAGCCCCAAGGATGACGTTGAGGGGCTCAAGACTTGAGTGGAGGCATTCACTGCAGATGGGGCATAAAACAGCAGGAGAGCTAGAATTAGACGTGGAGCTGGAAGACCGGAGTGAGTGGCTACAATCTTGTGATCATACTTGAGTGGAGAGCAGTTGCTTCTTATGGATGAACAAAGAAAATGATCTCTTGAGATGGAGTCAATTCCTGGTGAGGATGCTGTGAAGATTGTTGGAATGATAACAAAGGATTTAGAATATCGCGTAAACATAAAGCAGCGACACTGTTTGAGAGCTCTGAGTCCAGTTTGGAAAGAAGTTCTCCACTGTGGTGCAAACGCTATCAAACAGCACTGCACGCTGCAGAGAAATGGTTTGTGAAAGGGAGAGTCTACTAATGTGGAAAACCTCAGTGTTGTCTTCTGTTAAGAAACTGCCCCAGCCACCCCAGCCTTCAGCAATCACCACCTCTATCCTTCAGCAGCCACCTGCCTCCAGGCAAGATCCTCCCCCAGAATAAAGATTATGACTCTTAAAGGTCAGATGACGGTTAG
Organism: Crocuta crocuta; assembly: GCF_008692635.1. NCBI lineage: Eukaryota > Metazoa > Chordata > Mammalia > Carnivora > Hyaenidae > Crocuta > Crocuta crocuta. Next base: position 3,146,718 of record NW_027531522.1, on the reverse strand, counting down.
TATTTTTTAACAATAAAGCATTTTTGAGAGAGACAGAGACAGTGCCAGAGGGGTAGAAGCAGAGAGAGGGAGAGAGAGAGAAAATCCCAAGCAGGCTCCGCACTATCAGCACAGAGCCTGATGTGGGGCTCGAACTCAAGAAATGTGAGATCATGACCTGAGCCAAAAGCAAGAGTCAAACGCCTAACTGACTGAGCCAGCCAAGTGCCCCGACAATAAATTATTTTTAAATTAAGGTATGCACATTGTTTTGTTTAGATACAATGCTATTGCATACATAATAGACTAGAGCATAATGTAAAAATAATTTTTATCTGCACTGGGAAACCAGAAAAGTCATCCAACCCACTTTATTGTGATATTCACTTGAGTGCAGTGGTCTAGAACCCACGTGTCTGAGGTATTGCCTCAGAAATCATATAGGCCACATTCTCAAATCACCCTGCAAGAAAACTAGAATTGATAAGTTTAAAGACAACACGTCTCACCTGATGGATTAAAAAAACAAACAAACAAAAATAAAACCCACAGATGTTTCTGAGTAGCATTTGGTCAATAATACAAACAACAGACTATTTACGAAATAAGTGAAAAGAGAAACTTAATGTTGAGAAATCCCCATGGTATGCAGTCAAAACTGTTCTCACGATTAAATTCCTTAATGGTCTTCATAAGCAAGAAAAGAAAATAAAGAGACATAGAGTATTCAGTGTAGGAGATTAGAAAAAAGAACATAAAACAGAGCCAAGGAAAGAGGGTGCTGGAATCCACCCTTAATGGCTGCTCAGGTAATTTTTAGGAATTTGGTGAGGTGGTTGTTAAACAGCCATTAATAAAATATCTCATTATAGAAACTTAAAGAAATTGTATTAAAAACAAAAAGGAGGGGCGCCTGGGTGGCTCAGTTGGTTAAGGTCCATCTCTTGGTTTTGGCTCAGGTCGTGATCTATCAGTTCATGAGTTCAAGCCCCCCATTGGGCTCTGTGCTGGCAGCTTGGGGTTCTCTCTCTTCCTCTCTCTCAGCCCCTCCCCTGCTTGTGATCTCTGTCTCTCTCTCAAAATAAATAAATGAACTTTAAAAAAAGATGATACTCAAGTCATCACTTCTTAACTAATTTAGTTCATTTCACTATTATATATGCTCTTCAGTTTATATATGTCAGTCGTAGGTGTATAGTGGAAATATCACGGAATGGTCTGCCTCTGAGCATCTATTTGCAATTCTGTCTGCTTTGGCCAATGTCACACTGACAGCTGGAAATCAGCCGTGGTGGCAGTATTTACACCATGGCATTTGGCAGGGCTACAAATTAGAGCCATTGTCTCCCTCCTCTTCCTCCGCCTCTTCCTTTTCTACAGAACTGCTGTTAACAAGCATACCGCTGACCATTAGTAAATAATCATTTTTTAAAGTTTGTTTGTTTATTTATTTTGAGAGAGAGAGAAGTAGGGGGGAGGGAGCAAGAGAGAATCTCAACCACTGTCAATGCAGAGCCCAGCCTGGGGCTTGAACCCATGAACTGTGAGATCATGACCTGAGCCAAAAATCAAGAGTCAGATGCCTAACCAACTGAGCCACCCAGGTGCCCCAGTAAACAATTTTTTTTAAGGGATATGAATTTTCCACGTTGAAATTAGAATTTTCAGAAAGCATTAAAATGCTTTATAGAGTTCAAACTTATTTTAGTGTGGTGGAATTCTCCAAATCCCATGGATATACTTCTTTGGTTGGGATGTGTGCAGTTAAATCACTTCTAATTAATGCAAGATGGACCTTAACACTTAAGAGTGAGCCAGATTTCACAATGTTTCTTCATATTGGTGCTATATAAGGACTGGGCTGTAGAGAAGCTTTCTGGCCAAGTCTCTCTATGCTTCTAGGTTATCTAAAATCTAGAAATGGAAGACATGCATTGCTGCATATATATATGTATATATATTCAAATGAAATGTACTTTATACATGTTTTTCTGTAAAACAGGAGAAAAATTTAAGTAGGTTGGTGAGTGTTAAGAAAATAATGAATAGCAACAGTGACAAAAATCCCTTTTCATGGTGGGCGTTATTTCCTTTGGATTTAAAGTCATTCTTAGTAAAAACTTTTTCGTAGCAATTTGTGTCAAAGATGTTTTAAACTGTAAGCTTAGTGTAGAGAGTAAATTAATGGCAATTTAACATACAGGATTAGGTTAAATATGTTGGCTTGAGGAAAAATTGTGAGGCAGCACCCAGCTCCATCAGGTACCAATAGTTTATTCCGGGTTGTTTTTTTCCCAATTCATGAAATTGGGAAAGAAAAAGTTCTTTTAATGCACTTTGTATACTTGATTAAGTCTTTTTTTTTTTTTTCATGTTTCACTGTATTAACATTTACACATAACAAAGACTGGATTTTGGAGGAAGAGAAATTGCAGTGTTAAGAAAGTTTTGCTGACAGTTTTCTCCTTTATGCCCAAGCTGTGTTGTGACCCTGTGAGGTAAAGAACATATATCAGAGCAAGTTAACCCTGTATCAGAGAGTATCATATTTGAGCAGTCCATGCCTAAATGTTTAAGAATGCTTAATTTGTGCCCCTTTCTTATGGTCTATAGAATATATTTCACTTTTTTATTTCTTTATTTGATTTTTTAAAAATAGTTAGTATTAGACTTTAGCTTTTTTTAAACCAATACCTTTATTATTTTTACAAATTCTCTTGAAATAATGATAAGATTTGTTTTCTTTTTTAAAAAATTTTTTAATGTTTATTCATTTTTTTTGAGAGAGAGACAAGACTGCAAATGGCGGAGAGTCAGAGAGAGACAGAGAAAGACACAGGATGTGAAGCAGGCTCCAGGCCCTGAGCTGTCAGCACAGAGCCCAGTGCAGGGCTCGAACCCACAAACTGTGAGACCTGATGACCTGAACCGAAGTCAGACGCCTCACCGACTGAGCCACCCAGGCGCCCTGGTAAGATTCATTTTCTAGTCAGTTAGAGAATTTTCAACTTGAAAATAAACCATTTCCAAATATGTCTTTGAACTAAGTCTGACATCTGAACTTTCTTTTTAATTTGTTCTTGGCATTGTTAGCGCTTATGAATTCCCTGGGCTTATTAGAGCATGTGAAGCTCTTATGGCTTTCGGTTAATATGATAAAACCTGTTAATGTAAATTTATCTTAGCGTTCTGCGTGAGTTTGCTGATTCTACACACGTGAGTCATTCAGATCTAGATGTAAAGGATCATATTTTGAAAGCAAGGATCTAAATGATCCTCCCTAATTGTGTTAAAATATTTAAACATTTGGCCTTAGATTAAAGATCTCTGGGAAATATGGCTCTACATGTTTTCTTTTGTTTTTTCCATTTGCTTTGAGAGATAACCTAGTTGCTTTATAACGTAGGTGGAAGTGGATTTTCTGGCTGAATGGGCTATCGTGAGATTTGGGCTACTCCAATACACAACATGAGAGGAAGCATAGACATTGGGGACCGTACCACTTACTGGGTCATGAAACAATATCTCTGGTCTGTTTAAGTAAGCCCTCTCTTAGAGCTTTTAAGCATGATTTGAAGAGTCTACTCTCAGAAACCTGATAGCTCTTTTACCTGCCTGACCCCATGTAAATAAGTATTTGTTAAGTAAGTGTCAGGTAAGAAAATCTTAATCTAGAAAAATAGCCCATGTTTTCCAACCAATTTTATATCTTTATTTGAAATCTCTTACCTTTCTAAATATAAGTTTAAGTAACAATCTGGATGTCTTTATTCGTGGATTTGCCCAAGTAAAATTGAGGGCTTTATCTGCAGTCTATTTTTGTATCGTGATAATTCATCCATTGGAAGCACGTTTGACATCTTGAAGATGAAAGTGGTGTCTTCTAATAAAGATTCCCAGAATAGAATCAGCATATTAATAAACCTGTCCATCACCCACGTGAAATCCATTAACTGAGTGATGTTTGTTAACTAGTCACAGATTATACCTGTATTGACACTTCTCAGTCTTTAAATTTCACTAATTCCTGGCTATTGCGTTCATTAGGTGCTGTTAGTAGAACGAAAGGGCGGTAAGCTTCCCAAAATGGTCAACAATGGTTGTTTACTTAAATTCCAAAAAGGAGAGCCTTTAAAAAATATGTTTTGTATGAATTTCGGCTAAGCATCCGACTTAGGCTCAGGTTATGATCTCACAGGTTTGTGATTTCGAGCCCTGCATTGGGCTCACTGCTGTCAGCACAGAACCCACTTTGGATCCTCAATCCTCTGCTCTCTCTGTCCCTCCCCACTCGCTCTCTCTCTCTCTCTCAAAAATAAAAACATAAAAAAAACCCTCTCCAACTGATGCAGTGATTAATTAACAATCAAATCTGTCATCTCCAGAACGGCTACTATTACGTGATTGATTTTCATTAATAGACATCAGGCAATGGATGACCCTTAGTACAAAAAGGGTGACCCTATAGAATATACTCTTTGGCTAATACATTATAGATATTATCGTAAGATTTTGTATTATTAGTTGTCAACCAAAAAGGTAAAAGTTAAATAGCTATATGACGGCAGGGTTGGACAGAAGTTGAACTTTCCTTTTTTCTTTTTCTTTTTCTTTTTGTTTATGTGAGAGGATAAGCTTTATTTCTACTCTTAAACTCTGACAACGTTGCAGAAAGTCCTCATTCCTAGTTCGGAGATGGCAGAGACTGTAATAAGCTACCACTTCCACGTACAACACGGTGAATGTTAATATCCCCCTCTCTGGAGGAAGGGAGGTCACACTACACACTTTTGGAGACACCCCAAGGGTTGTCTGACACTTTGGTACAGAAAGGATTTGGTCCAATCTCTCTGGCATAGCATACTAAAAGGTATATAAATAAAGTTGGTTGCTCAACCACTATGGGCTGGGGTTGGGCAGAAGGCAGACAGGGAGGTGGTCTGGGACAGATGGGAAGAGTGTGGGTGTGGGCTCAAGTTCTTGTGACAGAGGGAGTGGATCCTGAGTGGCTGCTGAGGTGGCTGAGGGCAGCCTGACTGCTCTGGTGGCCTTCATCTGCCCAGTCCACCAGCTCACTGCTCTGGAACTGTAGCTGGCTCTCCCTCTGCGCCTCCTCCACGGAGTCACTCGCCTGGATGACGTTCCTGCTGATGTGGACACCGAAGTCCTCTCTGATGGTGATGGGACAGCCTCAGCTGAGTTGGTGTGACCTCCCAGGACCTTGAGGTGCAGACCACGTTGGGGCCTTTCCAGACCATAGGCATCATGGGGGAGGATGTAGCTGTCATGTAGCTGGTGATGTAGCTGATGAGGGTCGGGTAGAAGGGCTTCCTCTGCGGACCGCAGGAGTACTCAGAGAGGACTCTCTCTGGCGCCCCCAGCATCTTCCTCCCTACCAGCAGGAAGCTTCTCCTCTCAAAGTGCTAGATCACATCTCCAAGGAGCCACCACAACACCCCATTGGGCTTCACTGCAACCCGGGGTTGCTCCCAGGTGCAGGAGGGCCCTCCCGAGCTGGGGCGTGAGAGCAGGCCTGGACAGGGACCTGCTCTGCACCCTGAGAGGCTGCCGTGACCCCCCCACTTGTGGGCCACTGGCTCTGAACTTTCTTTTCATGAACACAGCGGAGATAAAACTGGCAATAGTCAGGTTTACCTGTAACATTTACCAATTAGTTATCATCCAAGTGAATACATGACAATAACTTGGTTAGGTTCTAGCACTGTGATTTTTGTGAAGTTGGCATACATTGGAAAATTTAAGGAAAAGTGCCATTCATTTGTTTACTCAACAGATATTTATGTACTGAAGTATTAGATGAGGTTGGAGATGGGGGCAGGGGCCAGGCTTTGTAGTGTCTTGTAGGCGATGGTGAGGAGTTTGGACTTTGTTCTACGGAAATTGGAAAGAAATATATATATATTTGATTTACTGTCTAAAAATATCTCTGTGATGACTAGGGAATAAACTGCAGTAATCAAGAGTTAAGGGGTTATTGCAATAGTCAAGTCCAGAAAAGATGGCGGAGTGAATTGGGGACAGGTCAAGGGCAATGGAGAGAAGTTGGCAGACACAGGATGTAGGTCTAGAAACTGGTAGCTGAGCAAACAGATAATTTATTTATTTACTTTTAAGTTTATTTTTCAGAGAGAGAGAGAGAGAGAGAGAAGGAGCAGCGGAGGGGCAGAGAGCGAGGAGACAGAAAATCACAAGCAGGCTCTGTGCTGTTAGTGCAGAGCCCACTGCAGGGCTCAAACTTATGAACCGTGAGATCCTGAGCTCATGACCAGAACAGAAATCAAGAGTCAGACACTAACCAACTAATCCACCAGCGCACCTTGAGCAAGCAGAATTTAAACTCCACCTAAACCCTAGACCTTCTTTCTTAGATGAAAGGTGATCTTTATTTGTTTTTCAATCAGAAGTTCTGGAAAAGGTCTACAAATCATGCCATCTCATCCACTCTCTGGTGATGTTTCTGAATAGAACTGTATTATAGAGCATGCAAAGCAGAAAACAGAAGCATACAGACCATGAAACATTCACAAATGATGCCCCGACAAAACTTTTTAAAGTCCCAGGTGAGTGGTTTCCAATGGAGAGAGCAAGGTAAAGCTTTCCCCCTGTTGAATGGACCAAGGTAGTTGTTGGTAAGAACACAGCTCCTAGATCGCTGAGGTCAATTGTCTACAGAGCAGAGATGCATCATGGCAAGGGTATGGAATCGCTAACAACAAGTGATGTTGAGATCATCTGAGCAGTAATCCAGCATTCAGGCGATGTCACCCAGCGATTTGCGACTCTGATGTAAATTCTGAAGAGTCACGTTGTTGTGGAGTTTTTTGGTTTGAAGCTTTCAGCAGGCGATTTAGCGAGGTTGGTTTGGCCAACAGCAGAAGCCATCACGTCATTTTATGTCATTCCAACTGAGGGTTCAGCATGGCACCAGTACAAGGAAGCACTCGGTGTTTTCTGCGACCATGTTTTTCATCTATTTGAGGAGCTAACAGATAAACATGCAGAGCAATGAACAAAATAGCTTGCACACTGAGGGTCCCGACATGGTGGAAAGAGCACAGACTTTGAAGTCAGACAGAGCTCAGATCCTTCTTTCTCCTACTGACTGCACTATTTCAGGCAAATTACCAACCTCATCATCTGTCTTTTTTTTAGTTTTATGCGAAGAAAAAAAAATGAAATGATGGGTGTCTCTTTTTTTCCCTTCCAGTTTGTTAGGATTAAATTAAAAAACAAAACCTGAATACAGTTTTTTTTAAAGGGAAAAAAGGGAGAACCGTGAACAATAATAATAGGCACTTAATGCATGTTTTGAGTTTTGAGAAAGAAAGTCTGAATTACAGAGCAACAAATAAAAAAAAAAGAAAACAAAAAAGAAGACATCCTCATGCTGAACGAGTTGTGATAACTGTTGATAAGAAAAACATTTAGCACATCCATTTGTTATAATGGTCCCAAGGTCTGAGATGAATGGAAGTATTAGCTTTTGTGCTCTTGAATAATCAGAGACTAGAAAAGCCTAAAGCGTGCACATTGTGAGGTACAGGCAAGTGTAAAAGGAATGAGAAAGGGAAAGAGGAGTACAGGCTTTTAGTAAACTGGAAACTATTAGTCTCAGAAGGCTGATCAGAGAGTGGATAAGCGTGTGGGAGAAGGGCGTGACAGGAAACTGGAAATATCTATTACCTTTCTCTTCTGGACTGAAATTCTCTTCCCTGGCCAGCATCCCGTGCCGGCAGGACCAGCCAAACCAGATGATCTTTCTGTTTTCCTTTTCCTGGTTCAGTTTCTGCAGACTCTGACTCTCAGCCAGAGTAACTCAAAAGGTCTCTGCTTTCAAAGTCGGTTTACTGCCAACTTCTCTCTCCACATCTTCAAAATCAAGGTAGGCTCTTACGCTGCCAAATGCACTGGGACAAAGAGCAGAATGACCCTGATTTCTCAGAAACAACAATACGTATGGAGCTCCTCTAACACAACAGAGCTAATGATGTGCTTTGGAAAAGAAAGAGATCAGTAAACTGGTGCTTAATCTCAAGGCGTTAGAGACTTCAGAGTCTAATCTAAGGGTGGATACGTGAAATGAGATTGCCCTGAGATTCAAATGGTAAAAGCCACCCACCCACCATGGATTGGTGAAGAGGGGGCAGGTAGTCTGAGAAATGAAGACCACACCGGCCGTGGCGGTTAGGAATCAGTGAGCAAAACGTGGAAGCTCTTAGAACGGTACCCTGCACACAGAGTGTGTTCGGTGGATGTGAGTTATCGTCTCCAGGCAACGTTTCCTAATTTCCCTAGCGATAAAAACCACTTAGAGGGACTTGCTGAATTGAAAGAGTTCCGTGGCCCCTCACAGGAGATACTATTTCAACTGGCTTCAAGGGGAAGTAGAGTTTGTATGCTTAGCCTCTGTCCCAGAATTCTTTAGATTTCTCTAAGTTTAGAAAACACCACCCGAACGCAATGGATCTCCAGGTTGGGTGCCTCAGTCACTTAGTACTCCATCCGCAGAGTCCTGAGTGGGAGTGAGAAATCTGCATATTTGCAAGTCCAGGGTGATTCGAAGCCAGAGGTGAAGGAAAGGGGATTTACTCTGCTTAAAATAAACGTCCCCTTAGGAACGCCTGAGTGGTTCAGTCGGTTAAGCGATGGACTCTTGATCTCAGCTTGGGTTCAAGCTCAGTGTTGGACTCCATGGTGGGTGTGAGCCTACTTGAGAAAACAGATTCACTGACTTCTTGTCAACTATTCCCAAACTTTGGTTCTTGGTCCAAATATTGAAAATTATTTGGGGCTGGAGGGAGAGGCAGGTGAGTGCCTTGCAATTCACTTTCCCAGGCTTATCCTGCTGAGATTCTTAATCAGTAGGTTTGGGTGAGGGTTGTGCATCAGTGTATTTTAAGTTTCCTAGGCAAGTCTCTTGTCCATTCTGGTTTGGGACCCTTTAGACTCTACCCCAGAGCAAGGCAGCTTGGTAGGCATTAAAATATCTTAGGGGGGAAAATGTGTCAATTCAGAACAGGATCGGTCCCTGGAGAAACACAGGAAAAAAGAGAGGCCCAAAGCAAGTGAAGGGCCTTAGGGCTCCTGCTTGCTCGTTCTTGCTTCTAGGCTTCCAGACCTGCCCCTCTCTGAGGCTGTCTACACCAGCCCTCCCCGAAAAAGAAACCTGCCATAAAGGGCATCATCACTGAGGTTTTCTCTACGCGGGCCTACGGAGTCCCTTTTGTAGGTTCCCTCTGTTGGGACTTACCCAAGGCTCTAGAGCCTGTTCCCATTGGCCTTGGCCTGGGGTGTGGCTCCTGTGTTCCCTCATCTCTATCACTACCTTCCTCTTATCCCTTACTGCCCCAAACAGCTTCCCTGATCCAACTGCCTTCCACAGCCCACCGGCCCTTCCTGCGCTTTCCAGAGCTCCTGTTCTGTGAGCAACAAATACATCCCCTTCTGTCTCCAACTATCTTGTACTGTTTACTTCACTTTCTTGACTCACCTGAGACCTTCTCTAGTCAGGGCTGTTTATTCCCTCTTTCCCTAAATATCTCATAGTCAGGATGAAAGGAACAGTGTCCTTTGTGATCCTCTCCAACCCCTTTTCAAGGTCATGAGGGCACAGAGGGAAAAACAATCCATCTTTCCCCTGGTCCTTATCGCCTCCACTCCTGATTGTCTTAGAAGATCACAGCGATCTCCTCATGACACATCCACCTCCTGAGCCACGTGTTTCCTTGATCGTGTGAATACGATGTTACATGTGTCTGACACATCACATTGGTGTCCCTAATATGCCCAATAGGAGAACAGAAGTGGCCTGAGACGGAGGGATTATGAAGCCAGGTTGGATGAGCAGTACTGAAAAATGCACAGCGGGGTTTAGGGAGGCCTGCCTGAAACATTTCTTAGGGGCGACTTATTTATACCAAAAAGCAAGCAGGTGGGGTGCCGGGGTGGTTCAGTTGGTTAGGTGTCTGACTCTTGATTTTGTCTCAGGTCATGATCTTGCAGTTCGTGGGTTCGAGCCCCACATCGGGCTCTGCGCTGGCAGTGCGGAGCCTGCTTGGGATTCTCTCTCCTGCTTTCTCTGTCCATCCCCTGCTCAGGCTCTCTCTCTCTCTCTCTCTCAAAAAAAAAAAAAAAAAAAAAAAGCAAGCAGGCATTAGTACCTCGTATTCAGCTCATGAATTACCATAAAATTGTGAAAAGCAGTTAAGTTGTTGTGAAAGCAATCAAGTTGTCTGATACAGAGTAATCTTCAAAGTGGTGTGCCGAGGGAGAGGAGGTGGGGGTGGTCAGCCCCGGATGCAGGCAACAAGGGGTACACTGATGTAGAGAATTTAAAAACAATCATCAAAGTAGCTAAGAATCGGGGTGCCTGGGTGGCTCAGTTGGTTAAGCATCTGACTTCAGCTCAGGTCATGATCTTGCAGGTCATGGGTTCAAGCCCCGCATGGGGGTCTGTGCTGGCAGCTCAGAGCCTGGAGCCTGCTTCAGATTCTGTGTCTCCCTCTCTCTCTCTGCCCCTCTCCCGCTCATGTTCTGTCTCTCTCTGTCTCAAAAATAAATAAACTATAAAAAAGGTAAAAAAAAAAAACCCAAAGTAACTAAGAATCAATGTGATTGTTTAAAAGAAAATCATCATGTGCTGGCAATTTTAGGCAGTATCAGTAATAAAATGTGCCTCTCCCCCAAAATCAATTTTGAACAACAGTTGTGGTTTCTGTTGAGTTTATTGTGGCATGAGCATCAGATGAACACATTTTCGTTATGTAGTCTTCAATCAACATTGTACTGTAACTGGAAATTAATTTGGAGAACCTCTAATTATTCAGTGGGTTCTCCATGTGATTTCATTCAGAGAATAAATTCATGGACGCTTGGCATCTCTGGAACTAACTTGGAAGGCCTTTTCCAAGCCCTGTGATGTTCCCCATTCCTCATTTAATGGTGTGCTTGAAATCAACAATGATGGCACAGGCATTGTGGGGACAAGAAATGATTTGTCATTCTCTGTGACCACTTAGAGTTTCTACTTGCATTAAGATTTTAAAATTGTGGAAAAGAGCATGGATTGCCAAGTGAAATATTTTGGGTAAGTGTGGCTTTTGGTTCACACATGAAATAGTTTATTGAATTTGAATGATATCTTTAAATTTGAAGTTAAAAACATTTAATCTGAAATGATTTATTTGAAAACCTAAGAAAAAATAAAAAAATAATGATTATTACCGATTATTGCATGATTATTACTTTCTGGCATATTGAAGAGAGGAGGTTAAAAAGGATCCACTCTGATTGTCCAATCTGGACGATATACTAGATGGGCCCTGGTTTCTCAAAATACCATTGTTGGTTTCAACTAAAATATAATATAACATGTTAATCAGGATAGAGAGAAAACAGACTGGATGACCAACTTTTGTCTCCCTCCCCTCCCATAATTCAAGAAAAACCAAAGGACCAATGAAGATGTCCAACCATGCTTTTATTTGGGAACTACGAGGGTATTTCTCACACCAGAGGAGTTTTTTTCTTGACTGGTATTCCAAAATTTGTGTAGATCTGTACGATGGTAATTTCCAAAGTTGCCTTTTATTATTTTTTTTAGGTTTATTTGTTTATTTTGAGAGAGAGAGCAAGCAAGGGAGGGGCAGAGAGGGGGAGAGAGAATCCCAAGCAGGTTCTACACCGTCAGCGCAGAGCCTGGTGCGGGGCTCAAACTCACAAACTGTGAGATCATGACCTGAGCTGCAATTAAGACTCAGACGCTTGCTTGCACACAGGCACCCAGAGAAGTTGTCTTTTAAATATGGTATTCATGTTGAAGAGTATTTTAAATTTGTTGATTATCTATCATCTGGTGGCCAAAAAGTTCCTAATAATTTAAAAAGAAGCATATAGTCTTGGCATTGAGTGGTACCATTTAGAAAGTAGTGTAAAGTATTGCCACCAAGTTTAATTTAAATAGTGAAGTGTTGGGGTGCCTGGGTGGCTTAGTTGGTTAAGTGTCCGACTTTCGCTTAGGTCATGATCTCGCGGTTCGTGGGTTCGAGCCCCGCGTCGGGCTGTGTGCTGACTGCCAGCTCAGAGCCTGGAGCCTGTTTCGGAGTCTGTGACTCCTTCTCTCTCTGACCCTCTCCTGCACACGCTGTCTCTCTCTCTCTCCTAGAAATAAATAAAACATTAAAATAAATAAATAAATAAATAAATAAATAAATAAATAGTGAAGTGTTTTGCATGTTCTAATGGTGACACTTAGTGAAAGCTACCTTTGGAAAACTAAGCTTTTCAATGAATATTTGTGAATTCCTGAATGTCCTGGTGGTCAGGAGTATTGTCTCAGATGGGTCAAGTTCTCGCTCCTTCGGTGCCATTTGACCTCTTGGGCACATACTCATCCGGCCACTGGGAGTGATCACTTGTGCTACTTAAATCCTTCTCTTTCTCCTCATCCTTCTCCTCTTCCTCCTTCTCTTTGTCACTCATTTGCTTTTGTGTCCTTCTCTTCCCATTTGTACCCCATACCAATGGCTTCTAGTTACATTCCCTGGATACATCCACCTAAATTAATCAGGTAAATATAATGCAACTCCATGGTATTTAGCACGTCATGATATTTTTGGTTTCTATTTTCATTTCACTTGCATGAACACAATTCAAGAAACACAGGATGTAGGATTCAGATCAATGCATGCATTGATCGTGGGTATGCTTTTGCAGAGTAATCTGACCTTAAAACGTATTTGCTTTAGGACCTTGCCAAAGGCATACTTTCGATTCTCTAGGGTTAGCGAAGAGTGGAACTTTCAGGGCACCAAAAGTCAATGATTAGTCCAAAGGTTTTTCTACTATCCCCTTTGTCTTCTACCCCAAACCATGTTAAGCAATATCTAGATATTACTCTTGTTGGTTTTGGGCATTTATAAATGAGATATTTCTTCATAAAGTCTTGGGACAGTCCTGAACTCTTACTTACTTGGGCAAAAGTAGATACAAAGGAATTTGCCTGCAACACACCACTGGGCTCTATGACCTGAGTGCATTTTTATTCCGAAGGGCAGCAGTGTTCTGCCCCTCACCACCTCTGGTAGAATAAAATGTGTCATTGAGAAGACATTTAGCCATGGCTCTCTCCCTATTGGAGGTGTGTCCACTGGGCAGATTTTCTCTAATCACTACCCTGACTGGCGAGGATGCACACATTTTGGAACGAGAGAAAATTCCTACAGGCATTTTGCAAACATGACATGTTCTACCCTTGCTGCAATATTTGTCTTTTGGGAAATGGCTTGCAGAGCCTTGTGGTAAGTTGCTTAGTAGTGTTCATAGCCTGTTATTTCCATCTTTTTTTCTTCCTAAGAGAGACGGGAAAGAACTGTCTGGTGACTATCAGGGTCCCTGGGCTCATATGGGGACATCGGATCAAAGGGCTCCCAGAACTGCAGTGTTTTACTCTAAAATAGAAAGATTGGTTTACCGAAACAGGGATCTTGGCCGGAAGCCACGGCAATTTAGGGACCAGAGTCCAAGGGGCATCTTTGGCTGAGCTGCGGGATTCTGGAGATCCAGAATACTAAAAGAAGGCTGCACAATGTTTTTCTCATATGTACATTTCATCAGGTTTTCAAAAGCTTCTCTGACTTTCTAAAATGATCATCTGCAGTACTCCAGCAGCTAAGGTTTGTTTCTCAAATCGCATTAAAATTCATTCTTAATCAGCGTGCCATTGCCTAATTCCATTTTCTCGCGATGGGATTTTTCAGATCCCTCACGTATCTCTCACCCAGCATTGGCAATCATTAACACGTGGCCAGGCTGCTTCCCTCTTATCCTGTACCTTCCACCTCCTCTCTGTTCTAAAGCAAGTCCCAGACATCATGTCATTTTACTGAAAGGAATATTTAAAGAAAAAACAACAGGGGCACCTGGGTGGTTCAGTCCGTTAAGCAAGTGACTCTTGATTTTGGATCAGATCATGATCTCCTGGTTCATGAGTTCAAGCCCCATATCAGTCTCCACTCTAATAACGCAGAGCTTGCCTGGGATTCTTTCTCTCCCCCTCTCTCTATTCCTCCCTGGCTCAAGCTCACATGCTCTCTCAAAATAAATAAATAAGCTTAAAAAATTAAGAAAAAAAAAGAAAGAACAATACACTCATCTAGATGAGAATTATAATCCCATGTTAAATATATATTAATGGTATTTTAGGACTTTTAAAAAGCACATTCATGTGTGCTATCTCATTTATTCCTCATCGTGATCTTTGAAGTGCAAATTGTTATTTCCACATTGGAGATGAGAAAACTGGCTTTAAGAGAGATTGTCATTTCTACCCAGTTATAAGGCAAATATTGGGACAGAGATGGGACTGGAATTTAGGTTGTCGGATTCTGAGTCTTAGCTTCTTTCTGGCACACCACTACCACCTCCCGGACTGGTAGTGGTGCGTGAACTTCAGCCACATCCCTTTGCGAGGGAAAGAAAGGGAATTTAAAGCAGTTCATGAATTTTACAACCTAATCTTCCATTAGTTTGGAGCTTTCTGGGGTTCATTATCCTTAGATCAGTAATTGCATTTAGTGCTGCATTGTGAAACTGGATTATCAGTACCGTGTAGGAAATATTTTCGGTATGAACAAGACACTAGGTTTGAATCAGGTTAGTATGTAATTAGCACATTCTCTGTCCTAGAGAAGTTGAGTCACTTCTCTGTACTACAGATAGAACTGATACTTTTAACAGTTTCTAAGTGTCAGATTTATGCATTTATTTTGCATTTAAACTGGCTATTTTTTAAAGGTTTATTTTGAGAGAGAGAGAGAGCGAGTGTGTGCATGTGAGTAGGGGAGGGGCAGAGAGAGAGAGAGAGGAAGAGAATCCCATGCAGGCTCTCTGGTGTCAATGTGTGGCCCAACATGGGGCTCAATCTCACGAACCACAAGATCATGACCTGAACTGAAACTAAGAGTCAGACGCTTAACTAACTGAACCACCCAGGGACCCCTAAACTTGCTATGTTTTAAGGGGACACCAAGATGAGCAAACCATATCCTGGCCTCAGGAAACATACAATCTAATGGTAGGGGGAAATATACATTAATATTTGTAATACCTGTCAAAACAATTATAGGTAAATTTAGAAGTCCAGAAGATAATAAAACGATTCACTGTTTATGAATAGCTTCTATGTTAGGAAACAGGGACGTGTTGTTTAATGCTTCAACACACACCTTTGAAGGCAAATATTATTAGCCCCAGCTGCAGGTGATGAAGTTGAAGTTTGTATGTCTGGTGATCTGGGCATCTCAGGTGAAGGGAGTAGCCTCAGAGAGGCACTGGATGAGCAAGGGGTCTGGGAAGCAGAGAAAATTCTCAGGTTCGGGGATCAGGAAACAGTGAATGAAAACTCAAAAGCATCTTTAAGGCCTCTAACCTGTAATGATAAGGAAAGTGGATATGGATTGTCACGTATAGGCTGAACAGGCAAAGTGTGGTTTCAGTGAATTGTCTACTGATCAGTGAAGTTCCCGGGTGTCCTCTGAGTGATATATCTGGGGAGACCATGACCTTAGAAGATACTAAACTCTGTCTTGTGCTTTTGATTTTCACCTGTGGCTCTTTCTTTTTTTTCATTCTAGACAGTCTGTGGTCAGCTTTCCACTGACCAATTTGCTAGCAGCTGAACTTTAGTTAAGACCTTTAACACCATACCCCCTCATACAATCACGTTACCTACAGAGAAAAATTTGATAGTGAGTTTAGCCAACAGACATTTTTTAAAAAATTTCGTATTGTTTAACCATCTCTGTTCCATGTGGCAGTGACCTAAGCAATTTGTTTTTATTATTCAGGTCTCTCTTCGATTAATCAACTTTGATTCATAGATATTCTAACTTAAGAATTAATTCAAAATTCAGGCAACAAAACTATTTTGTATAATGCTAGTGGGTCCGTGTTATTATATATTTGTGAAGATGCATAGAAGGTACAAGACTAAGAGTGAAGTCTATTGCAAACTATGAACTCTGAGTGATGATGATGTATCAGGGTAGGTCTACCAGCTGTAACAAATATAACACCCTGGTGTAGGATGACCCTCGTGGGGGACAGTACGCATCGACGGGGTCAGGAAAATCTCTGTGGTTTCTGCTCAAGTTCTGTGTGAACCTGAAACCACTTTAAAAAATAAAGTCTATTTTAAAAAATGTTACAAGGAGAGAGCCAACAAAAGCCAGAAGCCTTCTATCTCAGCAGCTTCGTACAGGAGGTCAGTTGTTGACGGTAAAGGTGGTGTCACAGCACAGTGGGGGGCAGCAGGGAGCTGGAGTTCTTCCAGCTGCACCAGGGACGGCAAGAAGTTCTTCAGAATTAACAAATTCTCTTGTGTGAGAAGAGTCAGCCAAGAACACTACTACAGGGGAGAGATCATAGAGTCAAAAAGAATGTTCTAGAATTTTAGAAGGGCAGCATTCATTGTCCCGTTCTGTTTAGAACTGAGACAGCATGAACCAGTCTACTGCCCCTTGCTTTCCAAAAAGCCCTGTAGTGATGGCTTCCCTTAAGAATGCATCTTGATCTTATAATGAAAGTTGGCTCTGAGGCCATTTTTATTTAAAAATATTTCTTTCAATGTTTTATTTCTCTTTGGGAGAAAGAGAGAAAGAGAGACAGCGCAAGCAGGGGAGGGACAGAGAGGGAGACAGAATCCCAAGACAGGCTCCAGGCCCTGAGCTAGCTGTCAGCACAGAGCCTGACTCGGGGCAGCTCGGACTCACGAACCGTGAGATTATGACCTGAGCTGTAGTTGGGCGGTTAACTGATTGAGCCACCCAGGCGCGCCCCCTTCCCAGGCCTTTTTTAATTTTTACCTTAAAGTTCAAAACACAGGGGCACCTGTGTGGCTCAGTCGGTTAAGCTTCCGACTCTGGGTTTCAGCTCAGATCATGATCTCATGGTTCACAGGATCGAGCCCCACATCAGGCTCCACGCTGACGGCCACCTCCCTGCTGGCTCTCTCTTTCTCTTGAAAATAAAGAAATGAATTTAAGACAAAATAAAGCTCAAAACACAAACACAAACATGTATATCTAACCTAATCTGATGCAATCTGTCCGATTCTGCCAAGTTTTTCTCCATATTTTAGAATGTCATTAGAAAATCATAGCAGCTGAATATATATCTATCCCTGGCTTATATGTGCTGTATTGCTCTCACATGACTGTTCGACTAAAGTATTCTCTACCATCACTTATTCTTCCATCTCTGAACTCATTTGTTTTAAGTTTGCTTTTTTATTTTTACTTAATACTTTCTTTGAACTCTGAATATTAAAAGTTACACACACACACACTTGAAAAAAAGCAATAACACTATATCAAGAGTAGGAACCGAGTTTCTTTGGTATTCCTAATTCGCTAGTGTTAGGAGGCCTTAAGGTTCCAGATCTTGTAAATCTTCATTAGCCACAACATATATTGACATTTGTTTGGGGTCCTAGTTCCCGGGCTAATCATTTTATTTCTTTAAAGAACTATATGATTTGCAGTTACAGGAAGGGGCTAAGCGAGCCAGGAAATGAGGGTTCCTGATTAATCCTTCACTCACTTTCCTGTAGGGTTGGTGCAGTCAGTGGAATCTGCATAATTCTAAATCTGGAGTCACCCAGATCAATCTCACTGAGTAGGAGAGTTTTTCAACTGGTATGATGCTTCTCTTTGAGGGGGTAAAATAATTAAGTATGTTGGATTCAGCTATGTACTTTAGTACGATTGTATTGCATGTTGAAATTTATTCTCTTAAGAGAAATATATTGCTTCTGAATTTTTTTTTTAATTTTTTTTTTTAATGTTTAATTATTTCTAGGAGAGAGAGAGAGAGAGACAGCGTGAGCAGGGGAGGGTCAGAGAGAGAGGGAGTCACAGACTGAAGCAGGCTCCAGCCTCTGAGCTGGCAGTCAGCGCAGAGCCTGACGCGGGGCTCGAACCCACGAACCGCGAGATCATGACCTAAGCGAAAGTCGGACGCTTAACCGACTAAGCCACCCAGGCGCCCCGCTTCTGAATTTTTAAATTTTTATTTTATTTTTTCATTTACACCCAAGTTAGTTAGCAATAATGATTTCAGGAGTAGATTCCAGTGACATATCCCCAATGTATAACACCCAGTGCCAATCCAACAAGTGTCTTCCTTAATACCCCTGTCCCAATTAGCCCGTCCCCCCACCCACAACCCTCAGCTTGTTCCCTGTATTTAAGAGTCTCTTATGTTTTGTCCCCCTCTGTGTTTTTACGTTATTTTTGCTTCCCTTCCCTTACATTCATCTGTTTTGTATCTTAAATTCCACATACGCGTGAAGTCATATGCTATTTGTCTTTCTCTGACTGACTAATTTAGCTTAGCATAATACCCTCTAGTTTGAGGGCACCAGGGTGGCTCAGTTGGTTAAAGCAGAGACTTGGGCTCAGGTCACGATCTCATGCTTCGTGAGTTTGAGCCTTGCGTCAGGCTCTGTGCCTGCAGCTCAGAGTCTGGAGCCTGCTTCGGATTGTGTGTGTGTGTGTCTCTCTCTGCCCCTGCCCTGCTTGCACTCTGTCTCTCTCTCTCTCTCAAAAATAAATACACAGTAAAAAAAAAAATACCCTCAGTTCCATCCATGTTGTTGCAAATGGCAAGATTTCATTCTTTTTGTTTGCAGAGTAATACTCCATAGTGTGTGTGTGTGTGTGTGTGTGTATATATATATATATATACCACTTCATTTTTATCCCTGAATTTTTTTCTTGCATCTCAATCTGCCAATCACAGAGGCCTTTAGTAAATGCCTAAGAGACTAGGTATGATTACCTGAGTTTTGAACTTTTTTAATTCTACCATAATATTTTATTTTTTCCACGGTCCATCAAATATCTATGAGTCTATGTTTTGGCTTTTTTATGTTGCACGCTTGTGTGATTTCTAACTGGTGCTCTCTTGTTAACCCACGGGCAGATATTTACTCCCTTCTGTTTAAGTAGAACATTCTGGAATTACTTGACACATCAAAAGCTCACATATTTCTTTGGCTGTTGAAAAGATTACTATTGATCTCAAATTATTGTTCATAATTTAATCTTTCAATTAGTCCTATGTTTTAAGTAAGAAAGTAAAACTATCTTCTTCAAAATATAAATTTTTGGGGGAAATCAGTGGTGTGTTCTATGAGACCAATCAGGGGACACCTAGGGTAGTTGACACACAGGAAACCCCTGCTAGCCACCCCTTCTGTTGTTGAAGGACTGTGGCAAGATTCTTGAGTCAATCTTGATATAGTCCACTTGAGTGAGTGGTTTACCATCCATTTTAACAAAGCAGCATGACACTGAGGAAAGACTTTAAAATCAGAAAGGCCAAGTTTGGATTCTGCCTTTTATTATTATTATTATTTTAATTTTAAAAATGTTTTTATTTATTTTTGAGAAAGAGAGAGACAGAGAGACAGAGCATAAGCAGGGGAGGGTCAGAGAGAGAGGGAAACACAGAATCAGAAGTAGGCTCCAGTGGGGTGCCTGGGTGGCTCAGTCGGTTAAGCGTCCGACTTTGGCTCAGTTCATGATCTTACGGTTTGTGGGTTCAAGCCCCGCATCGGACTCTGTGCTGACAGCCAGCTCAGAGCTTGGAGCCTGTTTCAAATTCTGTATCTCTCTTTCTCTCTGACCCTCCCCTGCTCACGCTGTCTCTCTCTCTCAGAAATAAATAAAAACATTAAAAAAAAAAAAAGCACACTCCAGGCTTTGAGCTGTCAGCAGAGAGCCCGAAGTGTGGCTCGAACTTGGGAACTGTGAGATCATGACCTGAGCCCCAGCTGGATGCTTAACCAACTGAGCCACCCAGGCGTCCCTGAGTTCTGCCTTTATGGCTTGTGTAACCCTGGGGAAANACAAGTTTCCTACCTTTTTTAAATGTTTTTTTTTCTTTTTTCTTTATTTATTTTTGAGAGAGAGAGAGAGAGAGTTCACACGTGGAAGAGGGGCAGGGAGGGGGTGTGGGTAGAGAGGGGAGACACAGAATCCAACGCAGGCTCCAGGCTCTGAATTGACAGCAGGGGCTTGAACTCATGAACCGTGAGATCGTGACCTGAGCCAAAGTCTGACACTGAACCCACTGAGTCACCCAGATGCCCCACGAGTTTCCTTGTTTCTAAAGGAGCATGGCCGTGCCGTCCATCTAAGGCTGCCAGATGGGGTGAAACGCAGTAGCTGGCCCACAGGAAGAGTGCGGTCACTGAGAGGGGCTACCATCCTCCTCCTCACTTCTGCGGCCCCATTCTTCTGGGTTGCTCTTTCCTTCTTGGAGAACTTTTCCTCGGGCTCTTCGTCTTCTGTTCACGCCTGGAACATGGGTACCTCCCAGCCGCCTTTTGTTCTGTAGGTGCACGTTCTAGCCAGTGATGTCAGCTAGAACCGTGACTCGCCCTAACCTCAGCAACACCTCCATAGCCTGCCCCGACCCGCCTTCAACATTTTTCCTGGGCTCCAAATCCAACTTTTTGCTAGTAATCTCTGCTTGAATATCCCCTAGCTATCTCAGGGACTCCACATGTCTGCAAATGAACTCGCCATCTTTCCTGTCACACATTAACTCGCTGCCTCTCCTACCTGGGTTAAAGTAGCACTGTTCACTCAGACTCTTCAGCCAGAAGCCTGAGGATCATCTTTAAACATTCATTACCATTTTTATACCCCGTCACCTACTCCATTTTGTCACTTAAATATCTTTTCATCTCCACTAGCCTAATTCGGGTCCCCATTCTTTTCCTATTAACTAGCTTTTCCCCCTTTCCAGCATCAATTCTCCCCAGACTAATGAAAGATCCCATGCAAAGCCAAGAGAATATCTTTCTTCCTGATACTACTTTCTTTTAACATTTTTATTACACCCAAAAAGGCCTGTAAAAATGTCCTAAAATACAGATATGTAAAAAGAAGAAGTAAAAGCTACCTGTAACCTACCAGCCAAACGAAACCACTGCTAAAGTTTGGCATACATTCTCCACACTCTTTTAAGCTTTTAAACAGCAGACTATGCTGTAAGGTTGAACCCTAAGAGCTGTTGAATCCTAGATGCGGTGAGTTTGAAAATAAACAGCCAAGATCTGCAGTCTGATCTGCACTGGATAACTAATGGTCCGTACACTGTGCTGATATAATGGAGTCTGACCCTTGGTTGATGATTGATTCTGGTTGCTTTCATTTTAAAGGACATATGGCCAAATAACACACCTGTGTTGAGGTTTTGGTTTCTCCTGAAAGAAATAGATGTCAATCAAGGAGCAGTCAATCCTGGAGCATAAAACTTGGATGGAAAGCTGAGGTGCAGTGAAAGGTTTCTCTCTCTCTCTTTTATTATTTAAAATAATTTTATAGATGTTTATTTATTTTTGAGAGAGAGAGAGCGAGAGAGAGCGAGAGAGAGCATGAGCAGGGGAGGGGCAGAGAGAGAGGGAGACACAGAACTCAAAGCAGGCTTCAGGTGCTGAGCTGTCAGCACAGAGCCCAACGCAAGCCTTGAACTCATGACCGTGAGATCATGACCCGAACTGAAGTCGATGTTTAACTGACTGAGCTACCCAGGCACTCCAAGCTTTTTTCTCTTTAATAGCAGAATTTCCTTTGAGGATGTCAGGATATTTCCAGTGAATTAACAGCAATGGCTGCACAGGGAAATTGGGAACAAACAAACCAGCCTTCTTAGAGACCGAGGATATGCTCTGGGCACGCGCAGTAGAAATTCTGATGTATTCAGCTCGTGGTTCTTCCTTCCCAGTGTTCCCAAATGACAGTGAGTCGCCGTGAAGTTGTAGCCTGCTTCCTGCTGAACTGTAGGGAGACAAGGGAAAGGGTCCATTTGATACGTGAGACAAAATTACATGACTACACGGGGAGCCTGGGTGGCTCAGTCGGTTGAGCATCTGACTTCAACTAAAGTCATGATCTCTCAGTTTGTGGGTTCGAGCCCGGTGTCAGGCTCTGTGCTGACAACTCAGAGCCTGCAGTCTGCTTTAGATTCTGTGATTCTGTGTCTCCCTCTCCCTCAGCCCCCTCCCACTTGCACTCTACTCCGTTTCTCTCAGAAAGAAACATTAAAAAAATTTACTTGACTACATACATAAATGCAACTAGAAAGACTAGACAGAGCCAAGATAACCAGTAAGTAAATGTTGTTGAAATATATTCAGTATCTGCTCAGTGACTTGAAGTCAGTAGTAATAGAAGGCGAGGAAATTGTAGGCAGACAAGTGGCACCTCTTCAGCAATGATGGATGTTAATTTACTTGCACTCCGTGTTTTATAATCCTGTGTGTCCAACTAACTTACCTGAATGACCTTTAAAAGGTAAAATCTTCTCTAGGTGTTTGATTTTTAGCTAGATAATAATCCTTTGGGAAAACAAGCCTTCGTAAACAATAGGTGGCCACGTTTCTTTGTTCGACTTCATTGTTCTGAAGCCCTTCATTGTTCCTTGTCATTCACAGGTTTCATGGACTCTGGGGCAGTTTCTGTGGTTAGCGGCCACCCTCCAGCCCACCCCCTCGATATTTCTAGGGTGTCTTTGGTGGTGATATTGCTTTGCCCCTTGCTCTATGATCCATTATCTTGTGAAGGAATGTGTAGCTGTCCAATTTAAATCTATCTTGTTAATGCGTCCTTGTTCTGCTTAGTGGGAAGTAGATCTGAGATTTCCTGAGCCTCTGAAGGCATTTTTATATACCAATTATTTTAACCTAATCTCTCTGGAGACAGCAATTAACATAGGATATTTAGATAGCTAAGTTTTTCCTCTGAAAATGCATATCCTGGCCTCTGAAATGTCACTGGTCATGTGTATCACATGCTATTTCGATCATGGGGAGGAGGTGTTTCACATTAAAGTAAAAAGAAATCAGCCTTTCCATTCTTAAAGGCAGTTTCACTTTATTGTTGTATTACAGATTCAGGTGGGAATCTGCTTCTGTAAGCTACCTTTTCTTTCTTAAGAATAGTCTCCTCACAGAGTTCAGCTAGGTACGTTTTCAGTCTTTCTCTAAATAGTTTGCATTTATGGATAGGAAATAAACATATTTTTTGTCTTACAGCACCAAGATTATGTCTGAATGTTTTATAGTGGAATAAAATAGACCAAGAAAATGTCTGTTTATCAGGTTGTTATACAATTATAAATTGTTTTCTACTGGTTGAATTAAATGTACACTAATGTTTAAATATATATGTAGTGTCTGCAATATTTAAATATTTGTTTTCTGCGAAGGCCCAGACAGTGAGTTGTTTATTCCACTAGATCTCCAACTTTAGTTTGTACCCTCATTGCCTGGAAAATACTGGGTTCCATTCTGAGTTTCTGATTCTGTGGATCTGAGGAAGGCCAAGAATTCACCTTTCTAACAAGTTTTTAGGCAATGCTGTTGCTTCTGGCCTGGGGACCCCACTTGGAAAACCACTGGTTTAAACATTCAGAGGGACGCATTTCATAGGGCTTGCCTGGGTGCTGGGAGGTTTCTGTGGCTGAGAGACACAGACAGGGACCTCTCAGGGGTGTTCCAATTCTATGTAAGTCCTTTGTTCTTACATCTCCATTAATTTCTTTTTTTTTAATTTTTTAAAATGTTTTATTTATTTCTAGGAGAGAGAGAGAGAGACAGTGTGAGCAGGGGAGGGACAGAGAGAGAGGGAGTCACAGACTGAAACAGGCTCCAGGCTCCGAGCTGGCAGTCAGCACAGAGCCCGACACGGGGCTCGAACCCAGAAACCGCGAGATCATGACCTAAGCGAAAGTCGGACGCTTAACCGACTAAGCCACCCAGGCGCCCTAACATCTCCATTAATTTCGTTATCGTTGGAATTCTGGCCCGGGGGATGGGAAGAGGGCTGATGCCATTAGCCCCACATCAGCTATGGGAGAGTAAGCAAGAGTAGAAGGGTGTATTCTTTTAGGTTTGTACAAATTGAGTTGGAAGTCCAGGTGGGGTTGTGCTAAAGGCAAATAAAAAAGATAGACCAGCAACTCAGGGACAAGAACAAGGCTGTAGAGAGAAGGGAAACTAATGACTTACCAGTGACCTAGTGGTCGATGCCTTCATTGCCTTGTTTCATTTAATCTACGCAAATCTCCTGAGGATAGGCAAAAAGTATTCTTATTTTTATAAGTGGAGAAAGAAGCTGAGATTCAGGAATTAAGTAACATGTAATTGTCTAGGACCCAAATTTGAACCCCAGTGAGTTTGTTTCTAAACCCTCTATTATATTTGTGGATGAGAGGGTTTGAGAAAGGAAGGAGGCTTTACTGTCCCTTACTACTAAGGGATCAGGGATGGTGAAGGCTGAAGAAGGCCATTTATATTGGCTGTCTGCAAAGAAAACCTTTAGTATCTTGGTTGATGGTGTAAGTCCCTCAAATGCAGAGGGCCAGGAAGGAGAGGCAATGAGTGAAGATTCACTTTTTTTTTTTTTTTTTATTTCTAGGAGAGAGAGAGAGACAGCGTGAGCAGGGGAGGGTCAGAGAGAGAGGGAGTCACAGACTGAAACAGTCTTCAGGCTCTGAGCTGGCAGTCAGCACAGAGCCCGACGCGGGGCTCGAACCCACGAACCGCGAGATCATGACCTAAGCGAAAGTCGGACGCTTAACCGACTAAGCCACCCACGCGCCCCAAAGATTCACTTTTTGAAGATTGGTTTTAAAAGGCAAAAGACAAAAGAGTAATTTGAGGATTAGGATCCTCCCTAATACAGGCACCTATTATGGGCTGAATATTTGTGTCCCACCCAAGTTCATAAGTTGTGGTCCTAACCCCCAATGGGATAGTATTTGGAGGGGGGACCTTCAGAACGTAATTAGGCTATGAATAGGTTATAAACATGGGACCTCCATGATGGAATCAGTGCCCTTTTAAAAAGAGGGAGAGAGGGGCGCCTGGGTGGCTCAGTTTGTTAAGCGTCCGACTTGGGCTCAGGTCATGATCTCACGGTCTGTGGGTTCGAGTCCTGTGTCAGGCTCTGTGCTGATAGCTAGCTCAAAGCCTGGAGCCTGCTTCCGATTCTGTATCTCTCTCTTTCTCTGACCCTCCCCTGCTCACGCTCTCTCTCTCTCTCTCAGAAATAAATAAAACATTAAAAAAGATTTTAAAAAAGAAGAGGGAGAGAGATGTCTCTATTTCTCCATGTATGGGACTCCATGATGGAATATGGGACCCCCATGATGGAATTAGTGCCTTTGTAAGGAGACGAAGAGAGAGAGAGATGTCTCTATTTCTCCATTTGCACGCACCCAGAAAAGGCCATGCGAGCACACAACAGGAAGATGACCATCAGCCAGCCAGGACGAAGACCTCACCGGAAGGACACCGGCACCCTGTTCTCAGACTTCCAGACTCCAGAACTGTGAGGAAGTAAGCATTGCTCAAGCCACCCGGACGATAGTATTTTATCGTAGCAGCTGCGCTAAGACAGCACCCATGCAAATTGGTAGGGTGTTTATTCAGACATGGCCCATTAAAGGGCTGCTCTGAGGGTTTTGAATACATGAAACTCGTGTCTCTTGATGTCTGTTCCCATCCCTACTTCTGTCGGAACACTTATGAACAAGCTGGGTTTTCCAGTCTTGTTGGCAATCGCCTGCCAAATATACTTAATTATGTAACTGGGTGAGGTGTGTGGTGCCTCTTACATAAGAACCGGTTTTTCTGTCATTTATCAACCTGGATTGGGCCACTTCTCTTTTGCTTGCGTGCAGGTGATACATGAGGTGGTGAAGGTGCTGTGAAAAGCGTTACTCGAATGGCTTTCAGTTTTAGTTTGAGCTTCAGAGCTCAAGTTCTTAACCCTTCACACTAAGGAAATCAACACTATTATATCTAGGGCTTTGAAGTGTTTGGAGAGCTATCCAAAATAAATGAAATATCAACTTAGCGCTTCGTATGGGTCAGTCCATTCATATAAAAGATAGTGTAAAATGTTGTTTCATTTCCGCTCTGCCCTCATTTCATCTTTTGATGTTGAAGTTACAGCGGAGATGACTTATACATGGCTACCGATTTTGTTTCTGCAGCGCGACTA
The DNA here is from genome assembly GCF_008692635.1 of Crocuta crocuta. Classification (NCBI taxonomy): domain Eukaryota; kingdom Metazoa; phylum Chordata; class Mammalia; order Carnivora; family Hyaenidae; genus Crocuta; species Crocuta crocuta. The sequence continues at coordinate 3,120,640 of NW_027531522.1, read as the reverse complement.
AGAAGATTCTGAGCTGATTTATTACTGAGCTTCCAAATATATAACAGGTAGAGCCGAGAGAATGAGCAGCATGCTAAGCGTGAAGCTAGTGGGGCTGAAATTCTTTTTCTATCAGGAAGAATATAAAGTTATTAATACATTACAAAGATACTAATTCATATCTAAGAGACAAGGATGTTGCGGATATTACAGTTTTATGAATTGAAATACGTGTTGGAAATGATTTATGGGTTTTTCTTTTGTCTGGGGCAGATTCTAGCTGAGATTTTTTGAATTGCTAGGAATCCTCCCTGAGGGTAAATACGAAGACTGTGTGAAGCTGTGCTTTTCTTACTTTGTAGCCATATGAGGTCTCAAGAGTAGACAGGCATTCAAACGTGCACAAAGTCAGCCCTGTGTGTAGGTGAAATTTAATAGCCAACCACACAAGATTAGGGAATCAAGAGCAGCTTCCAGTACAGATATGGGTAGAGATAAAGTCTTTTACAGGCCAAAGGTGGCACTATTTTTTTTTAAGCCACCTGAAAAAAAAATCACAAGTAATGGAACATTGTTTTGGGTTACACGTTGATGGAACAGGTGAATTATCCCCTGGACCACCTGAATGTACTATATATATCAAGCCATAACCTTTTGGTGTCTCCTCTGTAAAATGGGGATATTAGAAATACCCACTTTCTAGAGTTATTATGAAGATTAAATATTAATGCACGTGAAGCCCTTAGAACTATAGCCGCCATAGAGTAAGCCCCTCATTTAACTAAGACATTTATTACCTAGAAGGGAAAATGGAATAAGACCTCTTCTTGCAGCTATCAGCAACAAGTAAAACAAACAAACCAACAAACCAACAAAGAAATAAAAATTTAAAAAAAGTAGAGACAAGTCAGCCCGGTAAACTTGGCAATGAAGGGGCAGATAAGGCCGCCCATGATGTGGAGGGGCACATCATGAGTGAGATCTATCCTGCTTGCTTGGGGTGGGGGGTACTTCTTGTGGGGATGGCGTCTCCCAGTGGGTGGCCAGGATGCATAGGGGCAACCCTCTTCATTGCCTTTACTCAAACTCGGTGGTTGCTTCTGGACTTTTGTCCTCCCTGAGCATAAGCACTAACTCGGGCGGCTTTTGAAGGAAGCTACTTTCTCCCGCTGAAGACTCAGGGTCCACCTAGAAGCAGAAGGGAGTCTACTTGTTGCCCATGCTCGCCACTCTTGCCTTCATTTGGGAAAACAGCATGCTGTTTGCCTCTTTAAGCGTGTATGGACAGATACTTTTCTTAACGGACCTCTCTAATCAAAGAATCACAAAGCCTCCTCCAGATGTATATTTAGAAATGTTGCCATGGTCACTCTCTCCTGTTTGGGCGTCTGTCATCTGGCTACTGCAGCCTGCAGGTGAGATTCTTCCAATAGCTCATCGCACATGTCTGTGCCCGCACGGCAGGGGGTGGGGGTGGGGGGGCAAGGGCTGGGGAAGAACCCGTCATTGCTATCAGCAGCCCTGCTAATTGCTTTATGAGTTTGCTGTAATTGGGCGAGTCACTTGGCCTCCACTCCCTCCTTATGTAAAAGGAGGGTGCTGGGCGAGCCTCCATACTCCTTCAAGCTGTGATGTCATATTTGATAGATGTGACCCCAGTCATGAAGAAGTTGACTAACTTTGGGCTGCTAACGTATTTCTTACATACTGATCACAAAATCGATTCTACCAAAGCCCCTTCAACACAACCACCTCAAGGAGATTGGATCTCCTGACCCGGAAGCCACTATTATAGTTGACTTCCCCTTGGGCTCCATGCTGTTTCTTCTGACCTCCCCCCGACTCTCACTCTCTTTTTACTTGACCAGGCTTTGCTGTTATTTGCTTCCTGCAGTCTCCCAAAGTTCAAACCAGTTCATCAGCAAGATTCCTGGGCTCACAAGACTTCATGGAAATGAAAGGTTTTAATTCCAGCCTGGGCAGTATCAGACTGACCCGGCTGAGACTGTTCTGAGTAAGTATCCTCGGGGACTCTTCTGTCATTGGCAATTGCTGTATGTAAAAACTTGTTCCATAATACTTTGAATAGGGTCATTTTCCAGACACGGTCATGACAACATTTTTCTAGGTGGCTAGCAACTGTGGAGAGAGGGCATGCCAAGAAAATTACTAATGTGGACTATGAGGTTGCTGTGAAATTGCAAAGCTGTATTTTTTAATGTATTTTAGGGATCACAAAATGATCAGCAAGAAAAGTTAATGCTGACTCCATCAGTGACTGGGCGACTCTGGGGTGAGCATAAATGAGCTCATGGATATTAAATCTGATGCTGATGAGATTTACTCTCTGTGTATTTGCATCAGCTAGCCGTTTAAGTGTGTGGATAGTCTATAATATGCAGAACATGAACTTGGAATGTTTCGATCAAAGGTTTTGTGAATTATTTCATAAACTTCTTGTGGGTAGGCATTGTGTAATACATGTTGTCTTATTCCAAGCACCTGACTTTATTATACTTAAAATAAAGGTTTAGGTGCCTCAATGCTTTTTGAAGTGAAGAGAGGAGATACACACACACACACACACACACACACACACACACACAGGTTTATATATATATATAAACTGCATGGTGTGTTCTATAAATATTTTAAATAAAAATGTGACCCTCTTGTCTGTGGGAGACCTTCACAGATACTCTTGAGCAAATTACTTCTTTAAAATGTTCTAATTTCATTTTATCATTCTGATTTGAGGACCTGGAAGATTTAAGTCCTATCAGAATGCACAAAACAAGATATTTTCTTGGGGTGCCTGGGTGGCTCAGTCAATTAAGCGTCCAAGTCTTGATCTGGGCTCAGATCATGATCTCATGGTTCGTGGGATCAAGCCCTGCATTGGGGTCTATGTTGACAGCATGGAACCTGCTTGGGGGGTCTGTCTCTCCCACTTTCTGCCCCTCCCCTGCCCTCTCACTTGCACTCTCTTTCAAAATAAATAAATAAACTTAAAAAAGAAAAGAAATTTTCTTAGTGCAGTTAGTATCTCTCCCTGCACCCCATCCCTCACCCTGAAGGCTTGAAGCCTGTCAAAGAACTTTCATGGGGATGCTAAAAACTAAAATGTTTTATGAAGCAAGTGAAATGATTTAAAGTAGTAAGGGTTCCTTGACTAATAAGCAAGCGGTTACAGATATGCCTTCTTCATTTTTCACAATAGCTTCACAAGGCCCAGGAGTACATATCAGCTCATTCATCATGATTCAGAAATTGTTTCAAGGTTTCCCCATGAGGGGTGAGGGTGTTTGCATCTGTTTTTAGTTATTTTTTTTAAAGGATGAACTATTGTAGAGCTATAAAAAGTATAAACGACAGTATAATTAACACCTCATGTACTGGCCACCCGGTTTAAGAAGAAGGTTGCAAAGACAATGGAGGTCCCCATGAACCTTGTCACCCCTCCTCAGTTTTCGTACTTTTACTATATACAGATATAGCATTAAAATTATGATATTTTTGGCATACCTATAAATTTATATGTATCATACCGCATGTGTCCTTCTTCAAAAGCTTTTTTTTTAGGGTGCCTGGGTGACTCAGTCAGTTGAGCATCCGGCTTCGTCCTACATCATATTCTTACATTTTGTGACTTCCAGCCAGGAACAGAGTTCTCTTTGCTGTCAGGGAGGAGGCTGCTTTGGATCCTTTGTCTCCCTCTCTCTCTCTGATTCTCCCCTGTTTATTCTCTCTCTCCCTCCCTCCCTCTCTCTCTCTCTCAAATTATTTTGACCAGTCTGATGAGTGTGAAATAATATACCTTACTGTTTAATAAGACAGGGATGTCTTAAAAGACATTTCCCTGATTGGTATTGAATTTGAAAACCTTTTTATATGTTTACTGGCCATTTAGGTTTCCTATTCTGAGAATTATGTTAAGATATCATTTTGCTTATTTTTATTGTTATTATTAAATGTTTATATGATTTTGAGAGAGAAAGAGACAGAGCGTGAGTGGGGAAGGGGCAGAGTGAGGGAGACATACACTCTGAAGCAGGCTCCAGGCTCTGAGACATCAGCACAGAGCCCCAGGCGGGGCTTGAACTCACAACCCATGAGATCATGACCTGAGCTGAATCTAGAGTCTTAACCGACTGAGCCACCCAGGTGCCCAATTTTCTCTTTAATAAAGCTTTTCATACTTTGGGATCACAAAGCTATTTCCCTCAATTTTGTTTCACAAATGTTTTAAAGTATTTCTCCCTACCCCTTTTAGCTTTTAATTTATCTACTCTTGAGTTTTATAAATCATGTGGGATAAGGATCTAATTTTATTTTATTTTTTTCACTGAATGGAATTTTCCATGCTAGGAAACGGTGAAGTTTATTAATCCCATTTGAGTTTGTTCTGCTTCTAGAAACTAAGGGATCAGATTATTATCAATTCTGGTAAAACATAAGATATTATCTCTTTGAATATTTTCTTTCATGCATTCTCTTTATTTTCATTTTCTGTAACGCATGTTAGAACTATATTTGAACTTCTATCTTCCATGTTTCTTAACCTCTTTTTCACATCCTTGATTTCCTGTCTTGCCTTCTGTGCAATTTCCTCAGAGCTAAATTCTTTCTTACTAATCTTTTCTTCAGCAGTGTCTAATATGCTGCTTAACATTTCTAAGTTTTTACTTTCAATGGTTATATTTTTCATTTGTACGACTTGTAGTTTATATTTTTCAAATCTATCTTATCTTTTTTTGAGGTGCCTGGGTGGCTCAGTTGGTTAAGCAGCCGACTTCAGCTCAGGTCATGATCTCACGGTTTGTGAGTTGGAGCCCCACATTGGGCTCTGTGCTGACAGCTCAGAGCCTGGAGCCTGCTTCGGATTCTGTGTCTCCCTTTCTCTCTGCCCTCCCCTGTTCATGCTCTGTCTCTCAAAAATAAATAAATAAATAAAATTTTTTTTAAATCTATCTTATCCTTTGAAATAGTGTTATTCTTTTTTCATGCGTTCAAGTTTTCTTTTGCCTTTGATTTGGCATACTTGTTTTATATTTCTGATAATTTTGTTATCTGAAGTTCTTTCACTCTGTGTTGATTTTATGTTGATTTTCAATATGGTTTCTTTGACTATTTGTAAATTTTGGATTGTGAAATCATCTCAAGTGGGACTTCTTGGTGGGAATCTTGCATAGCCTCCAGACTGATTTTTAATCTCCTGCTACCAAGGATATTTCTAGCGTGGTAGAAATTTTTTTGTTTGTTTGGTACCTTTTTGGCTTAGACATCTCTAGACAATGGAATAGGTGCATGATTACACATTTTGGGGGGAGATGATTGTTTTTTCCAACCGAAGGCAAGATAACAGTCTTCTTTTCTTGGGTGGCTTTTTTTCCCCCTCCAGTCTACCTTTTACAGAGTGGTAAAACCATCCGGAAACTCCTTTTTTTTTTTTTTTTTTTAACATTTTTATGTATTTTTGAGAGGTAAAGGGAGACAGAGAGCGAACAGGGGAGGAGAAGAGACAGAAGGAGACACAGAATCCAAAGCAGGCTCTAGGCTCTGAGCTATCAGCACAGAGCCTGACTTGGAACTCTAACTCACAAACCATGAGATCATGACCTGAGCTGAAGTTGGACGCTTAACCAACTGAGCCACCCAGATGCCCCATTCTAGAAACTCTTTTGATTCAAATTCCCTAGTTCTACCTTCCTGTCCTCAGAAGGACTCCAGGCATTATCTGTCACTCATGTGGTGATTAAGAACCTAAAGTTTTGGTTGCAAAGACATGCAAAACTTGGTAGAACCGTTTAGTATTATCAGTTTATTCTTTCCAGTTTAAGTGTTTTAGTCATTTTTGGCCACTGTAGATTTTTCTTGTGTAATTAATTACCTTTAGTTTTATAGCAGGGGCATTTTCATCTCCCAGACCTCCAGGAAGCAAAGTCTGTTTGCTTAACTCTTAAAGCTTAAGCTATTCAGATAACTTCCAAACTTGCTTGGGTTCAGAAGAAAATGACTTAACCAGTAATAGAGCCAAATGATCGCAGAGTATAATATAAATGTTTATTTTATTATTTTATTATTTTTTAAGATGCGTACTTTAAAAATTGGTATTGTGCTTTTTGCCTGCATTAGACTGTATCTTCAGGAAAGCAACTTGCTCTTGACTGAAAACGTTTTTATTCTTTCAACAGGTTAGTATTACGTGTCTATGATCTGCACACAGCATGGGATGCACGTCAGATCTCGGTGTATTGACTACTGACCTATTTCTGTTTTGGCCAAGAGATACATAGCCCATGTGTGCATTGGAAAAATGACAATCAAGGTAGTGCAGATCTTCTATGTGGAAAATGTCTCCGTAGAACAAAACAAAAGTGAGATTAAGTGGTGCTGGAATTTTGACAATGTTGTCATGAGCTCTGCCAATTAAAAGTAATTAGCTCATTGTTCTTTATTAACTGGACATGCAGCTTAATGGAGCTCAAAGGGCTCACGGTCTGAATCTGATTTCATCTCTTTTTACAAGTAATTATGACTCAAGGGAAGATTCAATAGCTGTATCTACAAGTCCACATATGTGTAGGTCCATATTATTCCCTTAGAAACAGTATCTTGTAATTTGTACCAATTTTCTCAAAAATTAACTTTTCCAGTTTGGCAAGTTTGATTTAGTTGGCAAGGGAATGCATAAAAGCACCCATTTACATCTATTGATTTGGCGGAGACATAATGAGTATGGTGAGTAATGCCGTTCATTTACGGGTAAGTCTCCGGAAAGGTTGCTTTAGGGGATTTTGAAACAAAGTATTCTTCTGAGAAACAAAAATAATCAAAATTAAAACATAACTTTGCTGTTTTTATTTTTTATTAATAAAATTTGTAAATTATTATTTTATCTTATGGCTATTCCAGAAAGTTTCTCTGCGCTTACATGGCTGAGGGTATAAGGATCAAGTAACAATAACTATTTTTTGGGCAAAAGAGATCATAGGAAGTCTGTTCCAAGGTCACTGTGACCTTAAAGCAAGCCAGAGCACAAGCAATCTCCACATTGCCCTTTCCATGGTCCTAAGCTCTAGTGAGGTGGCTCAGAAACCATAAGTGACATCCCTTGAGTATGAAGACAGAAGGGAGAGTTTCCTTTTCTGCAGTGTTATGACTTCTTTGGCATTTCTCTCACTGATGCCTGAGAGGTCCATGGGATCCCAGTCCACGGGATCCCAAGAGCCAAGGTTGATAGAAAAGTCTGTAGCACTACTTTGCTTCTCTCATGGGTGACCTGACTAGCAGGACTGCAAAGCTGCCCTGCTCCCTAGAATTGAACTTGTGTTTTCATTGGCTCCACAAATCATCAATGAATGAATGACTTATTTAAAAACACTTCCTAAGAGTCTACCAGGTGTTTGGGTTGAAGTGACAAGAGGCAGTTAAGAAAGAGTTCCTGCCCTGAAGGAATTCCCAGGGTGTTACATGAGGTCAATACAATAGATGACTACAATGTGGATTAAGTAGGGGCACAGATCCAATTGTGGGAATGTGGAGGAGAGACTCAGGAAGGGATCTTAGGTGAGGGACTTCTGACTTGAGTAAAAAGGGAATTGCAATGTGCAGCTAAGGCTATGATGGTAATGATATTGTGATATATAAGTGTATCAAATCAACACATTGTATACCTTAAGCTTACACGATGTTATATGTCAATTTTATCTCAACTTAAAAAAGAAGGTAATTGCACGAGTGTTGGTCAAGTGAAGTGTTCTCAGTCATCAGAGAAAAGCAAAACTTAGGAATACAGCAGGCATGGCGATTTTTCGTAGTGGACCGTTCCATTTCATTATCCTAGTTTTTGTTTATTTTTTTAAAGATTTTATTTTTCAAGTAATGTCTGCACCCAGCATGGGGCTCAAACCTACCACCCCAAGATCAAGAGTCTCACACTTCATGGACTGAGCCAGCTAGGTGCCCCTGTTTAATTTTTCTTACCTTGACAACAGAGCTTCTACTATTATGTACAGTGTTATTTTTCGAAGCAAAAGTATCGCTCCTTCTGAATAGCTTAGATGTTGTAGATAGCTTGCTCCATCATTCTCTCCTTGACTGAGTCTATCTTGCCAGGAAGAGATGCCATAAAGGTGTTGTGAAAAATAAGCCTTCTGACCCAATCGGGAGGGAGCGCAGTGAAGCGAGGCTTTAATCAATCTTCTTGCAAGAGTGGCGTCTGATGGACAGGCACACTGGGGGCAGTTACAGCAGACAGTAATCTCCTAGTGTGCAAGCCCCTCCCCTGATCCCTTATTGGCTGAGTACTACAGAGGTTACAGCCTTATCGGATGTCACTTATGCCCACATAAGGCAAAAGAAATAGTCCGATTGGAATAAGTGTACATTTCCTGAGGTGACGCAGAGACTTTCAGTCCGTCCTTTGTTCTTTGGTGCATGCTTATTGCAAAGCTTGTGAAAATAAGCCCGAGAAATAAGAGGGGAAGAAGAACCAGAAAGCGATTTGGGGCTCCATTGTGGGTGGGAGGAGGTTCTACATATTTTCGATAGGTTGTAAACCTATTAATTAGATAGCACAGCTTTTATTTGGTATCTCTGAAAATGAATCATCTCCCTTACTTCTCACAGGGTGACAGTGGATACGTCCTCTGCTCAGGAAGTACATCAACTGGGACTTAGAGTGGCCATAGCCCTGAGTTTCTGTGTGTAGTCAGCATGAAATGTACCTTATAGCTGCAGTGATGAGAGTGAAGCTTTGGCCATTTATTTTGGACTCCCGTGCTGGTAAGTAGTAGATGGCAAACAGTGGCTTGACATGAAGAAGGGTAGCTTTAGGATGAACCATGGAACATAGGTGGTAAACTTTCAGAGATCCCCAGGACAAAGGGTTCTCCTGCCCCATTCCAATGAGTTGACAATTTCTACAAGAAATGTAGGAAATATTTTTAATGTTTATTTATTTGGAGAGAAAGAGAGTGCGCGTGCCCAGGTGAGCAGGGGCAGGGTAGAGAGAGAGTGAGAGGAAGAGAGAATCCCAAGCAGGCTCTGTGCTGTCAGTGCAGAGCCCCATGTAGGGCTCGATCCCACAAATGGTGAGATCATGACCTGAGCCGAGATCAAGAGTCATATGCTTAACCGTCTGGGCCATCCAGGTGCCCCGGAAGTTCTTTGTTTTGTTATAGAAAGGAAGTCATTTAATTCAACACAAATTCATTGAGTGCTAGCTTTTGGACAGCTACTATAATGAATGGTGGGTTTACAACGGTGAAAAAAGACTTCTTTCTACCTCAAGTTGCTTATAATGTAGATAGACTCTTCAACAGGAAACCATAATGCAATGATAGCATGCATTTGGCTAATTTATAAGATTCTATGCTCATGATCTATTGCCACCGATTCCCTGACCAGCCTGATAAAATGCAGGGGAGATCACCAGATCCTGGTTTTCCATCCCAGATCTACCCAGAACTGTCTGTCACACCATCATTTTGCTTGCATTTCATACCTCCAGATCCCCGTCATAGCTCATATTTTATCAATTTACCTCACCACGTTCGTGGAATTGCTCAGCTACATGCAACCCCAGTTCTTTAATTTATAGAGTTAGGCTCTGTCTCCGAACTACCTCTGTTCCTGAAGCCCCCCCCGCTGCTGGGGATCTCCCTCCTCCCCATGTTAACCTTGGCCTCTATTTAGCCTCAGTCTTTGGTCTTGTCCTCGCCCCTACCACACCCTGCCCCCATTCAAAATACCATTTACTCAAATGACATACATATATATCCTGCCATTTTTGAGCGCCTGTGGTTTTCAGCAAGATGGAGCTAAAATTAAAAAATGGAAAATCACTCCGAAGAGTTGCATCCTGGGCCTTGTAACCTCATTAGCAGCAACTGCAAATATAAAGCGAAGACCCTGAAGGTGGCGGTAGAGGAACAAGCATGCTTTCTGGTCCTGGTGCTGGAAAAAAATCAATGCAGGAATCCGAGCTTCGTTCAGTTTTCTCTCACCTTTGCGCTATTTCTCTTTGTGTTTCCCTTTCTCTCCCTTTTGATCCCTAATCCGTCTGTTTCTCTCTCCTTCTGATTTTCTTTCTCTGAGTCTTCCCAATTGCTTCTGATGACTATGTGCCAGCAGAGAGATCACTTCTGGTTGTAGTTTTTTTTCCTATCCCTCCAGAAATATTAAACCTGCCATCCTTTGCCTTTCCACCCATTGAAGTATTACAAAAGAAATGGGCTCTACGGACTCTTAAAAGGCAAAAACAACGGGCCCCAAATGACATCACTGAGGTGAAGGCTCAAGTCAGTAACCCAAGGCTTAATGCTTAACCCAACTGCAGTTTCAACCTACCCCAGAAATGTAAGTCTTTTTTTTTTTTTTTTTTAAATTTTCTATGTTTTATTTATTTTTGAGACAGAGAGACAGAGCATGAGAGGGGAAGGGGCAGACAGACAGGGAGACACAGAATCTGAAGCAGGCTCTGGGCTCTGAGCTGACAACACAGAGCCCGATGTGGGGCTCGAACGCATGAACGTGAGATCATGACCTGAGCCGAAGTCGGAGGCTTAACCAACTGAGCCACCCAGGCACCCCCACAAATATAAGTCTTAACCGGGTTTCTGGTACTCACCAGAGATGTTTCTGTCTGGAGGGCCTTCTCCATCCCCCAAGGAAGAGGAGATAATCTGCATACTAAGACCCTTTGCGTTCCCCATTAAGGAAGGTGATCTTGCCTGAAACAATTCTTCCTTATCTTTTGCTAATAACTTTCTTGCCTGACCCTCCTTCTTATAAAAAACCTTCTATTTTTTAAAGTTTATTTATTTATTTGAGAGAGAGAGAATGAGAGAGAGAGAGCACAAGCATGAGCTGGTGAGGGGCAGAGAAAGGGAGAAGAGAGAGAATCCCAAGCAGGCCTTGAACCGTTAGCATGGAGCCCAGTGTGGGGCTTGAACTCACGAACTGCGAGATCATGACCTGAACTGAAATCAAGAGTAGGCCACCCAGGCGCCCCCAAACCTTCCACTGTTGTACAGCTTCTCAGGGCCCCCCTCTTACGTGCCAGATGGGATGTGGCCCGATTCATGAATTGTTTCATAGAGCCAACTCCGTCATCAGATTTACTCGGTTGAATTTTGTTTTTCAACAGAACTAATGCAACAAAGTATGTTTTCTATCACCTTCAATATGAAACTCACAAAAATGATACTGGCTGTGTAAAATTAACAAACGTGATTTTAGGCAATTGCCTGTAGAACTTCTAGCCATTGTTTACGTGACTTCAAGCGCTCTCTCAGGCGTGTCTATCCACCTCTCCCTGAGGGTCAGATCTGGTCTGCTACTTGTTTTTGTACAGAAAGTTTTGTCGGAACATTGCCACGCTCATTTGTTTAGCTATAATCTATGAGCACTTTTGAGCCAAATGGCAGTTTAGTAGTCCTGACAGTATGTCCTGCAGAGCCTAAAGCATCTACTTTCTCGTCTCTTACACAGTCTGTAGACTCTGCTCTAGGTGCCTGTATTCATTCACTGAGGCTACATTGTGCCACAGTGGTATTTGATTGAAAACCTCTGTGGCTTATAGGGGCACCTGGGCGGTTCAGCTGGTTAAGCCTCCAATTTCGGCTCAGGGCATGATCTCACAGTCTGAGAGTTCGAGCCCCACCTTGGGCTCTGTGCTGACAGCTCAGAGCCAGGAGCCTGCTTCAGATTCTGTGTCTGCCCCTCCCCCGCTCGTACTCTGTCTCTCTCTCACTCTCACAAAATAAACATTAAAATTAAAAAAAAAAAACTTCAGTGGTTTACAACAAAGGGCTAGTTTTTACTCACATGATGCAATCTTTGAGGGTTAGCTTTGATGTTTCACTCCAGTATTTGGGCTGAAAGAGCAGCACTTGAATGGAATAGTGTTGATTTAGGAAAAAGGGAAATGAAAGAAGGTGTGGAATCATGATAGTTCCTAAAACTGACGCCATAGCCCTATGGGCCCAGCCAATGGGTCCTTGGCTTCTCATAGGATGGAGATCAAACATGAGCCAGCAGGAGATGAGAACAGAGTTTACTAAAGACGTATAGAGAGTGCGGATACAGACGGGCCATCCGGGAGACTCAGGAAGGAAAAGGAACACGAATCTCGTCTTTGCTTGGAGTCTGGGGTTTTCATTGGCGACTGTGGGCTGGTGCACCTGTCCACTCAGGCATCCAAGAACTGGTCACAACACGGACAGGGGCCAGGTGCCCTTCAGAGCTCTCTCATCCCCTGAAGCCAGGGGTTTTGATGTCAAGATGCTTGCAGCCAGTGGTCTTGGAGAACATGTATGGCGACCCCGCCCAGCCACTACCTAGATGTTATCTATCCTGCTGGAAGACTCCAAAGACATCATTAACTCCTTGACCTTTATTTACAAGAAGGACATACAGTAAGGCCCAAGTGCACAGGGAGGGAAGGGGCAGAGAGAGAAGGAGAGAAAGAATCCCAAACAGCCTCCATGCCATCTGTGCAGAGCCAGACTCAGGGCTGGAACTCATGAACCATGAGATCATGACCTGAGCTGAAATCAAGAGTTGGAGGCTTCACCAACCGAGCCACCCAGGCACTCCTACTTCAAGCACCCTTAAAAGGGCATGACTCAGGATGCCCAGGTCTTCCTCAATCCTTGAGGTCTCATCTCCAGTCAGCTCTGAACATGCCCTCTTTTGCCCCAGTTATAACGGAGCTAAACGTGAATTCACTCCCTGGTGAGTTACAGATAAAGACTGCTTCAGGTGGAGCTGTCCCACAAAGGAAACTTTATCTGGAGCAGATAAGGAGATCATGGGGAATAACTTCCAAGGCCATGGCTCCTAGAGTGGGCGTGACTGGGTTTCTTTCTTTTGGGGTTAGGATGAATATTCAGAAAGAGGAGTCCTGACATCACATATAAAGGTGGGTGTAAGGCTGCACAGGTATACTTAAAAAACGTGCCTCTGCATATATCACGTGTTATGTCAGTGAAACTTGTGCTCCTGTGTGGGCGGAGACTGTAACATTATAATGAGGTAGAGGTCACTGTCCGACAGCCTGTGGTCCGTCTGGCAGGTCTGAGTCAGTGGTTGAGTTCATCCACTGATGAGCCTAGCGACTCCAGAGCTCTTCCTGTTGTTTGCCTCTAACAGATAAGGTCAGAGGAGTCTGGGTCGCTCAGTCGGTTAAGCATCCGACTTGGACTCAGGTGAGGATCTTGTAGGTTGTGAGTTCAAGCCCCGCACGCGGCTCTGTGCTATCAGCACAAAGCCTGCTGCTTCAGATCCTCTGTCCCCCTCCCTCCCTCCCTCTCTCTCTCTCTCAAAAATAAATAAACATAAATAAAAAAATTAAAAAAGAAAGATAAGGTTAACATTCCTGTGAAGACGGAGGGTCAACAATGGTCTTCTGGTTGTCTGTTTTAACCTCATTAACCTTACGGGGCACGATTTCATAATCACCTACCTCTCCCCAACGCCTGACCCTCCGACTGTGCTCTTTGAAATTCACTGTATCCGCTTCTCTATATCTGCAAATTCTTCTCCAAACCTTCCCCTTCATCTTCCTGCTGTAAATGAAACCAGCTCTTCCCTGAGGCAACTGCTGCCTCAGGCAGACCTTTCAAAGACTCGCTTTTCTTGCCTATACCCTGACCTCCTTGGACGCAAAGGGGGGGGGTGGTGAGGAGCCTCATTTTCCCCACACTGTCACAGACCTTTCTCCTCCGCTCTGCCTTAATACTCCCAGCCCCGAATCTCCTATCAAGAGACATTGCCAGGGGGCTTGGGTGGCTCAGTGGATTAACCATCTGCCTTCAGCTCAGGCCGTGATCTTGTGGTTGTTGGTTTGAGCCCCACATAAGGCTCTGTACTGTCAGCACAGAGCCTGCTTCAGATCTTCTATCCCCCTCTTTCTGCCCCTCCCTCATTCTCTCTTTCTCTCTCTCAAAAATAAATGAACTTTAAAAAAAAAAAAGAGAGAGAGAGAGATTGCCATCCAATGCCGCTCCTTGTTGCAGACCCTGGGTCATTCCTGCTCATTCCTTGAGGTCATTAGCTCCTGACACACTAACTCCTTTAAGGACAAGTCCTGTCATCATTCTTGTGATATAAATGTCCATACTTTTAGCTCCTTGATCTCCCAGTTTGTTACCTCCCCTCCTGGAATGGCCTTGGGCCCTACCCTTCCTCATCACATTTCCCTTGTTCATTGTCTTGATCTTCTTGTTATCAGTGATTGCATTCCATCCAAAGCTCCCATTTTAAGCATCCCCACACTCTAGTCATCATCTTGTATCTAACTCATTTCACTCATTTCCTCTGGGATGCTTTTTTAAAAAAAAAATGTTCATTTTTGAGAGAGACAGACAGACAGACAGACAGACAGAATGTGAGCAGGGGAAAGAGAGAGAGAGTATCCAAAGCAGGCTTCAGGCTCTAAGCTGTCAGCTCAGAGCCTGATGTGGGACTCTTGAACCTACAAACTGCAAGATCATGACCTGAGCCAAAGTCAGACACTTAACTGACTGAGCCACGCAGGCATCACAAGGTTTTGGGATTCTAACTCCAATAATGGTTGGACCCCATTGGGACCTCCAATACCACTTTTGCTCTGTCCCGCTCTGCCCGGCTGAGGATCTGTGCTCCATCCTGCACACAACATCCGCTGCATTGTTTGCCCTGATGAAAAGTTCAACTCTTCACCCATTGCAGCTGGACAGGGCTTGAGAAAAACATGCTTGTTAAATTCATGGACTGTTTTAGTCCATTCCAGATGCTAAAACAAAATGCCCCATGTAGAGTGGCCTAAAAACAACAGAAATTTATTTCTTACAGTTCTAGAGGGAGGAGGGTCCCATGGTCATTCTGGTGAGAACCCTCTTCATGGCTCATAGCTGGTGCCTTCTGGCTGTATCCTCACATAGTAGAAGGAGAGCAGGAGCTCTGTGGGGTCTCTTTAATAAGAGCGAAGCCCATTCATGAGGGCTCCACCCCATTACCTAAGCACTTCCCCAAAGCCCCACAACCTAATACTATCAATCAAGCACTGGGATTTCAACCTGTGAGTTTTGGGAACATTGATACCATAGCATGAACCTTTAGTGAGGTCTTAGAGCTATCGGTCATGACTACCATAATTATGTCGTCTGTTTCCTTCCCAACTCTTCTAGATAAATCTCCCACACTTTTTTCTTTCCCTTCAAACTCCCAACATCTCCCTCTCCGATGATGACTTAGTATTTTACTGAGGAAATAGGAGCAAAGAGAAGATTCTTTGCACATGTTCCCCCTTCCATCTGTGCCCTTATAGATCCTATGGAAGAACTGATTTTGTTTCTATCTCAAGTCATACCTTGCGTCCCCCTCTTCTGTCGTAGATCCTTTCCTTCCGACCTAATCAAGGACACTGTTCCAGTATTTGTCTGGATTCTTGTTTAATATATTAATACTATCAGTAAACAAACATGCTGTCGCTTTCTTCCATCTTACAGTACCTCTGTTGACCCCATGTACCCTTCTAGGTATTGCCACATTTCTCTGTACCTCTCAGAAGAGTTGTCTATAGTCATTTGTTCCTTGTCCTCTCCTTCACCCCACTGCAGTTTGGCTTTCACTCTTCTCCCCTCACCAACCCACTAATAAGGCTTTCACTTTGTAAGCCTAATGACCAGTTGTCTGTCTTCATCTGACTTTTTACCTCCCAGCAACATTTGACAAGTTGATCACTTTCTCCTTGAAATATATTCTTTCACTTTCCAAGACTCCATAGGCTCCTTGTTTTCTTTCTACCTTGCTGGCTGGTGCCTCTCAGTCTCCTTTGCTTGTCCCCCCCCCCCCCCCCCCCCCCCC